>NC_059484.1:13102724-13420581 GCF_018139145.2 Gymnogyps californianus
ATGAAAGAGATGAAGGCCATTAAGAGAAGATTTGCTGGGGTAAGGAAAGGGAACAGCAACCTCCCTCTCCCCCTTTTTGTGATAGAAATACTTTAACAGACGGAAAGCCCCAGCAATCAACTGCCTCCTTAACTCCAAGCCTTGTATCCAATGGTATAAATAGATCTTAATACACTGCCCACAAGAAGCCTATGGAAAGACTACCTTTAATTTGGGAGGACTGTGGCTTGTCTTCTATAACAGATGAACAGGCAGCAGCTTTGAAGGGGTGTCAACAGGAGGAAGGGCTAAAGCAAAGTGGCTGTGGCTGTGAAATCAGTGTGAATTCTGCTCTGAGAAAGTTTCATCCAACAGCAAGGATTTCAGGAAGCCTTAGCTGTCACGGGAAAATTGTTAGATCAGATGTGGTCTCCTAGATTAGAAAATAGAGAGCGATGAGGACCTCTGCCATTCAAAAGAAACTCCTGAAAGTCCACTTAAATTAACTTGAAGTTTAGAAACCAGGAACCTGTTCTCTCATTTTAGTTGTATGCTTATAGGTATGTGTTGATTTTAGTGGAGATAGTCATATAAATCCAACCCATCTGTGTCATATGAAAATAGTTGTATTTGTTACAATGTGGAAATTAAAGCTCATCCCAAGGCAAAAGTCTGTTGTCTTTTAAGCTGGTAGGACTATCAAAATTATTGGGATTGCACTGGAGAAAAGAATTGCATCCTTTCTGGTAAATCAATCGGAAAACAACACCACCTAGATACAAGGCTACATTGGCCATTTTTCCCTTGCTGACACCTCACCAGAATCCCCAACTGTTTGCTGTAAACTAAACAGTGTTTCAGTACCACACACTAGTCTTTATAAACTACTTCCATGTCTCACCAATTACTTCCTCTTTCATACCATTCATTTTTTGCACTTCCTCTAATTTTCGTTCTCTTCATCTTTATTAATGTAATGGGTTTTAGACAGAAACATTATTTGTGTTTGTACTTACTGAAAATGTCTCTGCTGCCTTGTGAAACAGCTGAGAGAAACCTTAATTCGAAAAGAATTATTGTTTTGCAAAACGAGTATTGTTACATTAGCTGAGCACTGTATTAAATTGCTTTTTGCTACAATAGGTCTCACTTGGACTATTTGGATAGTTCAGTACTGTACATGGTAAGGTAGAATTGCACTAATAAAATCAAGCTGCAAGTACATTTCATCTGCCATTTGGTACTTTCAGTGCTTCATAATTAACTTTGGTCAAAAATTACCCCTTCAAGCCCCAGGGATTAATTCTCCCTTAACTATATTTGTGCATTACAGGAAAAACAGTCATCCCTTGGTTTCCTGGCCTTGGATGAGCGGTTTACCGCATTTTTAACCTACAATAATTGTGGATGAATTCCAGGTGTGTGCTTGCCCCTCATGGAGTGAATTTCATGCTGTCTGATTTCTTTTTATTTAACTCTGGGAACAGAAATGCCCTAAACCAGGTTTCCATGCTCCGGGTGCCCCTGCCCAGCATGACCTGGACATTGGGGAGGTACTTAACGCTAGCTCTGAGCCCAGGGACCAGGATGGATGCTATAACACAGCGCCCATCTGGCATACACCCTCCCAGCTTCCAGCACTCAGCAGTTTAACAACATCCTCCTGACATTTTTTCTTATATTGGATCACCCACTTTTTCATCCTCTCCCCTCAAATTATTTCCCTTCTTCCTTACTCATTGGCTAGTCTAGCCTTTATCCCTCACCTCGGAAGAGTGCTGATCTTGTGTTTGCTGGACAACTTCTGTTAGCCTCCTCGGCATATATTTGCCTTTTGGAAGAAGATAAATAGAGAAAGGCAGGTGATTCCTGCCTCTGTCAAGGAGAAGCTCTCAAGACAGGCTCTTGACAAGTTACTTGGGTGCTATTAAAATAAGCCAGTGAGAAAAGGTCATCTTGAATTCAACTTTTATACATAGGCAATCACATTACCACATGTCAAGGACACCAACCCGCATTAAAAAGAGTCAATGCAGATGAGTACAAATATCTCAATGTCCAAACAAATCTCCCAAGCCCCCCCCCAACTATTTTAGGATGATGCTGAATAGCAATGTTAAACATCCTAAGAATTTGAAAATAATTTGAATTTGTTTGCTTTCCTTTTTACTGTTTTTGACCAGTTTAGAACCCAATGACCAACTACCAAAACTTTCAAGAGTCTAAAATTACTTTAAATAAGTAAAAACATGGAAATGTTCACAGAAGTATATCAAATAGTTTTTGAACCATCTCTACTTCTTAGGTCATTAATGAAGAATATTCTAGATCCCAAATAGGAAACATGAACTGTTAATAACACCCTGCACTAAACAAGACATTTATGAGCTCTGGCTTTCCTACCACAACTGATGCTGAATAGGATTGTTTTAGGACACATGAGTCTGCAGCACGGGAGAGCACCTCCTGAGAGGACTCAGCAGCAAAGTCCAGACTTGGCTCAAACAAACACCAAATCAATTCTTGCAGCCTTGTGATGGCTTAGCATGTAAGGAAAAAGCTACGCACATATTGCCAGCTGAATTTTCTCCATCTAAACCATTGCAGACAAAAGTGTTTTAAAAAGGGCACTGAGAAAAGAGAACCACACCTTGTCTGTTCTCCAGGACGGCGACCACCTTGTAGAGCAGCCCGTTACTAATAAATGAATTAGGCTGTATGAACTGAGGACTGTTTGTCAGCTAAACGGGGACAGAAAGTCTGTTGAGAACGCGTGTGCTGTCGCTTGGAGCGTGTCAGTCTTTGTGACACATGGGCATGACTGAAGGCCTTTGGGAGATGGGAGGAAAAGAAGGAAAGAAACAGAGATGACTGGCACAATAGCGTACTGCCTATCTTGCAGGGGAAATCAGTCTGTCCATTAAGGAGAGGAGGAAGGGAAAGAAGACATACAGATGCTCTGACTCCCAGTGGTGACAGGAGCAGTTGGTTTCCTCTCTTTCAGACAGTGACAGTCGCTGTCACCTTATTTTGAAGTCTCCTAACAAAAAAGTGGGAGTCAGTACGGTACTGAAAAGAGCAAATGGATAAATCACATAACTAATGGCAACCCTTTGGTCTAGGAAGAACGATGGAGGTTGGTGGCGCCTGGTGACAGCCTGCAATAGCTGAATGTGCACTTTCCCACCCCAAGAACTTCAGCCTAAGGAGGAAAGAAAGTTTGCACTATTTATTACAGAAAAAGGTCTTTTAGAGACAAGCCAGCTAGTGAGTGCATGTTTACAATGCTGCTTTCCTAGCAATGTATGACAGCTCGGGACCCATAGGCTGCCATCTCATTCAGTCCCATTTCACTGCAGCATCTTTTTAAATAGGCCAAAAGGACACCTTATGCACACACTCTGCTATCAAAATAGGAAGGTACCAAAAAATGTCCCCTCAGAGTAAGATGATTTTCTCTATTAACTCTGTACTGCACCCAAAAGGCACCATTTTACCTAAGAAGCAGTCAGTACTCCAACATGTAGAGAGAGAGATGGATGGTTCTTGGTTTGGGCAGGAATAGAGCATTTGCTCTTGGGAAACCTTGCTTTCTCTACACTGTCCTACCATTGGCTCTTTTCTTCTCAGGGTGGTGGAAAAAACATTTATTTTTGCCAAGATAAAATTTTCAGAAGCACACAAAATGTTTTAGGACCCTGTGGGACTGTATTTTTCAAAGTTCAATGATTTTCCCTTAAAAAAAAAGAAAAAAAGAACAAAAGGAAAAAAAAACCCACCAGATTTTTACAGGATTTTTTTCACCTAGTCCACTAATTTCAAAGGAAGTCAGTTATCTAACAGCACTCTACATAAAACAAGTGAAATAACAACGTGAATTTAAAGCAGATCAAATATACTGAATCAACCCCTCGCATGGATACTGCCATTAATTCATTTCAATTTCATTTAGCTTAATTCTCTTTGGAACAGAAGCATACTCAATCAGATTAAGGCCATTTTAATTCACATTTGTCCCCTCTAATATGACACCCTACGCTTATTTGGATTAAATTCCCCTCCCATGTTTAGAAAGTCCTGAGTAACCACAAACTTGGACCTAAATCTTGCATCTCTTTGCATTACTGAAAATGGGACCTGGTTTTGTAAGTTACTTAGATGCTATTGGATATTTTAACCATGATCTTGCATTTTTTTTTTGTTTTTTCCCCCTGAACATGTCAGTAAACATGGGCTGTGCCAGACAAATCCACCCACCTGCTGACTGCTTTGTTTGCTTGCTCTGCCCGGAGAAACAGAGGGTACGGGTGCTCTGCACCACCGCACCCTGCCCTCCTGGGGCTCCTTCCACCACAGCAGACCCTGGAGCTGCCCTGGCAGCCGCGTGTCAGGCTGAGCAAAGACCCTGTTTCCTCTTTTTTTAAAGGAAGTATACCAAGACTGGGAAAACCACAAGGCAGGGTTAAAGTCACTGCATGGAGAAAGAGAACAAACTTTCACAACAAACTGAATCACACCACTACTGCACTTGTTGTCTGACATATGAAACCCAGAGTGCAAAATGGGAACAATTAGTGTGTTTCCAGAGAGAAACTGAAAGATAGAGATAGACTCAAGGGAAGGCAGCCAGGTTATTCTTCATCTTCCACGGTGATCTAGCTGGGCCATAACTATCCCTGGTATCAGAGCAGAGAGTTAACGAGAGGTCCTCTCCCATCTCGATCCATCTGCAGTAAATCTGCAGCGCTCGTGCACAACTTCAGCTGTCTGAAGATTGCTTCATCCCCAGCAGTTTCCAGGAAAGGAGAGTTTGCAACCCAAGACCTAAGGACAAGATGTCCTTCCGGAGATTTTTTTCACCTTTTCTCTCTCTTTTTCTAAGGAAGGATAATTAGAGCATTGATGGCAAACCTCTACAGCCCTCTTGGTCAGAAGATATCAGGAGACTCAGTCAATAATTTATTAGGCCATATGATTAGTCTCTTTTCAGAGACCAGTCATCCAAACTAACCTGTAGTGCTCACTTTTTTTTTTTAAATAAATATAATGCCCAGCATTAGGTTGAGGGCAAAGCTGGTTCTCAGGAGCTGTGCTGCTTATTCCCTCCTGATATATTGCTGTCAGCAAGCGGCATCTCTGCGAGTGTCAGCAGTTACATGCATGCACAGCTAGACCCCGTGTCGGTCAGGGAGGGTTTGCATTTCTGCAAGACAGATAATGCTGGAGAGCATTATCCTTTTGCCTGCTGCTACTCCCTGTGATTCAGGACGGACTCCAGTACCTCCCTGCACAACCAGGAAAAGATTTCTCTATTTTTTTTGTCAAATGCTGATCCCAGGGTACGCAGAGCACGTTACAGAGGAGAAACGATGCTCTCATGACCTGTGATTGCCTTTAGCTCGGTCATATTACATGTAAACATGGCAGGTCCCTTCTCTTCCATGGCATCCTCTTGGTGATGCCTTCCAAAGTGAATCCCCAAGCTCTTATGCAAAAGCAGAAACGATGCCCAGCAGTATGCACAACTCCAACAAGGCGCCACTGAGTTACCGTTAAACCATATTCCAAAGTTTACCTTAGTTCCTTGAAGGGGTCTGCCCTGACATTGGGAGTTTCTATAGATTTAGGGAACACTGTGCCTTCTGCTCCTGAAATCACAAAACAAAACAGAAGACAAATTGTAAACATTATAAGCTGTTATCAGGGGAGCGATTGTCAAATCATACCTAGGTGCAATTTAACCCATCGCCTGACCCCGTTTCTTTCTTGCACACATCCCTTCTGTCCCCAGGAAAAGCCAGACCATGATCATCTCAAATTGGTTGCCTTGATTACAACTGGGATTTGCCTGTAAACTGCGCTTCTGGCTGTAAAAGCAGCTGCTTGCACCCTGACTGTGGGAAGTGTTTGCCGACCCAACTGATGCAGGGAGCTTGGAAAAGATACCCCCTTGGTAACCAGGCATCTAATCCAGCTACGTTCCTCATTAATGAACCTGGATGCATGTCATGACATTATTTCTTTTGCTGGGCTCTGAGAGATACTCAAAGGAGAAAACCAAATTTTGGCTCGCTCACTGCAAACATCTCTCCGGTCAGGCTGAGCTCCTGCCTGAGGAAAAGGAGGGAGGTGTCCACCTGATGAAATGCAGCACAAGCAGGCAGCAGACTCTGCTCTACTCCCAGCCCGGCCACCGGTTCAATGGGTGACCCAGAAGTCATTTAACTTCTGCTCATTCCCCCCTTCTCTTAGAGATGGTGGGGAAGGCAGCACTATCTACATTTGCTGACTGTTTTTAGATTGCGAGCTGTAAACTGCTAGATAATATGAACAGCTTTCCTAAGTTTCAGGCCACTGCAATCCTCTTCTGTGGCCAGCTGCATAGCCCAGGTTGGGCCATTTCACCCAGCCATCCCTGCACTGGGTCCGTATTTTGTGACCGAGCCATGCTGCGTCTCTCTAGAAAGATGTGCTCTCCCCATATCATTGTTTTAAGCCAAAGGCAGCCCATGCCATCCTCTGGTAAGCCTTTCCGCTAATTGTTCTAATTTAAAAATGTGCATCTAATCTGAATTGGTCTCACTTCAGCTTTCAGCCACTAAATCTTCTCGGGTCCTCGCGTGCTAGCCCATCGGCCCTGCATGAGCAGACTTTCCATCTTCTGTAGATATTTACCGACGGTGACCCAACCACCCCAACCTTCTCTGATTCTCTGAAAAGTTATGGCTTTCTGAATCATTCACTGTGAAGCAGATTTTCTGGACTCCTCATCGCTCTTTTCTGAACCCATTCGACTTTTAAAGTACTCTTGGGACACAGGAGTCCTCAAGTGCTGTCATTGACGCTCTATGCTGCAGAACGTCACGTTCTCGCTTCCATTGAAACTCCCAATTAAAACACAGCTCAGAATGGTACTAACTGCCTTACACACAGCAGTGCACTAGAAATTAATGTTCATGTTCTCTAATATATAGCTGCCTACCCAGTGAGCAAGTATGACGTGTATTCTTAAATTTAGACCTGTGGTCTTGTGTTCAGACGCATTGTGAACAATTAAGTCATTCATTATCTGTAGTCAACACAGCAATTTCGGTGTCAGCATGCAAACAGCACCAGTAGCATTTTTTTATTTCCTTAATTTTTTCTTTAATAAAGCTATCGGTGCAAACTAGAGATCCTGATGAGACCTTTTTCATATACTGTTTGAGATCTCTCTTAACACGTGCTATTATAATTGTTATCTATGTGCAGTCTGGAAGTCACCACTATAGAATAAAAAATGTTCTGAGATGATGCAAAACACGTTAATACAACATCCTTCTGCAACTTCTGCTATAAGTGAGAAACACCTGTGGCTTCAAAAAGACTACACTTTCTTTGCACTGAAATAAATTAACTAACCTGTCCCATTGTGTTAAAGAAAAAAAAATCAGAATGAAAATAAGCACTCCAACATTTATAAAAAAAACCCAACTCCTTTTTAACCTAGAGAAAAACAAAGTAATCTCAAAGACGATAAAAGCAGTCTAAAGTTTGAAGCTTTATACTTGGGAATTGAAATTGATCCTATGGCACAATACAGATATTTAGCTCTTAACTTTACTATAAGCCTTCATCGTTACAAGTTGTCAAAAGCAGCTGTAACTTGCCAGCCATGAAGGTTATTATTATCAGCTCTGTCCTCTCTCAACAGTTTCCAAATGATTTAAGTCTCTGGTTATCCACACAATTGCCTTGGCTATTAGCTTTGCAATGAAACTTAGCAAAAGATGCAGCCTGCATAATAAAACAATGATTTTTGAGGGGAGGAAGATGAGGAAGTGCAGCTGGAGAGGTGCACATAGATCTTCTTGTAACCTTTCCACCTGTATTGCTTAAATGGTGACTTTATGCTGGTAATTTTAATTCATTTTTACACGCTTTAAGTCAGCTACTTAAGTTATGCAAAGCTGAAAATAATGATCTACACGTAACCAGAAATGCCTGCAGAATAAGGAGAAACTTTAGCATATTTCTAATGACTTGGCGTTTTCCAGGCTTTCATTATTTAATTTAAATGCAGGAAGCAACTTGGGAAACAAAGCCAGCGAAGACTCCAAGGCAGTCATTTCAGGAAAGCTGAAAATGAAAAAGCCTGCTATTGCTTTCCTCCATCTCCTTGTTTTCCTTTCCCTACACACAGTTCTTAAACCCTCTTTTCCTGTCTTCTTTATTCCCAGATCCATGGAAGAGTCCCTTATGCACTGGGAACAGGAATAAGATTTCCAAATCCTTCTGTTTCTCTCCTTTGATATGAATTAGAAGTGAACGCTACCTGCCTTGATAAGGCTTCCTGCCTTGACAATATCATTTCTTCTTATTCTGTTTTAAGAACACAAGATCTCCCAAAGGGCCACTTGTCCCTGTCACTGAGTAGGACATCAGCCATGTGGGGATGCTGAGGGACCAGGACTGAGACATCCCTCCCTTGACTCTGGCTGTCAGCAGCTGAGGGACTCCCTGAGCTGGCCGTGTCATCCAGCCACTGGAGAGACACTGATAAGCTTTCCTCACCTCACCTCATTATCATTTAAAGCGTCCTCGTTTCTGTAGCAGGGGGTCACAGATGAATTAAATACTCTGGAGAAGTTCTTCCTTTGGTTTCAACCTGCTGCCTGATAATTTCACTGGATGCTTGTTCTGCCTTGGACTGTGAAAAACAGTAAATAACCATCCTCTTCTTTTTGCGCTACTGGAAATTTTATAGACCTCAAATGTGCCCACTCCCACCAGCCCTCTCTCTTCTATGCTGACGAGTCTCAGTCTCTGCCTGGGGGATCGGCAGCTCCCGCAGTGCCTCCTGATGGAAACAACTGCCTCAGACAGATTCAACTACACTGGACATTTGTGTCAAAGTCTGGCTCTCGGCCACTATGGAGGTCCCTAGCCAGGCTGTGATAGCATCAGTGTTGGATGGCGTTGAAAGTGAAGGCATTAGGCTGGAGGAAGTGACCTCATTTAGTGGTTTTACTAAAGGCTCTGGCAAAAAAAGAAGGAAAGTTTGAGGGAAATGTGCTGTTGACACTGAATTGGGCTATTCTGGCTCTGCAGAGGAGAACTGGGATGTCACAGAGAAACAAATATTTGACCTCAGAGAGTGGAAGAAGAGAGAAAGGGTGAAATTTAAAAATATGAAGTCCAAGGTCATGTGCTTAGAAAGTAGTAAAAATTTATTCTCCATGTTGGACGTGTCCCTGGATAAAGGCTGAGTGCTACTCATGATTCATGGCAGTGGGATAGGGCCAAAGGGAAAGCAAACAAGACATTAAACTGAAAGGCAGGAAGCAACTCTAACAGGAACATGAAAAAAATCACATTATTTTAAGAATCATCACTGAATCCTTGAACTATTATGTAGCCCCCAGCTCATCCCCAGTGAGGAAAGTGTACAGAGAGGAAATACTGTCATAACTGCATGAACAGAAAAAGTCTATTCTACAAAAGAAGACTGGAAGGACTTGGCTTTTTAGCTTAGCAGCATGATGGCTAAGGAAGGATACGAATGCTGTGTATAAATACATTAGGAGGATAAATAGCATGAAGGAAAAAGAACTACTGGCTCTAGGCCAATGTTGGCATGAGACCAAGTGGCAATAAACTGGTCCCAAATATATTTGGGAAGAAAAGTAAGTGTTTTCTAGTCAAAAGAGGAGCACAAAAGGGAGCAGCTTTTCAGTTAGATGGGACAGACAATCTAACAGATTTGACAAATTCATGACTGTAAGACGTGGCATCTCAAAACCAGGGGACAAGATTTGCAGGACCAGAAAGCGCCTTCTAGTCTTGCACTCCCCTCGTCTTATTTTCACTGTCCTCTACCTGAGCAATGATGGGTTTTGGCAAATGGTATTAATGCACAGCTCCAACACTTCAAGACTTAGCTGCTACAATCTCCCTTCTCAATCAAAGCTACTATATCCCTCTTCTCCCTTTACTGAGTATAAAGCAAATGTAAATTAAGTTTATTATTGTACAACATAGCTTCTGCTTCCTGAATTATTTGTTATTAAAACATTTGCTATCTACCATGAAAAATGCATAATACAAGATTTCTATTTCATTGCAAAGTACTGAAAATATTTTTTTTTATCTTATGAGACTCTGCTGCTGCTAAGGGTAACTTACCTGCAAACAGCCAAAGACAGTTAGGAGAAAATAATATAATTTGTATTTAAACATACTATACTGTACATCCCTAGGCAATAAATTATTGTTTCTCACAGTATTATATCAGAGCGACTTCTATTAAAAGCCATACCTACTGATTCCCTCTTCTGACACTGTGTAATTTACCACCGATAAATGTTCATAAACAGTTTGACTGAAAAATCCATAAAGCCATTTCAGCTTTATTTTAAGTTCCATTTAATGTCCCTCAAAAATGATTTCATCAATGTGTTTCCATTAGCTGGTTCTCTGCCCAATAACTTAATTCCACACAATCAGTCAGGAACTTATAAAAGCATATGACAGGATCTACCTAAAGTGTTTTGAATCACCATAAAGATTCACTCAAAGAGTGGTTTTTTTTTTTCCCTTCTAGTGCATAAGGTGTGGGGCACAAATGTCAAAGACCCCTGTAGGTGTTCACTTCATGCAAGAACAAAAATCAAGAGTCCTATGGCAAGGGAACATTTACGGTTCAATTTTAGGGTTTGGGGATTTTTTTTTTTGTTTCTTTCTCTTCTTTCATTTGAGACTCAGAAGAAAGACTGCATGAGAACAGGTCTGCCAAATAAGATTTTGCATTTTCTCTGGCACTAATGGTTTCTTAGAAGCCTACTGCCACATCCAGGAGACAAGCCTTGCGGTTTGGACCACTGCAAGTGAGTAGCTGGAGTGACATCCAGCTTCTGGACCTCCTCTCATCTCCCTCTTCTCATCTGGCACCCGCCATAGGAGCCTCCAGTGCCACTGGTCTGTTGCATCTTCTGAACAGCTCCAGCTCTTGCACAGGAAGACGCTGTCCTTTCTTGCTGCAGAGCCCATGCCTGGCACAGCAATCTGCCCTCACTGTTTCCAACACGGAAGCAATAAAAAGAGCCAGTGGGCTGGGCTTTTGGCAATCATCTTGCTCTACGACATGAATCCTAGACATAGCATAAAACAAGGCATTTTATTATCCCAGTTTCGCGTTGAAACAAAGCAGAAGTATCATGTTCTGTATGCGCATGTTGGTCTGCCAGTCTCCTGTTGAAGAGTGCCTCTTGAAGCATTAGTCCTCTTCATCCAAATGTGGAGTTGGTTGATCAAGCTCACGAGCTTTGTGAGAAAAGACTGGGAGATTAATAACACCCCGCCAAGGCAAAGGCTCTGGTGTGAGCTCAACGCTGGCTGGATGCCAGCCACTCCGCAGGGGAGAGAGGAGTTACAAATGCCCCAAGAAGGGAGCAAATCTCAGCTGGAACGTGCACCTTCTTAACCAGCAATAAATCCAACCAGAGGAAAGTGGGCATCAATAGTTCAGCTTTCCAAGCTGCCTCTTGCTTTCCCTGTGTGCTGCAAAAGTACCTGAGCTGCATGACACTGTCCTGGCACCTTCCCTGGTGCAAAGGCAAGGGACGTCCCTGCTCCCTCTGGCCAGAACTGGGCTCCAGCCATCGTGGCAAGATACTGATCACATACCGCTCCCTCTGCACAACACTTGCTCTACGCTTCTACTGCTATCAGCTGGAAGGGAGAGAAGAGCTCAAATGCAATGCAATGAGAGGTATTTTTAGACTTATGATTGATGCTCCTGCTGTCAAGGGTAGGTGGCAATCAGCTGAACAGCACTTGGGGGTGAACAGAATGCGAAGGAGAGAAATCAGGTTTCTGCTCAGGTGGAGATGCACCTGGTTAGCTATTCCCCACTTTCCTTTTTCTTTCCTTTCTAGACAACACGTTTCTTTACCACTCTGTGTATTCTTTCAGTAATAATTCCAGACCCACAGTACACCTTTAGTGTTGCATGTTACTGCTTTATAGTGAAATTGGGGTCTCAGAGCCCTGTGATGAACTTGGTGATTAAGTTGGCTTGTGTATCTTCTCTTCAGCGCTCTGCCTTAATGTAGTCCTCTGCAAATGATTGGAGAAGGAGAAGGATTTGCTATGTTTTTTTCTAGCTAAAGTCAAGAGGCAATATATAGCATGCTGGTGATCTCCATAAACAACCTCTATTCCTGCTATTATTGATCAGGACACATTCAGCAATTTGTTCATGAAAACACCCCTCTGACGAGGTTCTCTCCTCTGTAGGTCTCATCAGGGTAATATGTGACAGTCTCAGAAAGGTGTCTGTGCAAACAGATGTCCAGGAAGTAAATCCAATGCAATATAGGTAGAAATGATTTGTGCCCGCTTCTTTTAATTCCTAGCTTTAAAAGCCTTATTCATCCTTAATTTATGTTTTTAAATGGATGAACATAGTAATTGCTGTTGCTCCCTTTGAATCCCATCAAACTTGAAATCAATAAGAGCTCCATTTCAGGGCCCAACAATAACAGCCTGGCTAGGTTAAGCCAGTGCACTGAACAAAAGCCATAAAGCTTCATTCATGTTTCTTTCTACGATACTATAAAAATAGTTCATTGTGAAGGTCTGTCTGTCTGCCTTCATTGTCAAAGTGTTGGGGAGTTGTTCTTTTAAGGGCAATCTACGTAATGAAATCATGTGCAGCATCAACAAAGGTGTTTATAATAAAAATGTAATATAAATTATTTAGAATCTTTTAGATGTTGTTCTTGGCGCTGTATGCACATGGGGAGTGAGTTAACACTTAGGCACTGGGCTATGGTTGAGTTAGGCCAGATGGGAATTCCTTGTGACTCCAGCACCACCAGCTCCACTGGGTGGAGGAGAAGTAGTTATCTGACTCATAGTCCCAAGAAATAAATGGAGCCTGGTTTTAAGCTAGAAAACTTGCAAACAAGATGAGCCGCATGCTCTAAGATCAGCATGTGGGTCATTAGCGATGTGTGTATCTGTGGACACATGTTGATCTTCAACAGCCTAGCTTCAGTGGTTGAATGTCTGAGAAATATAAAGAGAGTAACAGAAAAGAACAGAAGGGCTTGCATCCAAACTAAGAAAAGACGTACAAAGAAAGGTTGCTACAACTTATGCTGACCTCTAGATATTTCCTTCTTGACTAGTTTTGGGGTCCTTCAACACTTTTTCTGCAGCTGAACAATAGCAACGTCATCACTGAATTCCTTTGAAGCTCTTCTTGGCATTCTTGTGCAAAGTTGCAAAGAAACTCAGGAGAGCACCTGAAGTAGGAATACACAGTGGAAATTTATCAAGGAGAATATTATGTGAGCTTCAGACAGATCAGGTTGTGAAGGCTGGGGAAGACACTTAGGAAATAAAATACAAATCTGCCACACTTTTAAACTTGATTTCAGTGTTTGGTAAGTGTACAGTATGTTTCTGTCATAATCCTTGTGACATTTAATCAATATTAATCTGATGGTGGATGATTCTTCTTTTTCCTTAAACAGGATTAAGGTAACGCAATCTGAACACACATTTCAGCAATCTGAACACACATTTCAGCCTGGACTCGAAGCCTATATGCTTTACATAAATGCTATCCTTTTTACCTGGAATGTACTTTGAAGTAAAAGCAAACACAAGGAAAACTTCTCAGTATATCTCCCTCCCAACACACATTGTTCTCTCCAACAAAAGACAAGTTTACAATCTGGGTGAGTGGAGTTTGAAAAAGGAGGGTAATGTTAATTGAATCTGCCATTAAAAGGAATGGTGTCTACACCTATTGCCCTCAAGGCAGCAAAGCACTCAGAAGTATTCATTCAAGAACTGTATGCTTGTTCAAGATCTGGTCATTTTAATTTTTTCCCTTATACAATGGGAAAAAAACTTTATTTGGAAGAAAGCATCCAGAAATCCCACCTCAGCCTCTGGGGAAAAAAACCCCACCCAATTCAACCAAATCATTTTTTTCTATATAGTTTTTTAATTCTTTGTCACTGCTGATTACAGATTAAATCATTTTTTCACACCTGAATTTTATGTTGATACAGCAATAACGCAATTCCTAACTGAGAGCAAAACAGAATTTTCTTGTGGCTTTAATCACTGATAGGAAACATATTTTTTTTCCCCCACTGCTCCTTAATTTTGCTAAACGTATTTTTTTTCCAGCACCAAGCTTTGCAATGAGTGCAAAGAAATCTGATGAAACTCTGTTGCCACGACTGAATGCTATGCACAGTGGAGGCTGTTTCCAGTCTTGCTAGTGCCAGTGCTAAAGCCTGCTATCTTCATTTGTCAGCGTATTTCCCTACTTTCCTCATTTTATTCTCTGTCCCTTTTCTGCAGGACCAATGACTACATGACAGCTTGGCAATTGCTCCGGGACTGCATTAGTATTACTGCTTAATTACCTATAGGGAGTGTGTAGTGAATATTCGTAGCTGCTTCCTAAAGAAGTTCATACATCTTCAGCAAAAGGTCAAACGCCTGTCCAAGTCTTGTGAGCAGCGCAGTCGTGGCACGCTTTTTTCTCTTGCAGAGAGCACTGAAGGGAGCTCTGGAGCAACTGCTACCTCCAGGTGCCTTTGAAGCAGCCTCAGCAAGCAGGAGCTTATTTGCAACTGGATGAACTGGGAAAGGCCTCTGATCCCAGGCTGATGGCACAGCGTTTGCTTTCAGAAGCACAGCGAAGTACCCCAGCAAGGTACCATGGCCGCGCTTCGGCAGCACCGAGCCATCTTTGAGTTAGAGGCAACTTCCTCTCCGCTGCTTTGTAAAGCAAGAGGATCATAGTAGGAAAACGTTTCAATTTGCTAAGAAATGAGTCTTGTAGCACCATTTCTCCTTTGAAAAAGCTACTTACAGACCCATAGTAAGGACATGTTTTTCAGGAAAAAGTACAAAATCCACAATACAAAGATTCAAGCTTGGCATTTATCCTCAGGCGTGAAGTTGCAGCAGACTCAATGGTGAGGCCAGAAAGCTCCGTTTCCTCTCTGGATCAGGCCTGATTTCAACACTTGGCTACAAAGGTTGTTCCCTCTGCCACAAACAAATCAGCAAAATGCCATTTTGAAATCATAATGGCTGCTGTAAAGGCCAGCCGTGCATATCCTGACCCATAAATAATCGCTTCTGAAGAAGGGTGCATGCAGCAAAAATGGGTGATAATTCCTGGAAGTTGTTCAATTTCTAGCTTATACTACCCTCTGAAATGACCGGTACCAGTCAAATAGCTTTGTGGACTATTTTAATGAAATGTAACTACTCTTGCACTCATTAAAGTTACTCTGCTGTAAATATTGCAGCAAACACAAGCTAGAAAGGACATGCCAAGAAGCTACTAAAATTGTAATATTGAGGAAATGTGAGCAGAGTCCTTTAACCAGGCTGGCATTGCAGCCACAGTTCTGCAGGGTTCCTCCCAGATCAAGCTAATACAAAGCTCCCTGGAAATGTTTGTAGATGTGAAGCTTTAGAGACAGCTGGGCTAGCTTACACAGACATATTAGTTCACCACATTCATATTAAATCATGTTCTCCTCTTGTCCAAAGTGAAGGACACTGCAAATACTTTTTTAACCCTTCCATGGGTAATTAAACCCACCACTTTGTATTCTGCAAATACAGAGCAGGTTACCCTCTCTGCCCCCAACAACAGAAATCCCCAACCCAAACCCTCCCATTTAAAAGAGCTTTCTACGAGACAATCGTGCAGTGATCTCGTTGACTATAAGCTTGGGCTACGTTGCTTTCATCGGTGGTGTTCCTCCACTAAAACCTCTAAAGTCCTTAATACGTAGCTCTCGTAAATAAAATGCAAGAAACGTGCCTTGGAATTAATTACTCCAAACTTACTAATAGATTTGCAATAACATTTCAACAGCTGACTCCTCTCTTCAGGTGCATTCCCAGGCACCTGGAGAGAAACTGGAACAAAAACCGCTCCCAAACTAATGTTTCTGAAAGTCTCACCTGTGGCCAGCATTTGAATGCTCCACACAGCTCATCGCCCAGAGGGAATATGCTACAGTAGAAAAAAGCTACAAGGTAGAAATAGAGCTACTGGCTAATTATTTGAAGGGAGGGCATGCAAGGGGTTAGCGAGATGAAAGGTACGTTTTAGCCACCCATGGTGCTGGGGAGGACTGCAATGCGTGGCGGGTGGGTCACACATCTGCAGAGAAGCTCCTGCAGGCTTTGTACTGGGAGATGAAAGGCATCCTACCCTGTCCTGGTTTTGGCTGGGATAGAGTTAATTTTCTTCTTAGTAGCTGGTACAGTGCTGTGTTTTGGATTTAGTGGGAGAATAATGTTGATAACACGCTGATGTTTTAGTTGTTGCTAAGTAGCGCTTAAGTCAAGGACTTTTCAGTTTCCCATGCTCTGCCAGCAAGCAGGTGTGCAAGAAGCTGGGAGGGAGCAGAGCCAGGACAGCTGACCTGAACTAGCCAAAGGGATATTCCATACCATAGAACGTCATGCCCAGTATATAAACGGGGGGAGAGTTGGCCTGGAGGGGTGGATCGCTGCTCGGGCATCGGTCAGTGGGTGGTGAGCAATTGCACTGTGCATCACTTGTCTTTTCTTGGGTTTTATTTATCTCTCTTTTTCTTATATTCCTTTTCATTACTATTATTATTATATTATTATTAGTAGTTAGTATTATATTTTATTTTACTTTAGTTATTAAACCGTTCTTATCTCAACCCACGAGTTTTACTTTTTTTCCCCCCCCGATCCTCCTCCCCATCGCACTGGGAGGGGGGAGGGGTAGGTGGCTGCGTGGTGCTGAGTTGCTGGCTGGCATCAAACCACGACATACCCCATTCTAAATACAGCTATTTTAGTTAGGGTTTGCCACAGGGAAAGGCTTTAGCCAAATTTTTATCATTAGGCTATATTAGAAGAAAAGCTTACACTATGGTAGTATAAATGTCTGAGAGGCACATTTTCCAGGGACCCAGAGTGGGAGCAATCTGGGAGCAATCCCTGTATTGTTCTGTTACAGAAAAGGGACCTTGTGGTTTTATGGTTAATCCCATCCTCATTGCAAAGCAAAATGGTAATCTTAAGAGCGGTTAAAAAGTGTGGTTGATTTGTAACGGGACAGCATCCAGCCCATGCAACCCTACCTCCCACGCAAACCTTCCTCCACCACTCAAAACCAGGGACTGCGAAAGCCTGTAAGCTGCAGGAACACGTCTTTTGCGGTTTTATCTCAGCTCACTGCAATGCATGTGGATTCCCATCAATATTTAGTCTTAAAAAAAATTGGTTAAATCCATCATAAATATTAAACACCAGAGTATACTGGCAAGTTTTCCTGAAAACAAACTTCAAAAAATAATCCCCCAAAAAGATGTCAAGGCCCTTGGGAGAACTGACACTGGCATGTCATCAGATGTTGTCTTATAAGGCTAAATAAAGCATCTGACCAGAGTTTAATTTCTGTAAAAACTCATGCTAATTTAAATCGCTTTAGATTTAATTAAAAATGCTTTTCTATAGAGATAATAATGTAACTCTGTGAATTAGTATCAAGTGGCATCTAGAGGGCATATTTAAAAACTAATCTGGAGAATAAATAGAGCTAATTAACAGTCAGAATAATGCTTTATGATTGTCTTTTGTTTATAAATGCTATAACATTCAATATGCTATTAAATGAAATTGGTAATTAATACATATCAAAGTTATTTTTTAATGCTCCTTTAACTAAAGAGTATTTCTTATGCACCATTTTTCAGATGGTCTGAACACATCTCATTTCTGGAGGGAGGGAGGGAGGGAGGAGGGGGGAAGGGGAACCGCTGTATGACGTACCGCATACAAATCCAATTAGGACCAGCTCATTCATCTCCCGTAACGCAGACCGCATGTGTTTACGAGCCCACGGGGGCCATGCAGCAAGGCATTAGCTTGCGTCTACGTGGTGTTTGCCAAAGTATGCTGCTGACTGTGGCAATGGCCAGCGCAGGGAAGGTCTGCACTTCACCCTACGCACAGCCCCAGGAGCAGCACCATGGTGCTGTTTAGTGGGAAGAGAAAAGGCAGATTTTGCCTTCAAAATCTAAGCCTTGCAAAACCAGAGTCACAGTTCTGAGGAATGAGAACGGCTCCAAATTTTGCTGTAGTATCTTTTAAAAGACCATGAGGTGCTCAAATACTACAGGAGTGAAGCTTGTATAAGAAAGGGGTGCTAACAGTGAGGATGTGCTGCCATCCGATCCCACCACAAGAGTGGAGGAGATGGCTGGGCAACTGCAGGCACTGGCAGATGAGCTGGGAAGAAAAAGGGCAGACCAGATTTGGCATAACGCTCAGCTTCTACATGACTTTTTGGATGGAAACATGAGCTCCTTCTGAGTCATCTGGACCAATGCAGCTGCTGAGCTCCTGGCTGGCTCTGAGCAAGGCAGAGGGAACTCGTGCTTGTGTCTGGAAAAGATTGTGTAGATGTTATCAGAGCTGGCCATGGCCAAAGGGCTCAGAGGTCTGCCCCTGTCCTCAAACAGAAGTTCCTGTTATCCTCCAATCTCTCCTATGACGACAGGTTTGACTGGATTCACTAAATCAAATAAAATCATTGAAGTATTCTAAATTACATCATGCATGAAAAGCAGAGGGGACCAACTCTGTCTTTCTGTGTCCTTTAATGGTTATAAATCAGAAATAACTCCCCAAAATACAATTAAAATAAAAAGCACTTTCATTTGGTAATCTGCACTACCCATGCCGTGCAATTTTTTGAAGCACCGTCAAACGCAGTACATCCTACTTGTATTTGTTTTTTATCCATAATTCTGTGTATTCCTCCCTTTTTTAATGCCTTGCTAATGTTGAAAAAACCTTTAGCTATCCAGAGCAGAGTCCATTTCAAAAAAGGAAAGTACCTCTTTCCTCATGACAAGGCTTCAGCATTACTTTATAGAACAAACTTTCAGAATCAACTTTGAAGAGCATACAAGGAAAAAAAGTAATTATCATTGACAAGATTAAAAGCTAGCCGCAAGCCCAATAACTGCGGCTCTAACCTCTGTGAGATTACTTTCATGCCAGATTGCAGACATACACTTCCTTCTACAACAAGTACGTGTTCAGCAATAACAAGAACAAGTTGAGATTATTTACATAGTGTAGATAGGTGTCAGCAGACACATACCAACAGCACCTGAGATCCCAAGCACCAGAAGGATGATCAAAGGAATTTGTCTGTGTACTACAAGTTGGACTAGCCTCAAGTGCAGACAAAAACACTGGAAGAAATACGAACATATGGTATAACACTTCCCAGCATGGCAAACAGCCATGGCAAACACTTTTGGAGATAAAATTAGATTGGGGAAGCAAAGCTGGAGAAAAACAAAGCCAAGCATGAACTCCGAAAGCATTTCAGCTCAAGGTCACTGAAATACTTGCCATGTAACATCACCAGTGGTATCATTCTACCTTTTCTTTTCTGATAGATCTGCATAAGCCAAATAAACCCTGAGAAACATTCAGGTGCAGATAAAAATGAAAGTGCACCACAGTGGTTAGCAGTATTTTTGATGCTGTTTATTCTGGAGACTAAAACAAGGCAGAAACTCAAAATAACTATCAAAAATAATTGCTGGTTTCTCCAAAGTACAAAGTAAATAAAAAGCAATATTTTTGTAAGTATGTAATCTGAAAAACAGTACTTGCAACTTGTAAGGAAAAGTTTCTGGTTTTTTTTTTTTTGAAGAGCCAATGATATAAATCTCCCTTATTTTAAGGTCTCCAAGAAAACACTTAAAACCAACTGCTGCTTCCTGACTTCATCTACCCTGCACAAAGACAGTACAATTAATTAGCTCTGAACGGTGCAGCGTGAAGGGAGGTTTGTGGTAGAGCATGGATTGTGACAAATGTTCCCCAGCTCTGTAACACTGCAAGAATTTTGAATGGTCCTTTTCAAAGTTTGAAGCTAAAAAAGATACTGTTAATTTTGTGAAGTTCAACATTTATCCTGTAAAATTCACCTAACTTTGCACAGCTGGTGACTGATTTAGTCCAATATGTAACAACAGTGACCTGCAAAGAGCTACACCTTGCCTGGCTACAAACAGGAACCATCTAGAAGAGCATGACATCAGGTAATAAAAAATGTTAAGGGTTGGATACAAAGTCCCGTTCATGATGGTTAGACTCTGAGGCGCACATTTTAAGCTCCTTTAGATTATGCATATTAATAATATGCTATGTAATATGTAGAAATAATCATAATTAAAAATACTATAAATGATTCTAAGCTCCTTCATTGATCTCTCCGGTTTTAGGAGCTTACTAGAGAAGTAAGGAACAATTTGGAGTGAACAGATGCATCCAAATCAAGCCATTTGAAAACAGGTATCAGTGCATCCACAGAGACCAGTGGCACTGTTATGTGACTAACTGCTAGCAATATTGAGCTACCCAGTCTGGTCCTACATGAAAACATTCATGAGCAAATCTTAGACTAAACAAAGAGCACAGATTGAACTGGAGAGCAAGAGAATTCAAGTTCCTAAGAGGTAATTTCATATAACTATCGAATACATTTTAAAATTTCACGATTACCATAACTTTCTTTTCTCTAATTAAAAAAAAAAATCCAAACAAACAATAAACAACCTCCACTCCCCAAACCCAAAGTGTATCCCCAGTTTTTATTAGGAACTACGCATGTAAAGCCTAGCAGGCAGGACAGCTGGGGAGGCAGATCCTGCACAGGCAAAAGGAGAGCTCAAGCTGCCCTGTCTGTCTCGAAAGGCAGGCAGGGAAGTGGTGGCATCGGTAAGGTTGGCCTCTCCTCCCGTGCACAGGACACTTAACCCTACCCACAACATAGCTGAAGGCAGCTCAGAGATGCACAACATGCTCTTGCATGTGCCTAAGGAAAGAGAGCTAATATAAAGGCCACCAAACTCTTCAGAGAATTAATGTGGGGTCCTGATTCATGTTGACTTTTTCGCTGCAGGTCTCCTCCTTGGTATTTGCTTTAGAATGAAGGAGGAGCTGGTGAAAGTGGTGCGATCAAAAACATGAAGCCTGAGGTTTTCCTACGCACAGTGACTGCAGCCATGGAAGCATCCTTACAGCGATTCCTCACTGTCCTTCACCCCAGACCCAAGTTGTTCAGTTTACGAAGCTGGTTTTAAAGCTACTTCACTGAGCCAGACAAACCACTTCCAGGGGAGTTTTTTCTGGAGGGGAAATAACATATTGTGCAAATTAAGAAACCCCTCAGATAGAAACTCCTGGCCATTATCTGCTTGGGGAAGATTCAAAGCAATAAAGACAGCAAAAGGCTTTATCGCCAAAAGAAGCTTTCCGCAAGAAAGTCAGGCAAAACTATACTAAAATTTGAAGAGGTGCATATTAAAACAGTGATTTAGTGAATAATCTTTTACCTAAAACTCTCAGTCTCTCTGCTCCAACCACCACTTCGTTGTCATCTGCAGAAAACAGCAATTTTCCAGAGAGGGTTTTCACCTCAAATTTTTGGCTGTGTGCTTCCACCGCTTGGGGACCTAGAGGGCAGAAGAGATTTAGCACAACCTTTTAGTGAAAAGTATAAGAAAATAACATAGTAGCTTCATACATTTAATAAACCCATCTGCTGAGATTATCCTAATAGCTCTGCAGATACAACCTGCATCTGACACATCAAACAGGGAGGTGTGTGCTTTTCAGAGGGTGATCCCTCGTTAGAAAAGGGCACTGTTTTCCACTCAAATAACAATTCCTCAACTATTCCTACTTATGTTTTTGTTAAGGCTTATGTATGTCATAAAATCACCATTAAGCTTGGCATAGCTGGGAAATTTTTACAAAAAGACAGACCTACACGTGAAATAGCAATGAATATACCCAGCCATGCTTTGAGAGTGTTGGTGCAGCTGTAGAAGCATCAAGAGTTCCTGAGTCTATTTTGCTTGGACTGATGATGTGGTTTAAAAGATTCCTGGTTTTCTGCCTGTTAAATATACCTGGATTAAAATGATATCAGTGTCATGCACACTCCAATTTAAAAAAAAAAAAAAGACAAACATCACCACAGGAGCAAGTGTTTTCTTTTAGACCATTTCAACCATGGGCAGGCCAAGACAATGGCAGGGTCTCCCGCATTTCAGAAAGTTTTTAGATGAGTAAAACGTTCCTTCGTAGCTCTTATTTCAGTTCTGCTGCTTCTCCTGCAGGCTGCTGTGCACTGCAGTGCTGGAAAGCCTCTGGCAATGCATTTTGTTGTGGAGCCCGATAAACATCAGCTGCCTGAATAGCAATTCTGTGCAGGTCTGTTCCTCAAAGGCTATAAAGAGCGGACCTCTTGGTTACCCAACCTAGGCTAAACTTCTGACAAATCACCATCTAACAGCCCTGTGCAACTCCATCCAAGCCACAGCCTCCCTGGAACATGCTACTGCACAAGGCAGGTGATTGGACTTTGCATTAATTCTGGCCATCTTCATGACTAGTCTCATTTCTCAAAAGACAAGAGGAATAAGACTTGAAAGCCCGTACTTTCTTACAGGCAGTTTCTAACTCCATCTATACAGGTTAGAAACAGGCAGTTTCTAACCCACGTTTGCCTGCACAGGTCATTTGTATTGGCATCAGGGCACACAAACAATTGTGTGCATGGTTCACACTACAGAAAAGTGAGGCTATGCTGAGATCCCTGGAAACACTTAAAAATCTTGCAGCCATTCTGAGAAAATCCAGTACTTTTGAGCTTTAAGTTTTATTTGTATCTTGCTAATTAACTGCCTACTCATCACTGCAGCATGCACTATGCGGGACCACGTCTTCACTCTGCTCTGAAACCAGAGCTGCTGCTGAACGCAGAAACGAGCTCAATAACCTGAACATCATGCCGGGAGACGTCACTGACTGTGTCCTCCCAAGCTCTTGTGAAATGGAGGTGCTTAAGTGAACCAAATACCCCCTTGAAAATATATGGAGAACCAACAAACTAAACACTTTCATTCTGAATGTGAGAATCAGGGAGCTTGGGGTTGAATTTATTTCCTTCCTCCAGGCAACTTTCACACGTGCTGCTTAAATCATTGCTTACTGAAGCTGCATATTTAATTATTTAATATTGTGACTAGAGGCCAAGATGTTATATAAGCAAACCAAACAACCCAGTCTCACGTAGAAACAACATGTTTATGGATTACTGGCTCGGCCACACAGCAATACTTCTCCTGGTCCCTAGACAAATCTCAATAACTGAGTATCTATCCTATATCATATATACATTATATATTACCATATATAATGCATTAGGCTCTTTCAACCCAAATTACACATGCATGCATTCAAAGGCTGCTGTGCACTGGGGATTTATGAAACACCCATTTCCCCATCAAACACATTCATGCTTGGGAGCATGAGAACGTTCTTCATCAGCAGAAGGGCACAGAGAGCTCTAAATCGCAAAGTGTCCCAACCCAGCAAAGCGTCCCAACCCAGCCACAGTTAATCTGCAGAGTTCCCAAGATCTCAGGCAAGTTAAAAGTGTCTCAGGAAAGCCTGTGCCTGGTACAACAGAAATGTCAGTCTGCATATGTTCTTCTTGACCCTGAAGTCGTACAACTAACCTTTCTGTCTCTGCATTGGCTTTCAAACGAAAACGATGGTCTGCTTCGTTATCAGAAAGCACCAGCCAGCTGCCTCTCCAGCATGGCTTTCATGTCTCTAGCTTTGTTTCTACAAAGTGGAGCGAAGTTTTCATTTGTACTTCACAAGACACCTGGGCTCCCCTCCTGTGTGCTGTCTAAAGGCAATGCAGCATTCCACAACACACCCGCTTTCATCCCTCCTTAATTCTTCCACGCAGCCTTTCCCCCTCCTTACCTGTTACAAGGCGAGTAAGGACTTTAGTCTTCTCATTGAGGATGTTCACTGTCACATTTCTGGCAGACTGGAAGTACAGTGGGTTGCCCTGGAACGAGACCGTGAGAGCAAGCACGTGAGATGGGGACGGCTGACTGAGACCAGCCTGCTTGAGACACCTGGAGCTTTGCCTAATGCCTGCTGCTAATGGCCCCAACGCTGGGCGTGTGGTTGAGATGCAGGCTACCCTGCATTAATTTTTATTGTCCAGGATAAAACCAGAGTCCACACCTCTGTTTGGCCCAGATAACGTCCCAGAGACTAGCCTTGTTTTAGGGATGGTTAGCTTTATTGCCAGTATAAGCCATCCAACCTGTTATTTTAAAATGTGCAGGCGATATGGGACCTGACCTAAGCTTTCCAAAGGTCATGCTGTTTTGCGAGGGTGGCTGACTGCAGCAGTGCATTTCAGAGTCAAATCTGCAGTATTATACACAGCTCCAGATGACTCCAATGGGTGACTGTGTCTGCCTACCACACCGCCACATGAGTGAGCCATGCCCAAGCGCTGTGAATGAAAAAACCTTATTAACATGTAGAAAGTGCCTTTGATCTCAAAGCACTTATGAACCATCCGGCACGTACCACCATCACATTCCAGACTGGGATGCCAGCTTGAGACCAGACTCATCCCATCGGGTCTGGAGATACACAAGACATGAAGTCTTTCCCACTCCCCACTTGACCATACAGATTTCTACTCATTTTTCATTTTTATGTTTTAAATATACCTCTGAGAGAAGAGCTAGAGCAGCTGTTAACACACAGGAGTCACGCAGCTACCTGGCAGCATCTATCTCAGGTATTTCTCCCGCAGAGTGTAGCCAAAGAAAACCCACAGAGAAAACCATCTGGCTCCTTCTGTGTGCTAACGCATCCAAGACACCGGGGAACTCATGTTTTCTACAGGCAGCCCCAGTCCACATGGTTGCTTTCTCAGGGGCTATTAGCCACCTACGGCACTAGCACAGGGTGACCCCAACTTAAATCAGCCAAAAATCTAATGTGCGAGGTGGAAATTCACTGCCAGTATCTCTTCATAATGTCTAAAGCAGGCAGGTGATTAAATTCATCAACTGACTAAGCCATAGGATCGGTAGAGGGGATAAAATAGCAAGAAAATCAGCAAGGAGTTGAAAATTTTATGTCCATGTGCTTCCTCCACCAAAGTCTTTTTCCAGTGTTTCAAAATTTTTCCATTAGGAATGAATAATCAGGATGGGGATAGAGGATCATGTAGGTCAGGCATGTTCTCCCTGCCTCCTGAATTTCTAAGGAACATAACTAATATTTGCATAGATGCCATTTTTCTGGATCATGGCAGAATGACTAGGTTGTCTGCATATAAAACATAACAGGAGCACAGGAATGCACTCATGGGACTCCTGTGATGGACTGGAGCTTCAAGGAACACTTCTAGTGATAGGCAAATGATTCCCAGCAGTGTTTGCAGAAGACAAACCTCAAAAAACTAAAACAAAACCAGCCCCACATGTGACCAAATATTCACAATAATTACATTTGTTGCCTTAACTATTTGTGCTGCATGCACCCATGGGATCAGCCCTTCAGCAAAAAAGGGGGAAATGGGATTTACTTGATCAATTATAACTAGACCATTATGGCTACATTCAGACTATTTACAACTAAATAAAAAGAATAAAAAGAAAGAATTCCACTCAATCATTTCCAGACCTTGGACAAGTTTCAGAAGCTCTTGGTGTCTCTGTCTCCTCATACACTAAATGAGGACAAATCATCCTTACATACCTCTGTGATGTGTTTGACAGCTTAAGTAATATAGTATGTGAAACTAAAATATGATTAATAAGTTAGAAGTAAGGAGCAGTGGTCATGATTGGTAATGATTTTGCTCTTTTTTATTAATTTTTATTTGTGAACTTCTAGAACTTAGAAATTAATGTTGATTACTGTTTTACGGTTAACAGCACAGAAAAAAAGATGGCTTCACTTGAATACCCACTTGCTCTGGTATTAAGTCTCCACAGCCCTGATCAGGGACCTAATTTGAAGCGACAGCAGTTTACTGCTACATTTTCATCTCACACTTACAGATGAAGGATATTTTCAAAGGCAGATAGCTACAATCTGCATAATCTATAGTCATAGATGAGACTATAACCACTACAAACATGCCATATGAAGCACAGAAAGGTCACATTTTTGACTTGCACTATTTGCCTTTTGTTTATGGAGTTATGCAAGTAGCTAGTGTTTTGAAAAGGCCAGGAAACCTTCTAGTCCAAATTCAGGTAGGAAAAATCATTCAACCCCCATGGCTTTGAAACTCTATTACTGATCTGCATAACAGGAGATTGCACTACAGAAGTACTACGAGATAAGCCAAGAGGTTAATACAAAAAGAGTCACAGAAAAAGTTGCTCCAAAGAAGTCTTACAAGACAAGCTAAGAGCTGGTATCCACCTACGAATTACTTAAAATACATAATCAGACCTTGAAACGCTTACCCCAGCATAGTCATCTCATTCACTGATTCAGAGCTCAGATTCACGCAGC
This sequence comes from Gymnogyps californianus, assembly GCF_018139145.2. Lineage (NCBI taxonomy): Eukaryota > Metazoa > Chordata > Aves > Accipitriformes > Cathartidae > Gymnogyps > Gymnogyps californianus. The sequence goes on from NC_059484.1 coordinate 13,129,164, forward strand.
TTTCAAAAAACTAAATTTCCCTAATGGAAGAGTTATGTTTTTATTGGTCTGCAGGGAAGGAACATTTCAAGCACTTAATGCAATGCCTGCTCTCATTTCCATAATTCTTATTCCATTAAGAAATGAAAAAGAACTGAAAAAATTACTCCCTTCTGCTGAAAATTCTGCAGATTTTCTGTCCATCATCTTCTGTTTACAAAGGTAACAACACTGACATCTTTTACACACTGAACATTTAAAAAATGTTTCCTCTGTTGCAAGCTTGGTGATGATGCCAGCTTCCTTCAATCACTCAGAAAAAAAAATAATTAAAGCATTAAAAAAAATCTTAAAACAGAAATTATAATTGAAAAGACAAAATCTTTCACTTCTCTTACACTTCCATGTTATCATGACACAAAATTAAGTATTCTGATGCACATGAGTAAGTGGAAATCTAGATCAATATGGCATCATCACCACAATAAAAATAATTATGTAGTGAAGTAATATTCTCATAAACTGTCATAACACTTGATAGACCTAGAGTTAGAATATCAGCATGCAATAAATAAGCATGTCTGACTAATTATAACACTGTAAGTATGAGACACACCACATTTCTGAAGCATAATATGCAACAATCCAGTTCCAAATCTTTCCAGATAAATAATATTAAAGAAATAAATATATTTTACTCTTGGGATTGATGCAAAGAAAATGGAAGTGAATGGAAAACTGGATTAACTATTCTCTTGGGTTCAGAAAAGTAGGGAAAATAATCTTTTCCTCTTTGTCTACCTGTTTCTCTCGAAAAGGTACAACCCAATTCTTCAGAAAAGTACATTTGAGATAAAATACATCTGATATCGCCAATCACACAATAACCCAACATATTTCATTGCCTGCATGCTATCTGATGTACTAAGAAATCTCTTTCTCTATCATTTGTTCTTCCTCTCATCACAAACACGACAACAAGGTTTCCCCACACGTCCCTTCACAAAAGCAGATGCTGCTCCCAGCCCACGTGCTGCCACTGACTTGCTCTTTACGCCCAGACTTGGCTGTTGACTTTAACCTCTTCACAACAACCTTCTATTAACTGTGTTGTGTTAGCAGAGTCCCAGTTCATGTCCATCTTAGCCATCCCGTTGTACTGCACTGAACTACAGCCTTTGATCTAACTTCCTATGCAACTTTGCAAATTAAATCAGTGGTCACCTTCTTCCTGACAGTATTTCACATTATTGTTTCTTTCCAGTGGTTCCTTTGATCATTTGGATGGAGAAACTGAGGTAAAGGCATCTGCCCTGGTTTCAGCTGGGACAGAGTTAATTTTCTTCTTAGTAGCTGGTACAGTGCTGTGTTTTGGATTTAGTGGGAGAATAATGTTGATAACACGCTGATGTTTTAGTTGTTGCTAAGTAGCGCTTATCCTAAATTGAAGATATTTCAGCTTCCCATGCTCTGCCAGCAAGCAAGTGCACAAGAAGCTGGGAGGGAGCACAGCTGGGACAGCTGACCCCAACTACCCAAAGGGATATTCCATACCACAGAACATCATGCTCAGTACATAAACTGGGGGGAGTTGGCCTGGAGGGACGGATCGCTGCTTGGGCATCGGTCAGCAGGTGGTGAGCAATTGCATTGTGCATCATTTGTCTTTTCTTGGGTTTTATTTCTCTCTCTTTTTCTTATATTCCTTTTCATTACTATTATTATTATATTTTATTATTGTTATTATTATATTGTTATTATTATATTTTATTTTACTTTAGTTATTAAACCGTTCTTATCTCATCCCATGAGTTTTACTTTTTTTTCCGATTCTCCTCTCCATCCCCCTGGGAGCGGGGAGGAGTGAGCGAGCAGTGGTACTTAGTTGCTGGCTGGGGTTGAACCACGACAACGTTGATGGGAGTAGGATGCATTTTTTTTCCCTTCTGCATGTTCTCCTGTTTGCTTCTGTTTTATTTCAAGCATTTTCCTTGCAGGACACCGATGGAGGATCCCACCCTGCTCTGGGCTGCAGCTCCATTTCTGGGGGCAGGCAAGGCTGGGATCTTTTAAGGACTCTTTGGGCTGGTTATCTACTTCCAGCCCACCATGAATCTACTATTCATCTCTGCAGGAAATCCTACATAGTAAATACATCATTCTGCCTCTTACTCCAGCACCTCATTAGCAGACCCAATGGCTTAACAATAATGCAAACATTTGTAGACACACAAACGAAGTTGCCACAGCTACTCAATATACTAAAATGTTGGACACATGCTGCAGAACAAAGAATGTGAAAAGTGCAAAAATATGTCATAACAGTATAGCTTGTTTCCTCACTAAGCAGTGAGGTAGCCAGTAAAATATAGAAGACTTTGCAAAAGGTATTGACTGATTGTTTGCTAGGTTAAACACATGGCAAAACAAGCCCTAACAGCTCACTAGCTGTCTTTCTTTGGCTCACTTTGGAGGAGATGCTAAAAACTCCTAGATCAGAGACTAAAACAGAAAAAGCACTTTGAATGACAACCTTAATTTGCAGCTGAAGCAATCCCAACAGTGCTGTCTTTAAGGAAATTCAATACTTTAACAGATGTCCTTAGACTGTTTTAGGGAATTATTAAAAATATTTGGAAATCCTTTTAAATTTTAACAGGCAATTTTAAAATAATGCATCACAGTCAGTGTGTTTGTAATTTGGATGGTCAAAAGGAGTAGCTTTGATTTGATCCTGTGGATTCAAAGACTTCACACAGTAAGTGCAAGCAAAGCTTGTGGAAATAATGGAAGTGGTGAATTTCCTGCAGGCTTCACAAAGTAATGAGAAAAATTAAAATACTAAAGCGTAATCCAGGTTGGCAAGGAGCAGTCTGTAGAGAAGCCACTCAGAGCACCATTTTCCTGCTGAACTGTAGCTCTCACTGACATTACAGAAAGCAAACACTGCTCTGTACACAGCTCAACTGTCAGAGGGCAAAAGCTCATTTTCTGTAAAGCAAGCAGCCAGCCCACTATGAAAGCAAAAGCTCTCCTTCACCCGGCCTGCAGCCACAAGCAGCACATTCACTTGCCTGCGCCCTTGAGTGCTCTTTTAAGGAGCTGCTGACAGAGGGGAAGTATTCATGTGGGTTATAACAAATATATTCCTTTCCTGAAATCCAATCAGTCCTACTATACTAGCAGCTAAATGTGATAATAGTAATAACAGCAATGATACTTACTCTCCTGCATTGCATTTTCCATTGGTAGGGACAACTCATAGCTGCACAAGGTAACATGTCACAGTTTTGTCTGTTTTGGAGTGGCAGGTACTCATTGCCCGTTAACTGAGACACAAAGCAATAATTTCAGGGCACCTGAAATGTCCTTCACCAAGAATGGTAAACTGCTAATGAAAACCAACAAGAACATCACCTCTGCAGTACTTCGTCATGTAACCAGACCCAGCAGCACACACCGCCTGGGACACAGCACTGCATGCAAGCTCATTTTTGCAGTTGTCAGGCATGTCCCAAGACCTGCCAGGAAAGCTGACTTTTTAACCCTTAGTCTGTCATTTTTGGTCAGTTGACACAGACGTGCTTAAATTAGTATCCCTGACCCAGTTTTGCATGTTCCCGTATGACTTGCTCATCCTTCAAAGGGAAGCACCCGTAATACTCTCACTGCATGACACTAAAAGCAGAGTTCCCTAACCACAAAGATCTCCAGAACATGCTGTGAGCACACAGTCAAAAAACCCAGACCTGACCCCGAGTGAGCATTTCTTTCCCCCACTCCTGCCTTGAGAACAGAAACTCCTTTGGGGAGTGTCTGATGCTGGAAAAGCTCAGAGCTGCCCCCATAAAACAGAGAGTTGGGAGGAAACAATTGAGTAAAAAAACTTCAGAATTGGTAACAGATCCTGCAGAGATCAAGCAACTGGCACCACCGTGAATCACAGCAAACCTCACCAGAACTTTGTACAGACATTGTGCACCTCCTGAAAAGCAGACGAAACACTGGACAGCATCTATGCTTGGCTGTGAAGAAGACAAACTTGGGAGTATCTAGTGATCCCTAAGATCCCGCTTGGAAGAGCAGCCTGGCCTTCATCTATGTCAACAGAAAATCTAGATTTCAGGCCAAACTCGCAAGCCAACCATTACTGTTTCTATTTCAAAAGTAAACCCAATAGCTCTTCTTCCTGTTTCTGATCTAGCTCCCCACAGCAAGAACAGGATTTTGTCCAGAAGCCTTCTGGCACAAACGTTTAAGTCATGTAGCTAGAGCCCTAGGTGCTAGATTGAAAACATCCCTTAATATGATTTGAACGTACTTTTTGTTGTTTAATCACTGAGTCTCTTTTGATCTTGACTTTGTCCTTCAAACAGTTGAATATAATGTTCGTGTAACTAAATCCCTTTTTTAGTAAAACTTCTGATTTGACAGTGTAGGCTTTTCATAGCAGAATGAAAGCAAACCGTGAATGGAATTGGTAACAAACAGATTAAAACAAATGCTACAAAATGTCCCAGTATGTGCTATATTTGTGTCTAAAGATGATTGCTTTTAGGAAGGAGGCAATAGGTCCAGCGCAGAGATAACAAAATGAAGTCTGCATCCTCTTCTTCCAGGAAACAAACTCTTTTCACAGGTGTAATGCGCCCAGATCACGTAAACTGGATCAGTAACGGAGCTGATACAGCCCTGACCTGCAACTGGCACTGAAAGACATAAATGTAGTATCATAGGCGGACTTAATGTGCTGTGTTCCAACTTCTGACATTTTATTAAGTATTCAAATGCTTAAAACAAAAAAAATCAAGTTCCTTCTTCTATGCAAACAAAGTACAGTCACCTTTGCAGAAAGATATGTTTCACAGTACCACAAAGCTCAGAAAACACTGTGGTCCCACCCAACGTGACATATTTTAACAGCATAGATAGTGGCACATGTTGGAGCTTTATGTCCAATACCACAAACCCCCCTCTTTTATGGCATTTCTTGAAGTTCATTTTAATAACAATAGAAACAAAAGATAGATTTCCCACTGCTGCATTAAAGCAATTGCATCTCTGACTCTTCTTTTTAAAGGGTAAAGAAGGCAGGTCTGTGATATGAGATCTAAATGACTGGGTGCTGCTTTTGGATGGCTACCCAAGGGGGTTTGAATTCTTCAAACTGATTTATTTCTGGCAATCTAGGGGTTTCTCTCTTTAGAAGAATACCAGTAATAATCTCATGAACACAGTGCTTCAAGAGAGTGGCTGTTTCTTCAAGATGCCTAATCAGCTGCTTTGCAGCTGAGATTCTTCTGAAAATTAAATTACACCATGTCTGCTGACATTAAAAACAACACAAGAAAAAATCTCCAAGACATTACATCTGCCTCGACTTCTTTGCTATTCTTTTTTCCTTCATTGACTGATAATATGAGGAAAACCACAGATGACATGATGAAACCGACAGACATACACATAAAAATAAAATGCAACTGTGCATGCTGGAGTTCTATTCAGTATCCATGGGGGTGGGAAATCTGGATTTGTAACGTCTGAAGGCTGTTGCACATTCACAAAACTTTCTGTATTGGTAGGACTGAACTGAGCATTACTGGCTTCGGAAAAAATCTGATGCATTAAGCGTGCTCAGCACTAGGAGTCCTCGGGCAAGACACCCTCAGACAACAGCTGAAATGAAGAGAACAGCACAACTTGTAAAATTACCAAATAATTCTGAAAATGATTCAAGCGCTTCACTGCACTCAGAGTTCACCCAAAGGTGTTATACTAGAGTTGATCAAAAGTGTGCCGATGATTAACTTTGCATCACTGGGGAATGGCTCTCCCTCATACAAACTAAGCAGGACTCGAGAAACTGTAATGCTCTTAAACAGGAGAACAGCGGTCCTAGGTTCTCAGCACATTGATTACCACTTCCAGTGAAAATCAACCAAGTATTCACTAACCATTTCAATTTACTTGAATTCTTCTGCAGAAATACCAAATCGCAGTTGCTGCTCAGTGGTAGCTCGCACTGATCTGATGCTTGTCTACAGGAGGTGTTGTAGCAGCGGGACTATGGATTTGTGCTAAGTTATAGCCTATTTTCTGCCTTGGGCTATCCTAGTTATGGTCAGACTCCAGCGGTGACAGATCTCCTGCTGAAGTGAACACACTGTAGATAGGTACAGAACCATAGGAGAGAGGGAGAGAAGAGAGCTCTGCTGAGGTTTAAAATATTCTAAATCATCCAACTATATAGCTACTCCACTGCTCGTAACTTTTACTCCAGACAAGCGCGCAGACCTCTGTTCATGTGTTTTCATTTTTATGGCCTTTCTGGTATGCCTACTGCCTGCCTTAAACATCTTTTAAAACTGCTGGTAAATCATACCTCACTATCTATAAAAGGCATTTGAAGACAAAATTCTACAGAACTGGTAATTTCTGAGTTGCTTTCTCTTACTATCAGAGTTACTTGGACCATAGTACAACCAGAAACAATTAGGATCTCACTCAGTTAGTGAGGTGAATACACATTAAAGAGTACATACGGGTAATACTAAGAAAGGCACAGTAATATTTTCCAGAAGTCTGATTCAGCAGAGACACTTGGGTTCTGCAACGCTCACAGCACCTTTTAGGCATTCTGTTACTGCACTGCATAACGCCAAGTTATATATGAAGGTATTTTTCTCCAAGAAGGCTAATAACGTGGCTACCTCTGAACATTGCTTTGAAATTATAACTTTCCTTTGCTGCATGTCATGGATCGCTTACCTCTTGTATTAGATTATAAATGGCCATGCCAACTTATGTATGCATGTACTGCACGAAACACAGGCAAGATTCTAGCAGAGGCCCCTGGTGTTACTGAAATTCAGCTGCTGCTAATAAGAAGAAGGGAAAACATTTCCATCTGTCTGGATTGGGAAAAAGAATTCACGAGTCTCTGATTCATCTGCATCCATATGCTGATATGTAGACAATACTTACGGACACATAGACATATGCGAGGTAGCCAGCAACAGAAATCAAATCAATCACAGATCACAGCATGTGATTTGCCTAATTATGAGTAACACCTCACATTTTTTATCTACGCAAAAAGCACTTTGTGAACGAGCAGATGGCATTGCTATGGGATGGCACCATTCTCGACAGTTGCAGATGCAGAGCATTTACACAGCGCTCTGAAAAAACGACACAACACAAGCTGCTTCCTGGGAAAAAGATTCAAATTGAACAAGTGTCACCAAACAAAATACACACATTTATTGATGTTCTGAACTTATCTGATCCAGCCTCTCTCCTCAAATCAAATACATACGCGCAGGCCAGGGAGTGATGCTATCTAGACATCATTAAAGTTTCTTAGATAGAACTGCCACGTGAGCTGCCTAGCACAGAAAAGCGGAGATGCAGACCAACTTGAGTCGAGTTCCAACCCGCAAACAATTTAAATCCACACAAGCAGAATCAATAGGAAGAAGCCCTGCAGAGAAAGCAATTACACTGCAAAAGCAACTATATTACAGCACGGTTACGGCTGCGAGGCAGGATGCAGAAGGCCATCCTCACTTCTGTGATTACCCAGTGGAGTTCTCTCCAATGCATCTGGCCTGTGAAATGACAAGGTTCAGCCCGGACATGTTCCTGCAATCAAAGAGTTTCTGTTTCTGGGCTTCTATTGCAATTATGCGGCTCTTCTTTATGAGACCCATCCTTCAGGTTTGCTGTACTCCATAGGTAAATGTGGGTCTGTGCATCAGGAAACAGCTCTGAAGGGCTCAGTGTGCCCTCCTTTTCAATAGCTTCATGGGAGTAATAATCTCGCTTCCCGGATCTGCAATTATTTATTCATTGGAGACTGTGCACTTGCCACTGTACAAGACACAAAGAAAGATCATCTGACCATTCCTGGCAATAGAAAATTCAGGTTTTCTATTCAAATTCTTGCTTTTATTTGTGGTTTGTCTGCATTTTTTTTTCCCAAGCTGCTGTAAGCACATACATTGGTGTGACAGGTTTGAAGCAGCTATAAAATGATTGATGAAAACCATATTTTGGCCTTGTTGTGGGAATATTTATTGTAGAAATATACTCAGTTAACTCTGTAGCAGCATATCCGGGAAAATGGGAAGGACAGAAAAGAAAGGCTGGGCCCACGACTGTACCTCTGATACCAAAGTAATTTGATCTGCTTTAATTATGATACAGGGTTATGGGGTCACAGAAACATTTGCACAACCTGTTTTTGAATTGCTTTTATCTAACTACTTTGTTTCTTCTGCTGAAATGATCAATACTCGGCTTTAAGAAGGCTGCTCTGTCGGTCTACATGACTAGACAGAAGCTTCCCCACAGGAATAAACACAGGGGCCAAACTCTGACCTGCAGTGCCGTAACAGTTCATGTGTGAGTTAGTGTCAGACAGGAACCGTCTCGGAGAGGAAGAACTGCAAACCTCCATCCGTCTCGGAGAGGCTGAACGTCTAACAGCCAAAGCAGTAGTACGCTTGAAAAGGTAAAATGACGGATGCAGCTAAGCATGTGACATGAAATTGGACTGATCTGGAGAAAAGATGCTAAATCATGCTGGACGTTGCTACACCGAACACACGTACCTACAGAGATAGCACGACAGCAAAGGTCTGATCAGTGGGACAATTGCATGAGCAGTAGTAGGGTGCTCTGTATTGGAATTTGACTGTATCTTGTGGCTGCCATTCAACAGACACTCTTGAGTACCTGCTTCAGGGTGAAGAGAGGAGAGGAACACAGGGTATTGCCATGGTACGGGGCCGATGAGCAAAAATACATCCCTCACCAACACCACTGGGGAGCTGGGGAGTGGTATTTCAAGAGATGTCAGGCTCGCAGAAAGAACAGCAGATGCTTTTTCCATGCTTGGAAAAAGACAGGAATGTTGTTTGGGGAAATGGTGAGTAATGGCAAAAGCAGCCAAAGAGATTAGGATGTGTGAAGGTAAAATAGAGCACAGGGAGGCATATAAAAGCTGAGGGTCTCAAATTACTCTTTGGGCAATGAGCAGGGTGGCTCAGCCTGTCTGGTTGTCTCCACTTTTAAACAGAAGGCATTTGCCTCCTGATGTTTTTATTCCTGAAGTTCTTTCAAAACTCTGGAGGAACAAAACTGATCAGTGAAGACACCCGACCAGTGGCTCCTACCAGGAAAGGGCGAAGGAAGAGTCCTCCCTGCATGTTCCCATCTCTTCTACTTCAGCTAAGCTACACTTCTCAGAATGGTGCATAATAGATAATGTTGCAGAGAGAAACAAAAAGCCTGCTGCTCTCCCAACTCATGTACCAACATCAAGGTTCATGTCCTGGTTTCGGCTGGGATAGAGTTGATTTTCTTCTTAGTAGCTGGTACAGTGCTGTGTTTTGGATTTAGTGGGAGAATAATGTTGATAACACGCTGATGTTTTAGTTGTTGCTAAGTAGCGCTTATCCTAAGTCAAGGATGTTTCAGTTTCCCATGCTCTGCCAGCAAGCAGGTGTGCAAGAAGCTGGGAGGGAGCAGAGCCGGGGCAGCTGACCCGAACTAGCCAAAGGGGTATTCCATACCATGGAACGTCATGCTCAGTATATAAATGGGGGGGCAGTTGGCCTGGAGGGACGGATCGCTGCTCGGGCATCGGTCAGCAGGTGGTGAGCAATTGCATTGTGCATCACTTGTCTTTTCTTGGGTTTTATTTCTCTCTTTTTTTTGTTATATTCCTTTTCATTACAATTATTATTATATTTTTATTATTTTTGTTAGTATTATATTTCATTTTATTTCAGTTATTAAACTGCTCTTAACTCATGAGTTTTATTTTCCTTCCCAATCCTCCTCCCCATCCCACTGGGACGGGGGAGGGGTGAGTGGCTGCATGGTGCTTAGTTGCTGGCTGGGGTTAAACCACAACAGTTCATCATTTATAAGTAACAGTTGGGATCTTAAGGAAAGTTACACAGCAAAAGTCAGTCTGCAGTAGGAGCTGGGGATTTCAAGAGGTAGCAGAATACAGATAAAATATTTTGGCTTGAAGCAACAGTAAACATGCAATAAAAGGTGCTTCACAAGCCAGCAGCATTGACAACATACGTGCTGTTGCCCTGTGTGGTCTTTACTTCATTTAAACAGTGAAGGATGTTCTGCAAAAAACTGGAGGAGCCAGGCTCTGAACACTCAACCACAGGAAGCATCAGAGGCAACATGTTCAGGGCCACCCCATCAACTCACTGTCTTCCAGCCATGGCTCTTTGGAAACCAAGTCACTAAATTAGCTCAGGTTTATCACTGACTCTTGACCTTTTACAGCAATTAGCGTGCATTTGGGTTATGGATTATTTGGCCATTGACTGTGTGGCTTTACCTGTGTGTACAACACAACAGTGAATCTGCTTAAAGGGAAATATCAACTGCTCTAAGGTGATGAACAGTTATGCCCACTTTGTATTTCTAACCTGCAAAACATACCTAGAAAAATCGTGATTTTAAGCAAAATAATGAGTTGTTCACACTCTTACAGATCAACCTAACCAAAAGAAAGACCACAGCTTTTGGCTAACGAACTGAAAGCCTTGCTAGAGAGATATGCTTGTTCTGTCAGATAAATGACCTCTCTTCTCCCCTCAATCAACCCGACTGTCTGTAATTTTACTTATTTCTCTGCTTTTAAATATTGATGTCTTACAAAGCCTCTCATTGGAAAAAACACATCTTACTCTTCAGCTGTGCTGCCTTGGGCTGCAGTCCTGTCAGATCATATCCAAGAGGAAGGCTCAGCTTGCATTAGTACTTGGAAAAGATGACCTTCCAGGCACTGTGAAGAGTGATATGGATGATTCAGTGAACAGCAAGCTTCTCTCCAAATCAGTAGCCACCCATTTATGGTGCCACAGGCAATCTTTTGCAGCTGCTGCCGGTTTCTTAGCAGAGAAGCAGAACTCAGATGTTAACCACTTCTATTCATTAAATACCCCATGACAAATCCATCCCTTGTCTAAATCAAGAGAGAGACAATGGAATGGTATAGTGTTTTGCTCAAGGAGAAAAAGAACTAGAAGCAGAGTATCAAGGTGTAGCTGGAAAGAAAGAGAAAGGAAAAAGCCCAGGTCATAAAAGCAATTTTCATTGTCTAGTTTTAGACTACAAATTAAGAATCCAATAAAGACACTGCGCAAATCTTGGCATGCATTTACTCACCATTTTCATAAAAAGACAGTGATTTACAAATCAAATCTTAGCACTGCTGCATTTGAAATAAACTTTAAATAAAACCTTCCCTTGTAGACCATAAAGAAGGACTTTCCAAAGGAAGACATGTCTCTATCCTTAGAAGGGATGTTTCTGGGGAAGTTGGATGACAGCAGCACTGTACAGTTGATGCTATCTAGGGAACCTCAGCGGTGAGAAGGCAAAAGCCACGGATGCTTAAGCTCCACTCCTGCTCAGGGAAAATTTAAGGTTTGAAAGTGAGGAATCTCCTGCTATTTTATGTAAGGATGGCAAACAAGGATCGTGCCCTGATGGACAAACAAGGAAGAAATACTGTGAGCTGAAAAACCTTGAATTTTCTTTCTGTTCCATAGGTTATTCCCTTTCAGAGAGAAATGAGGAGCAGACTTCCTGCTAGTACTTTGTACAACCTGCCTCAGAAAATTTTAAGGCCAGACTGGAAGCAAACCTAAAAAGTTCACTCGACTCAGAATTACAGCAAATCAAGAGGAAATCAATGGACATGTAACATTTTATACTGAAAACCTGCAGTAAAAAATGAAAAAAGAAACAAACAAAAAAATAGGCACCATGGAAACTGCTTTCCTTCACACCCCAAGAAGGACTACTTTTTACCGTATCAACTTTTATTTGAAAATATCTGCCAGCTCTATCACCACACTCCTTTACTCTTGGGGCATGTGATCTACTAAAATGAGCATGCACATGGACACAGGACTCCTCACATCAATCCTCAGCTGCTGTAGGAGCGAATGAGCAAGCCGCTTTGCTCACCTTCATCCCTATCTCCTGTCCCACTCTCTATCTATTGACAATGTAAAACCCTCTGGAGGAAAGGGCGGTGTCTGTCCCCATGTTTGTACAGAAACCAGCAGGATGGACTCCTGCCAGTGGGTTTGCTCTGCCACACACATACAGTATATGTAGAAATTATAGGGCATAATCCAGCAAAGAACACAACGTACGCCCAACTTCATGCATGCGAATAGCCTTACTGATGTCAATGAAATTACTTACATCTGTAAATTATGCATATAATTAAGTATCTGGTTGGACTGAAGCCTAAATCAACGATTCTCTGACAAGTCAGAATGCCTGCCTCTGTGACTAGATTGATAGCCATTTTTATCACACACGTACAGTAGTGTTCTGCACTCCAACACTGTGCCACTAACGCTGGCGTGGGACTGTCCCTTCCTGAAAGACGCTGGCATACATGGGAGTAGACAGCCACGCACAGCCTCAGACAAACAGAGATCAAAAAGAGACGTTCCAACCAGGGAGATGTTAACAGCCAAAGAAATCTTATTTTTTCTTTCAAAAGCATCAAGTCAGTTTTCCCAAGACCCTCAACCAATTTGCCCTAAAAGAACAGGAGCAAATTTAGAGTTGTTCTTGTCTTTCCCTGTGTTCTTCTTTCTCCAAATCCAACATCTGTCATTTAGAAACAGAACAATCAGAGGAAACTCTTATTACTGGCATAGCAACTGATAAATGAAACCTGTGCAGGCTTTCCTTTCCTGTTGCAAATCAAAGAATACACAAACTGAACTGTCTGTAAAACCAGTTGTGTGTGCCTGCACTTCCTAATGACAGCACAGCTTGCCGTGTCAAGTAACGCTTGCCTTATAAAATACATAACTTTGCTGCCGAAATAGTTTTGATCAGCAGAAGAGCTGCAGAAGTGTTTGCTGTCCTGTGGTAAGAAGACACGAAGCTCTGCTCTTGAGGCTTCTTGGAAATATCAGAAAAACATTCTTTTTCTTTATAATTGGATCTTGCTATTTGTCTTTCAGTGTTTCCTTTGTCTATTTGTCTCTATCTTCTCTCTATCCGTACTGTATAAAGTTTTATTCCTTTTTCATTTTTAGTATTAAGAAGTTGTTTTTGTATTTCAGCCTTTCCAAAGCAGCCAGAATCCTGATTGTCAGCAGTGATGTCTAGACATAGTAAATCCTTAAACTCAAGGCCTTTGCCCTTGAGAGAGAGAAATGCAGCACTACACGATCGCACATGTTTTTCCCTGAGCAGTTTCAGGTGCTTTGTAAGGCTTACTTCCTTCTGAGGCTACAGCTTGTTAAGATGAAATTTGGATCAAGTTTTGGACTGAGAATTCAATGCTGCTCTACGAATGTGTTCAATCCCACGGGCTGGTTCAGGTCAGCTCTAGTCAACTACCAGCAGAGCTTCTCTTTTAACAGTAATATCTGTCTGGCAATACAAGTCAGCAACAGAAATCCCATAATCAGTAGGCGTGACTGATGTGTTCCGCACTCATGAATCCCTCAGTAAATCCTGTGCTTTTTTTTTTTTTTAAATATAAGATTAAACATAGAAAAATAAGGACAATGTACAGCTCCTGAAGGTATAGGAGCCTGTAGGAATACTGAGAGGCCATAATAAATGGCTAATTAGGAAAAATGAGCTTCACAGCAGCTTCTCAGTTAATTCACAGAGGTGGCATGCAAATTCAAGATGCCAAACTGAAGCTGAAATAACAGACACTAGAAGAGTGGTACAAGTCCAAGGAAGGCAAGAAACTGCCTGACAAATTAATTCAACTCAGCCATTTTTTCTTTCAACTTTAAAATCAATAATTCCATGTCTTTTCTTTTTCCTTTTGGGGGAATAAACTAAATCAAATGTTTATTCTATTCTTTTAGCCACTAGTGCCTGCACTCCTGTCTGAAGGCTTGCAACTCAGTTGAAAACACGATGTTAGCTGATTTGCAACATTTCCGTGGAAATACAGCCCCACCACAAAACTCAGCCCCACTGTCCTCCTCTTCACAGCTGAAATGCAAACAATTTCTGGGATCAGGGCAAAAATGCAATGCAAAAGCTTAGAGACCACAGAGCACCCAGCCTTAACTCAGCGGCTCACTTTGAGCTGTGATGCACATCACTTGTTTTTACGACCGCAGAGTCCAGCTGCAAATGTTTAAAATGAAGAGGAGATGGGAATCGGATCAGAACAGCAGAACAAACACATGATCTGAACAGCTCTCCTCTCCTTACACAACCAGCTCAAGCAGAGAAATTTCACCTGTCAAAGGGAAAAAGTCAGACACATTGGGAGATTGTTTGGGAAATTCTCCATCTCCTTCACGTTTAGCTCCGGCGCTATTAATTAGTCCGCATCAACTCCATGGCCCAAACTCCCTCCCTAGAAAGTGAAAACCACTGACTATAAAGTGCTTATTCAGCTTATGGGTTCAGATACTTCTGCAATGACCGTATCAGGTTTTCTGGACACAAAATCTTCACTGATGTTAGGATAAGAAAGTACAAACACATTGTTCCCAGAGTTAGTTCAGAGGTGTACCCATGATGAAAATATAGACAAAAGCTGAGGTAGGTAGCCCACTTGGCACAGCTGATTGACTTTAATAGGTGTTGATTACACTGCTCATATTGCATGAAATTAAAAAGCTTACAAATGTTATGAGCCATTACCCTTCCATTTAAGAGAGCTTATGACAAGTTAGCAACATTTAATGAAATCCTTTTCAAAATGCCATAGGCAGCCTCCACAAGATTTTGCTTTGAAATGCAACTTGTGGAATTATTTCAAAAAGTTTATTTACTTCAGAGCTTCCTCTCTTGCTCTTCTTTGGGATACTCTGATTTTGCAGCTGGCGGGATACTTCAGTTCCCTGTTGTGCTCTCAGTGTGCGGCACGTAACACCAGCTCGTTAGACAAACAACGGTGAACAGACAAAGCAAGATTTAATTCTGGTGTTATTGGAAGTGCCCTTTCAGCCAGTCTACCAAATTTCCTTCAAAATTCAAAGCTGAGAGACTTCTGGCCAATTTTACTATGAAGGTAAAGGGAAATGTTTTCATAGTTGCTGTAAAATTTACTTAAACTTCCACCTTTTCAGCACACTGGAAATATCACAGAGCCACTAACTGCCCCCAAAGTGCTGGGGCAACCAAAGTTCAGTCTGAAGTAGGCTCTCTGGATTTTATTGCTTAAGAATGAAATTTATTAAGATGAGAGCATATCAATTCTATAGATCCCACTGGACACTCACAGCCTACTGCCATACACGGACTCAAATCTGCTTTGGATGGCGATGGCAACAATATCCGTGCATCGGGTGAGGGCGCTTCTGCCAAAACGATGCCTTTCGCAACTTGCTCGGCTGCTTCTGTTTATTTTTACTGTTTGTCCCCCTGACTGCCAGCTCTCCTCTCTGTTGATAGCTGTTGGGCAAGCAAGACTCAAACTGACCAAACTGAGATGTTTACAGCAAAAGCACACTGGCACAGAATCTAACTACAAAGTATCGGGAGTGGTGCCACAAACCCTATAGGGGGAATATGAGATGGCCAGGCACGGCTGCAAGAAGCTTTCTTTTGTTGGCTGTGCCATCACTAGCAACCCTGTTCTTTTCTTAAATTATTAGGGCTTTTAAACAATATTTTAACATCTGCTGCCAAAAATCAACCAAGAAGCAATAAGGTATGAAGATGCAGTTAGAGCTATGAAGATGCAGACCTCGGATAGCGTGAGTTTTTTCTGCCCGAAGCTACAGTGGCAGCTGAACTGCCCCAGAGGCAAATGCCAGGAGACCAACATCTCCACGAGCTGCCAGGAGCTCTTACAGGCTTGTTCGTATCATAATGCGCAAAAAAGAAGATTCCTCTTGTCTTTGAAGAATCGGTCACTAAGGGGACAGTTAAACGCTGGGAAGAGTAATGGCCAAAGAGGTGGTGGGAGCGCGCAGGGACTGCTAAGTGACGGCAGCACGGTGAGACAAACTTCATTTCCACCCTGTGATGGTTTCAGTGAGCGTGCTGAAATCCTTAAGCACTTTGCTAGACCAAATCATCAGGAACTAATTCAATATCCTTTTATTGCTCTGTAAACTCTGACAAAGGAAGAAAGGGAATTATTCTACCTCCTTCCTCAAAAAATAGCAGCCTTCTTTCATGCTATCTATCTGAGCCTTTACTGAAAGCTAGATTTCTACTACACAGTTTGAGCATCATACAAAGTTGCAATTATCTCGCCATCTGCATTGCCTTTCCTCATGGGTGAATGCTGCCTTTTAATCCAAATTAGTGTGTTATATAGTTTATAAATACGTATTTATGGCTATGAGGCAGGTATGCCCTATTGTGGGCACATGTCATTGTTTAATCCAAATACATAGTTTATTGTTTTTCAGTGCATATTTTTAGTTTTGAGGCAGGCAGACCTGCAGAGCAAATAATACAAAAGAAGACGTCCATTACAGAACTGCTTCTGTGCTTTAAAATTACACCACTCTTCTTACAGATCTGAACATAGTGAGAGAAGTACATTGGCAAAATAATTATTTATCACTCTTAAAAGCTTCCTTTAAAATTTCTACCATTCAAATACTGGCTGGGGAAAATGTAAAGTACAGACAAGCATATTTTATTCACTTGCTAGTCTAGCTTTTATGCTGATGAGAACTTACTAAACACCAGTAAAGGGAATAGCAGTTATCAGCCCTAATTCACAACTGTGAATTTTTTAGGCCAAACAGATGCCCTTGCAGAATCACAGCCAAGTGTTAAAGACAGGCCCAGTCCTTCCTCCACTGTAGTCACTAGTTATTTGATACGGCTTCAAATGAGACCAGATTTGCTCCAACGCTCTGAGCGAGCACGCTGCTCTCCGTGAGACACTCATTGCCACAGTGAGCAGGATAGGGACGTCTAACATCACTGAAAGAAAGGAAAATAAAAAAAGACACCATACTTTGCCTCAGGCTTTTTTCTTTGGTGTATAGGATTCTTCTTTTAAATTCTTTTTTCGGTTGATTAAAAATAATGGAAAGCAGACCTTCAACATGAAACCAGCTAAATACACTAAGAGATCTCTTTTAAAAGATACTTAAAATCTCCTCAAAATCTGTTCAGTGAATTTTGCTATCACTTATACCTGTGCAACAACAGAATGGCTTGGAGCTCCCCCAGGTAGCAGAGGACAGACAAGAAAGGTTGGTGCCCGTGTTTAGCTCCGTGTTCCCAGACCCACCCATCAGTATGAGAGTCTGCAAGAGAGCTGAACGGGCAGGACCCCAGTCAAGAGCTTTATACTGCAAAAAATCTTTGTGAGGCAAATCCATACTCTTGTCTTTAAAAGGATTCAGGGTAAGAAAATTTAAGCCCAGGTGTAAACATTTGCAAACTGAGGTTTCTTTTTTCTATCTATGCACTTGAAATGAACATTGAAAGGGCAAAACCATCCTAATCCCATCATGGCAATGTCTTTCTCTGCTTCCTAAAGCTGAGATTATCATCTCATTGTTGTCACACAGGTCCTGAGACAAGTAATTCACTTGATTTTCTTGTATAATCACAGCACAGGATTTTATTTCTGTTGTTATTGGAATGGAAAATGCACACAGCCTGTTCTCTGTCTTGCCCCTTTTAGATTACTTACAGACCTGGATGTGGCAAGCTTCAAAACACCCCAGCTGCACTAAGAAAGCGAAATCTGTGCTCACTGTTAAGTTTCAAGCAACCTGCTTGTTAGTAGCTCTTCTCAACAAAGGCAGGAAAATTTCCAGTTTTAAATTTCTATTCAAATTAAGGCGACGAAGACTGAAGACCACAAAACCATTGCCATTGCTTTCCAGCACATAAAATTAACAATTTCTGCTGCTGTGTGCAACTTTCAGTCAAAGTTTGTCTGATTTATAAGCAAGCAGATGGTTCACACGACAGTCCACAATAAATTACAACAGTTAGAAAGACAGCTACATTTTGAGAGTGACAGTGCAGCTGAGCTACAGATGGGTTTATAGATGACCCTTCCAATTTTTAATAATCTCCATAATTTATGTGCAAGTAAAGAAATGCAGGGATTCCTAATGCACCTTCTTGACTAAGTACAAATCACTTTTATTTACACAGGCAATACTTCATGGTCCAGTTAACTTCTTAATTAAAGGCAGCAAGATGCTCACGTTCCATGCAAGTGGCATGGAAAATACTCTTTAGTGTGCAACATGTTCAACTGGGAGTTTAAGATGCTCTGAACACTCCTGGAAAAAGGAATGCATCTATCTCATTTCTTTAAAACAAGACTACAAGGGTGCAAACACTGCTACCACCAGTTACTATTCATTAATCTCCAGATAAACTTTAGGCTCACGCAGTAACAAGGTTATGTTTATTTGCAAGCTCTGATGCTTAGAAATAGGCTCCTAATCCAGGAGGCACTACAAACCCAGTATTACTGAGCCAGGACTAGGATGGGGAAACAACAGGAACAGAGACCCTAATTAGATGAAGAGAGAGGGATTTGGGGGGTCACTCTTGAATGGGTGAGGGAAAAGGAAAGCAAGCCTGGGGGGTGTCATTCCTGAGACAGGAGGCAGTGGTGATGCAGAAAGAAACTGGCTGGAAGTAGCTTTAAGAAGTCAGTTCATGTCAGTGATTTTAATGGCCACTTCTCTGGCACGGGACTGAACCATGTCGGTCCAATCCTTCTGCTAACATTTTTGAAGGGAATCCCAGAAAGATGTCTTTGTTGGGTTGTCATCAGTTGCATGCCACAGTACAACAGATTCAGTTCTTCTTGGTTCTAATTTCAGTTGCAATGAGTTACCTCCCAAAAGGAGCACAGCTAAATGCAACTACTCTGTCCAAAAGGTGATGAAGGGAGCAGTACCTACTAGAGCTCTTTAAAGCACAAACTACAGAAACTCAGAGGTTCCCACACAGCCAGTCTCTTGGAGTGACATTTGAGGGCTTTCTGTCCTGTCTAAACCTTGGTCTTCCCTTCCTGCCAAATTACTTTGAAAAAGAAATCCACTTTTAAGTGGAAATCCAAAACTATCTTTCAACCAGAAGGGCAGCAAATTTGTGTGTAATTTTAATTACCACCTTCCTGGGACTTAAGAGATGCAGCAGAGAAGAAGAGGCACCAGTGACAACTTCAGGGTTTCAGGAATTATCAACATTCATGTTTTGGAGCTATTTTGGCAGGGATTGCCCAGCTCTGCCCGCAGCAGGGCAGGAGGGCAGTGTGGGGAGCAGCACTGCAGAGACACGAGTGGGAAAACCCACTCCACCGAGGTCATGGAATGCAGCCACTTACACAAAAAGCGATTCTTCCCCTGCCATTTCCACGCAGCACCAATGCCCCTTCCTCTGCTACGCAGAACAATAGTGAAATTAAATTTGTTGGTTTTTTTTTTTAATGACAGTCTTCTATAAATAACCAGTGTCTGAAAGTCTTTTGAGCTTTATACAAAACCATCATCTATTACTGTAAACAACTCCTAGGTTGTTTAATTAAACATATGAAAAATATTATATGTCAGCTTATTTCTGGGATGCTCTTTACTTTACCATTATTTGTCATATTGTTTCTGTTACACTTTGCATATTTAAAGCCGCATTATGCACTTCTGAAAACCCAGAGAAGATTACTATGGAATTAGCATGGATGTTCATCTGTCCCACTGAGTGCTGAGTTTGGCACTTTATTGTAGCAATATTCATCAAGTTCACGAAATGCTAGTACGCTTCCATCCAAGAGAATACTGGGTTATACTACTGTTCTTTAAAAAAATATAGCGTTAATTATTTAATGATATGTTTAAATATTCTGTAACTATCATCCTTTGATTGACTGCAACCCTTTCATTTGCTTACAAGAGGCCAAATTCATACACAGCACAAGAAAACAGAAGTTGATTGAAATCAACAGGATTGCCCCTGTTGCCCCAGCCCAATAGTAATTCCAGCGTTATCGTCAGCAACTTGAAAGCCAGCACAGGCTATTCCAATTTAACTCCACTGAGAAGTCAGAGAAACCATACGCATGGTTTATGTAACTATATAGTTAATACAGTTTCCAGGACTCATCTACTGAAGCCAGCAGGGATGCTCCAACTCACTAGGCTGTAGACGAGACCTTCTGGCTTGCAGCTAGATCCTTCTCTGGCTAACAGCAAAAATAATCCTGGAGGAGTGATAAAGCAAGGAACACACACACAGGCCTTACCTTCTACTTCTTGTTCCTTGCATTCATTAAAATGTCAATGGTGCGGAAACTAGTTTCATAACCTCAAGAAGGGGACACCTTTTGTCCCCCCGGCCGTATTAAAAGGTAGATCAATATGATGATATGAAAACAGTAAACTCCCCAGTAGCAAGAAGTGGTTCTCAGTTCTCTTAGTAATCAAATATTATTTCCAGCAATCTAACTAGATAAAAAGAAACGTAAGTAGCAATTTGTCAGTCTATTTATCAAACCAAGTGCTGCATCTTTCCCACACAGTTTACATTACAAAGTGTATGACATGTAAGGTTCTACGGTTCTGTTTTAATTGAGGGATGAAATCATTTATAGATATGAACATTTTCTTATTAACTTTTCTTCCTAAATGATTATGCTTGTTCAAATCAATTCCTAGCCATCTTACAGAGGTTACGACCTTCAATAATTAAATCAGATATTGTATTGGCTGTTGTGTTGATTATGCTACAAGCTCCAATTTCTACACGAGCACTGAAAGGCTGAGATAAAGGGATGGTAACTTTATTTAATTAGCTATCTGCCATTGTTATCAAAATGAAAGGTTGATACCTGACTCAAATTAACACTTTGGATCAAGAAACAAGACAGATGACATCTTCTGAGAAGGATCCTGGAAACTCCCTATAATTGTTTCAGTTATTTTAAAGCTGCTCAGGACAAACATGATTGCATTAGAAAGAGCAAAAGTCACTGACAGTCAATGAAGTGCTGCTATGAAAATGCTATTTCAGTCTCACTTGGGTTCTTCTCATTTTCAGTTATTAACATCCTTGCCACTTTTGTCAAGCTGTCTCTCCTAGCAGCATTGAATTTTAACTGCACATAATCTTAAAACACAACGTGAAATAGGACTGAGTGCATAATATGGGTTTATTGTGCCAGCTAACAACAGATCAGGCCCTTGATCAGGCAGAAAAGGAGTAACTAGTTAAATGCGAGCTGGATTTCACAACTGCCTGCCATCCCTCTACCTCGGAAATATTAGGTCTCTCAGTTGAGGGTTGTTTATGATTTATCTCAAAAGGAGAGAAAAAGACAATGTGAAACCTCAGAGGTCCTGGAAGCATTTTAACTGTGGCTTACACAAACTAAACCCATGTATATCAACTTTGCAACTGCCCAGAGCATACAGTATCCGGATGAAGTCCTCAAAGGACACTCACTGTCTCACTCCCCAAATTACATTTGTATAGAGTGGCCAAAGTAATTTATCCAATAACCACACCACCCTGCCACTTCATCGTTTCTTACTGTTAGGGCTACAGAAACGTGCTTATTCCTTTCCTGACAACTTACTGGTCTTGAACGGATTTCTTTGGCGTAGAGAGGTTTCAAGAATTCTGAATCTCCTTCGAGCTTTAGACCCTTTTCCGTGATTCTCAGGTTCCCCATTCCATCCTAAAACACAGACAAAAAGAAACAACCCCATTAGTTACAATTACTAAATTCACCAGGCTGCCAATAGCTGATTTTTTTTTTTCCATAGAAGATAACATGTAAAGCACTGGGAGGCACTAGAGAATGCAATTACTTGTGTTATCCTTTTAGCTCTGTTTCTGTGAAAAAAAATTCTATTCAGAACAATCTGCAATGCCCCCCAGTAAACCATTTACACAGATGAAAGATGTTCTTTTAAGCTAGTCATCTCTACTCAAACAGATGCAGCGATGCTCTGTGTTAACAGGAAACTATTCACTGTAATATTCACTGCCCGCCTGTATATTAATATACCTTCTCATTCATAGCAAATCCATATAAAGACTATGTGATTAATTCTACTGAACTCTATATAGAGCATATACGATTAATTCCACTGAACCGACAAAATAAGGTTTGGCTATGTAGGAGTACTGCAATAAAATGTGGGAGGGAACTTGACCCCTGTTATTTGGGGAAATTCTGCAAAACATGGACTCCTTGGTGGGATTTCTTTAGGGCTATCGGTCCTTACAGCAAAAAGACGTGGAAACCTGTTGATTAGTTTCAAGTCTCACAGTCTTTCCTGCACTTTTGATATTAAGATGCTACACAGCTTTAATGGAATATACATTTATGCAAATATTTGCTCTGGGAGAAGCAATGATACGAAAGGAATATCTTTCCAACAGACTGCTCTCCTGTTTTGGGCTAACTCCTGACTTCTCTCCCATGATGATCAGCTCAGGATCGGAGCCCTTGCTCTGCTCCTTGCACAGCCCAAGCACATCCCAGCAATCTGAACCTCTACATCCAAACATTTGGGTCTCCTGAGTCATTCTCGTGCCCTTCAAACAACCATTGCAAAGTCCATTGGCCAGGCATTAAGTGACTGATGTAACATGTATTTCTGTCCTCTCCTCATCCGGATTTCATAGTTGCAGCTATCAGTCCTCACCATCTCCCCAGCCCTCCCAGGCTCCCCAGGCTCCACTGCTCCCTGTGCTTCCATGGCAAAAATCTTCGTGACAAATGGTGTGAAGTGTTGGCTGCAGGCCTCTAGCAGATGACTGCAAATCGTCCCTTTTCTTTAGAAATTGTTTAGTTATGTGTGTCCAAGATGTAATGAAACATCTGACAAAGCATAATAGCAAACAAAATATATGTCAAAATTTTATACGAGTTTTTCTCATGGTTTTTATGCAATAAGACAGGTATATGGATACATTGGCACAGAGAAGAATTGGACCAAACTATATTTCACCTTTAACTTGTGAAAGTCATAACTTTTACTAAGATGAGCGATTTAAGTTCATTTAGGCTATAATTCCTTAGAAAGGGGTGTGTGTGTAAGAAACATGGTGTGGGTAGGGAATTGCACAGGTAAATGTATAATCAAAACCACATCAAATGCAAGATATTATTTCTAAGATTCAAGCTGATTGTCAAAGTCTGCAAGGATTGAGGTAAGTTGGGGTTTTTTTCTGAGAAAAAGATGGTCTGAAGAATACCTTTTAGCATAAATTTGACTGACATCACTAGGATTTGAGACTGACGCTAGCAAAAGCTATGTCTCCACATGTATAAATTACGACTGGGAAATGACCAAGAGTTGGGTAGTCAGGAACTGCCACGACAATCCTCAAACATACTCCTTAAGGAATCTTTCCACCTGGTTTTTTTTCCCATTTTTCCAGGCTAGAGAAGCAGGAGGATGATGCTATATGATGCCCCACGGCCTCCAAGATGAGGCAGGATACAATAATCACAAAACCTACAACAGCTGGAGCTCAGCATAGGGAGGACATTGCAATGAGGGACACACACACCAGCACTTCCAGGCAACAGGACTCATGCTACGGTGAGAGAGACGTTGAAACCAAGGGTCATGCAGGCCACAGGATGGCAGGAGTAGTAATTTGGAGGAATTACTGATCTATAAATACGGACATGCCATACTGACTCCATGGCATCTCATCATGCAATTTAGGGACTCATTGAGAGGGACTGGGCTGCCTCCTTCTGAAGCGCTGCTAGGCATGTCCTTAACACTGCAGTCCAAATCAAAAGAGCCACCTCAGCACCTAACTCACAGCTCTTTCAGGCATTTTAGAGGAAAGGGGTATGTACTTGCATAGAAGCCCTAAGAAGATCAAGAGAAGACCAGGAAAATCCAGGAAAACCATGTGTATTTGGATATACGTCTTGCATGTTTTCTAATCCAGCTGCAAAACCCAAAACACATCTGTCTTACTTCCTCTTCCTCCCATTATGTGTGCACCTCCAGCACTGCAAGAGGAATCGCTGTCACTAAAGGTGAATGGCTAACCCAAACAGATTGGCATGAACAATTGCCAAAAGGCATGAGTTTGGAGGGATAAGAATCAAAGATATAGCACGGCTCAGCAGTGACACTGGTCACTTGTCAGAGGTTCTGCTGTTCCAAGAATTATTGTTCCCAGGGTGTACCCTGCCAAGTAAAGACTGTTCTTGCCAGAGCGTGGTATCTTATGAACAAAGGCAGGCTCAGGAGTGCTGGGCGATAAAATGATCACTGTCATCTCATTTTGAAATGAAAGCTGTAAGCAAGCTTTAGAGACATATGCCGAAAATGCTATTGATTGTTGAAGGGGGGGGAATGAGAGATGGGTCATGAAGTGCCACTTGCTACATTCCTTGTCCCGGGTGTAAAATATTGGCTTAAGAATTCTGAGTTGGTGGTGGCACAGAAGAGGTTCATTTATCTCAAGCAAAAGGATGAAGGAAAATGAGTGAAATATGATTACGCACCAAAGAGCCCAGATTAAATTTTGATAGTGGTATGCTTTGCGATTTGAGTGAGCAGGAATTATTACAGCTATCTGCAGACCCTCACACATTTTGTGCTGCTAAAAAAACTCTACAATTTTTTTCCCAAAATAGATATTTCAGTGAGGTTACAAGCCCTGAGGGCTTTCACATTGCAGGGTCTTCTCTGGTTTCATTAAGAAAAGTTGCAGGTCATGCAAGCTGGTATATGCCACATACAGCTGCAAGAATGACCACCCCTGTGGATACACAATCCTGACGACTTCCAGGGCTTGCTCCTGAGCTGAAGTGGGGCAATACTTCACCAGTAACATAGACCAATGGTTAAAGGGACTTGCCAAGTCACCACTGAAGCTATGGCAAACCAGCAATTTTGATGGCTCACAACTATATTCTATCCTGAGTAGTGATACATATCCAGCATGCCACTCTGCTCCTCTCTTGCGTGTTTCTTTTCCTTTCTCTCCTTCACCCTCTGTCTCCCAAGTGTCCCCCGCAGGATTTTCATATATGAAAAACACACATATGGGACATTTTGCTCACAGCTAGCAGGTCCTATACATCCCAAAAGAGGTATCATGCCTATAGGACAATGTACTACAATGAAAACATCAAGAACACATTTGACTGGTATCATATAAGCAGGAGTATTCTTTTACAAAACCACTGGGTTGGAGAAAAATAGGCATTTCCCCTCGTTATTCTTCCCAACCTTGATCCTTCTCAACCTCCGATCCCCGCTCACCTTTCTCTCCTCCTGTGGCTGCCAAAACTAACAAAAGCTGCACCCACCAGACACTATCTCTTGACTTCCCTGGTGTTTGGGATTGGGATGCAATGCTTTGCACTGACTCTTCCCATGATTAACTCTCTGCTGCTCATGTTTCTCATGATTAAAGATGACAGCTTTTTGTAGCGACAGTCTGGGTCAGCAGGTGAAGAAACGAGCAAAGGTTGTAATCTGAGTTTAAAGTTAATGAGTATCCTGGCCTCTTATAGTACAATCATTATTAAATCATATTCATTTATTATTTCCCATTAGGAAAAAAAAAAAGCAGCTTGCAGAATTATAGAGAGATCCCAAAATACAGCTACATTAGAGAGAAATCATTGTATGAAAGACTACCTTGCATGTTGTTTTGGATAAAGTATCTTCATCCTCCCTAAATTATATGGTTTAATAACAAATAGATGTCATACTCTGCTACAGAGAATATATATGAAAGTTCCTATGAAATTTCATGGACCATGACCTATAAAATGTAGCAGAAAGCTGCCCAGAGTGACAGAGACCATGAGTTTTTATTAAACATTGTGTCTGTGATTAGTATATATCCTTATCTGCCACTCTATTGCTTGTGAATAAGGAAAAAAAAAAGCCGTATTGATTATTTGATACACTGACATCTGACAATCTTTGTTTCTCCCCTTTTTATAAGTAGACTCCTCAGCAGTGAGTGAATGACTATTGTACAGGCACGAACCAGCTTTGTGGCAGCTTCCAGGAGGCAAGCTCCAAACAGGAGACACAGAGTCAGGAACTTTCCATTACCACCTGCTTTGAAGTATTCGGCTTTTTGGTAGGGCATGGTGAAAACTTGCACATCAATTTTATCATCTACGCCACCTCTCTTTTTATGCAATGCCTTGTAATGGGCAGGCATAAAAATTTATATGCTATTGCTGACTGCTCTGTGTTGAAAGGGGCCAGCAATGGTAAAATCCTGAATAACATAAATGTAATTTTGGTGATGCTGAATGAGAAAGGATTTTTTTTTAGTAGCTTGACAAGCAACTCAGTTTTACAACCAATTACAAGTGATGGTGTTAGTGTTAGGGGAAGAGCCCAGCATTGCTGCTGTCTGATCACCAAGGCTCCTCTCTGCCTTTTGGTTAGCAATGTGGCTATACGTGTGGGCAAAGCCTAGCCTTTTTTGTTTTCCTTTTTAACAGTTGTGGGTTACTTCAATTTTTTTTTAAATTGTACGGCTGGCAGCAGGGAGACTCAGTTAACAGAATAAGAAAAAACCAGCTAACCTAACCAGAGACACGTAATTGCTGTGGTAAATACCTGGAAGTGGTATTAGCCACACCAATCTGGACTGCTTACGCATAGGAACAGGGGTAATTTTCAGTGGCATCCGCCATCCATGGGCAGCTTTATTAGATCAGGCTGGGCTTGCGCCACAGCTTAACCTAGTCAAGAACCAAGGTGGTGATAACACGTATTCACTGTGGCCCTCCGTGCCAGGATGCTTTGTTCTTTACAAACAATAAATTCAGCCTCGCGCTCCTCTGCGCTGCCTCTGTTCTCCTGGCATGTCTGAACATAGAGGCAAATTTGCTGTTTATTGAGGTCTTTGTAAGGATTTTAGGGACACCAGTGATGGGGAACAGAGAGAGCTCCAGCTGTCTGCTGGCCACCACCAGCGGCTGTTTCCCCATGGTTTTTCCTGCACCTCCATCCCTTTTCAGTTTTCAGGAGAAAAAACTGTTGGCAAGGTTTGTCTCTGCACGGCAGGTAAGCATTTACTTTTTTACTAGGAATAAATTGAAGTTATGTTTGGCAATGTCCTGTGGGAGAGAATTATCTTTGGAGACTGCTCATGTCAGATGGCTGAAACACCTGATTATCGTTGCTTGTATTATTGATTGCTGTGCTCTGCATCGCTTCCAGATATTTGCAAGTTATTACACAGCTCAATAGATACAAAGTTAGGGAAAAAAAAAAATAGCAAATGCAAGTGACCTGTTTTTTTCTTCACCTACTGGGAAGATTTCTGTGCTGTTCTTCTACCTCTGATGTGACATTAAATGTTTCCAAATTCCACAGATTTAAGGACGGTCTGTACAGATACACATCATTGCCAGTTCTTTACAGCCTCAAACACCTACTTGCTCTAATAGGATCTGACCTCCCTCCTTCTCCTCATTTTCTTTAGTTAATTTGTCATCTCAATAAAGATCCCAGTATCCAGCTGTGGATCAGCAGCAATATTTTCCTACGGAAGTCAGGAGCACCAGTCCTGTAAAGTTAAATCTGGTTACACAGCACAGTCCAGAGCAACATACACTCCAAGGTAAGGAGACAACGTGTGACAGCTTCTTCCTCTGATATAAACCTTGTTTTGAGACCTCACGTACAGACTCAGGTTTGTGCGGACAGCAGAGAAAAACAAGCCAACACAGTGTTACACAGCATATATGATCACATCCCTGTACGCACGGAGAGCGCAATTCAAAGCAGAAGCATGTGTGAGGTCTCATGTCCACAACTGGCATTCGTCTCCCTCTTCTTCTGCCTGCTTATTGACCTCAGATGTCCCTGTCAGATGTCTTCCTGGCAGTGTTTTCATTTAAAGGTGATAGGCACAGTGTAGGATAGCTGTGCTGAGACATCGGTGGGTGAAGGAAGGTGACCCTAAGCGCCTTGCATCACTGCGAGACAGTATATATGCCCTCTCCAGGGAAGGAGGGAGACACAGATGAAGCACAGCTAAAATCTTTGCAGCTAATTGGTGCACTAAAACAACATTATAAATTGCAAGACTAGCAAGCAGCTAACTTGCTGCTCCCTCCAGAAGCTCGTGACAGTCTGTGAGAAGACACCTCTATATAATCTCTGGCGCTGCAGTAATCAGTCATAGGGAGACATGGAGTTGAATGAGCAAAGACCAGCTGTGGGAGTCACCCACTGGAAAATGACCTCTAGACGCTGCTGTTAAAGTTGTATGAGCTATGTAGGCACTTTTAGTTCCTTCCACTGGTGTGAAGTCATTTGTGATAGCTACAGGAAAGTCAGGGGGCTGCTAACTTACGAAGGAATTACATGCAAGTGGAGGAAATTGCCTGCAGACCATTATGGTTAATGTAAAATTGAGCCCAAACCAAGCCTACGCAAAGCTCAGAGCCCTTCTTCTCCAGTGGGAACTCCTGTTTTTGTGAGTTCCTCTGCATGACTGCAGAAAAAGAGGCAGAAGATGAGAAGAGGGGATACAACGAGGAGAGCACAAGAACCGAGAGGACATCTCACAGTTACGGCAATGAGCCGTGATGCAGAAAACCTTGACTTCGTTCCCATCAGACTCACATGCCATGATGGCGTTAGGGATGTCTTCCACATGCATGTTCCTATAGCACCTTTCCCCTCTATCTGTTCCTTCCACACTGACTGAGTGCTCACCAGAGCCAGCGCCATTTATTATGAAGATTACTCGAAGAGCCCCATGAAGCTGTCATTGAAGGCGAAAGAAACTTATGCATTGGCTTTAGTGGAAGTTAAGGAGAAAAGTCTTAAGAAGCAGGAAGAACAGGATCAAATGTGGTTTTCCAATTACTGTTTCCAATAAGTTACAACTGACCAAAGCAACTAAATCCTATCCCTTGAAACAATTCCAGACTAGTGTTGGAATAATTTCTAAACAAATCGTTCAGCCAGAGCTTGAAGAAAGCTCAGCTCAGGATTTACTGCATATTGCTGGAACTACTTTGGGCAGGAGGTATTTCTTTTCAAAGCAAACTGCTAGTGAGTTTATTCAATGTATGATCATGTGTGGCACAACAAAACCAGGATTTCTATAAAATAAGCCACCCCATTTGAGAGCACTTTTTTGCAGGGAAAAAGATTAGCAGACCTTTTGGGGAAATTATTATGAATCCCAACATTGTTACTACAACACAACCATCATATGCAGAATTCCTCTCTAGGGTAATAATTTCCCTTTCCATTGGTACAGCAGGGAAAAGATCGAAATTTGCCTTTCACGCCTCCCAACTCCCTGTTATGGAGCACTTTGGCACTGAAGCATTATAAAACGAGCCATGTTCTCTAGAGCATTTTTCCGCTTTTTTGCTCCAACACAAATAGCAAGGTTTCACATCTTATATCAACATATATTCCAAATGTGTCCCTTGAATTCTCAATCTTTTTTAGTCTAGCTCATTACCTTAATTATGCTAACTAGAAGGGAAAAGTCCCATCCTGCAGACATTTGTGCGCCCTCAGAAGTGGAAAAAAAGATTCTTATACTCGTAGGAACAAGTACTCCTATAATGCAGAAATTTAATAATAAAACCAGCATATAAATTCACTGTACACTTCAAGCGGTTTCAGAAACAGGTTTTAGAAATTATGGTCTAATACTCCTGAATTACGATCGTCTGTCAATCACCAAAGGAAGGAAAGAATAAACACTTATTTTCTTTAAACTACAAAGATCTTGGACACAACATCCTCTGTGGCATCGCTCCTCCAAGTTACACCAGGGCTGAATTGAACTCACTCATCTTTATATTGTTGGAAGTAGTTTCCAGGAAGAAGGAGGATTTTTTTTTCCTTTTCTCTTTCTTAGTGGATCCCTTTTGTGTTCTGTACTTACACTCTGAAGTAAGATTTTTCTGACTAATCCAGTATTTAGCAATTCCCCCCGACCAGCAATGAAGCTGGCAGATTAAGGTCTGACTGTGTGAAAAGGAAAGGACCAGGTCTCACACAGCACTTCTGAAGGTGAGCTCTTGAAAATGGGGCCAATTATTGGGTCATTTTTGTCTGATGTGAACGTGCCAAAACAAATCGGGGCACTAATTAAAGCAATACCAGCTCTGTTCAAAGAAATAAGGCTTACGCAGACACGCTCTGGTTTCAAACCCCTGTTCAAGATCCACGCCAACACTCAAGACACCAGAAATACAGGCACAGGTGGAGAGAGACCCAGCAGGGCTGTGGCCACTCTCGCAAGTCCCGTCTATAAGGCACATTTGACGATCCCATCTCAGCAGGCTCATTTACAGGCTACGGGGAAACTTGGAGGAGGCGCCTGTTGCACTGACCTTCTCAAGAACCACTGCACCTGCATTATATACTCGCTGCTATGGCAACATCAGCCTCCGAAGGTAGGATAATCACGATGCGAATCTGTATTTTCAGTTGCTTCATTTACTCTGCTCCACTATTATCTCCTCTATTTCCAAAAGCCAGGAGAAAACAGGGTGGATGGGGAGGAATATTTTCCATGCCCCTCAATTAATCACTTCTGAGCCCAAATTCAGCTAATATTAGGCATTTAACGGATGAGCCTGCATTTGGAAGATAATGACCCCGTGCTACCTCTGCAGTTGGGGGAGAGAAAATGGCAACGGAGTCCACCTAACACCCAAATCGCTCCCTGGAAGTGCTTCTTCCCAGCTGCTGTGGAGCTCCTCCAAGGTGACTTAGGTATCTTTTCTGAATGCCTGTAGATAACTGGGATAAACCCAGACCTCAGTAGTGTGCAACAGGATTCAAACAGAAAATAAATGGGTTGCCAGGCAAAACAATAAACATATATCATGAAATAAAATATACTTCAAAAATGTGATTCCAACTATACCAACATAGAGTGTCTTCAGGGATTATTTTAATGATTTTTTTTTTTTTAATCAAGACATACTTTCAATAAGAGATAGGAGATTGGGCACATTCAATTTAGTTGCATAGGTAGGTAAAGAAATTTCCTTTAAAATCAAATTCTCTGTGTTAAGAGGAATCCATAGTCCCCTTGTTAAGAAGCTGCCCTCATGGCTAAGGAACCACCACAGAATTTTTATAGCTGTATTTGTCACAAAAATATATGATTTTGCTCTTCCACTATCAGAATATACTGAAAAATAATTTAAACTGTCTTCCAGACTTATCTACAGTGTGTATATGACATTGTTGTTAGCAAGGGAGGCTCTGGGGACAACAAAGAAATGAGAGAACTGAAAGAGCTGCTCTCAAAGAGGCTGAAATAAGTATATTGCTTCTATTGCTTTTTGAACAATTGCCAGCGAATAATTATTCATAGAGGAAAATATATGGGTATGTTTAGGGTCCCCTGCCACCGCAAATGGTGGGCAAAGAATGAGATAAGATCTGTGGAGTGCATCTACTGATTTCAAATAGCTCCACCAATTTACACCCACCTGGTATCTGGCCCGAGAGCAAAGAGGTAGGAAATGGAGGGCTTTTGCAAAACGCCTGTGGCTGTTAGGCTGCAGTGGCAGTCATTCTGGCAGAGCGGGCAGGGTGCCGCAGCAGGGCACGGCATGAGGAGGAAACCCCGGCACATGCCCACCGTGCCTTGTTGGGGGGGATGGATGCACAGCCAAAAGCAACCAAGCCCCCACGGCTTGCCCTAACGCTCTGTGATGGGCTGCGACTGCCCAGGAGCAGCTATGGGCGACCAGAGGACACGTAGCAGTTTCATTACTTGTCATCATTTACTCCTCCCCAAACTCCCCGCCCCGAAGTATTTAGCATCAGAGCTAACATACAGCCACCTAACACACCTTATACATGCTCTCACATCTGTGCATGGCACACAATACACTGTGTGCATGCTCACATACATGAACACCCTCTTAGGGGAAACTGAGGCACAAAGGCAGACATCCACCAAGTCACACGAGAAAGCTGTGTTAAAGGAAGAGCTCCCAAGGTTTCTCTCCAGCACCTTGTTGTGTCACAGCACTGCAGCTAAGAAACTATACATGTCCTGCTCCTAAGAAACAACAGGTTAATTTTAGCAACTTGCAAATGCCAACAATTCAGACTTCAGATACTCTCTCTTCTCCCTGTGGTTTGCATTCCTCTTCCTCCTTGCCAGAAGATGCATTATGCTTAATGCCCCCTGTCTTCTTCACAACTTTTTAGTACACATTCAGAAGTGTTTACTAGAATAAAAATAATGATCGTTACACAGCAAGGAACTAGGAGCTTGCTAGTCATCAACTCAAGTCCAGAAGCATCCTGCAAGACGGTGCTTCCTGATATAATTTCCAAAATTATCAACATGGTAGTTCATACTTCTTGAGCTGCGAAGTAACTGGAAAACATTGAGATAATTTTTCTACTGTTTACTTTTTGAGGAAAATAAAGGCAAAATGGCATTTTTTCGTATCCAGGACTCATGCGTGGGGTGTTTTTAATTTCAAATTATTTATTGAGTGGGTGCTTACTGAGTCATAGGGGACTTTAGCCACATGCCAAGAGATTCTTTTGGAAGTCAGGAGTACAGTATTATGTGCATAAAAATCAGGCGGTTATGTGAAATAGTCAAGAATCACATGCAAAAATATACAGCTGGCATCAGCAAACTACAACAGAGCAAGACACAGTGCCTTTTTTAAATACTTTTTTAAACAGAGACCCTTAAAGTCACAGGAAAGTGATTGCTCCTACCGCACTTTGGCCTTTAGAGAACATAGCTCTGTGTGTCACTTCATTACAGAAATATGCCTTATTTGGGGATATTAGCATTTCTTCCTTTTTCTGCTCCTTTTTAAAACATGACACCAGCAAGAACAAATTAAGTGACTCACAATCTGCGTACTTATTTATTTATTTATCCGCTGTGTATAACCTCACCTCAGCTTTTAGAATTTTTTTCACTAGCACCAAGATCATCTAAATAATGAAATCTTTCAAAATAAAAACTAAGTGTCTCAGTCCTTTATCGTGAAACACCTTTGAGCCTTCTGCCAGGCCACGTGCATTTCAGACGAGAGCTGCTCCTGGCCACAGTTTTGCAGTAACACCAGCCATGAGTAAGAAGCGATGCCTACTCCATCCAGCCTGGCAGAATGAGCAAGGGCGAGCAGAGCACGTGATGCCGTCAGTTTAAACACGTTATATTCTCCAGTGGGTGTCTGCAAGGTTTGGCAGAAGCCCCTCATTATGCTCCCTAGGAACTTTTCAAAGAAAATAAACAAACAAGTCGCAGGAGGAGGATGCAGCTCTCGCCGGGAGCAGCCGCCTAGTCCCACGGGGCAGCCCTGACCAGCGCTCGGCACGCTTGCATGCAGATCGCAGCATGAGGGGAGATGGTAGACAGGATCAGGCTATGTTAAAATAACGTTAAAATAATGAACTCAGTGACATGTTTTCGATCAGCGCGCGCTGCTGGTTGGAACTGCACCAGTATGCTCCTCCACACAGCCTTTTGCAGGCAGAGTTGGGCTGGCTCAGAGGCAGCAAGAGGCAACTCAGCTCTCCATCACGGTCCAGACGGGGCTCTGAGGGCAACCCAGACCTTCCTTACAGCTTTTTGGCCATTTTGGCAGCCTGTGCTTGTTACTGCCTGGATAAGAATTTTCTTTCCGAAAGAAGAACCACCAGGGGATAATGACACATAATCGCTAACAACTGCACTTGGTTAGGGACCAAAAATGCTCGAGAAGGAATTTTTATCCCTTAAAAGAACACAAAGCATAGAGCAAAAAATGCTGAGGCTAACATTTGTATTTCCTTTTGGCTGTCCTTTGGCTGGGCATCCAGAGCCTGTCTTCAGACTGCTTGAAGCCACGAGATTTCTTTCCCTCTCTGCACTGAGGCTGCACGTCAGCATCTTTGCCTGGGACATGGCTGTGACAGCGGGGTAGGAGCTCTGCATCACTGTTACCTCCTCCCCTTCCCATCCACCTAAATCCTAAACAAGATTTTTCTCTCTTGTTTTGGCTTTCATCACTGACCTACTTGACAACTTTAGTGAATTTAATCTCAAAACACTCAGGGATATAGGGCAAAAAATATTTTTCCCAGGCTACAGATAAAGAATGTAGTTTCAGGGAGCTTAAATGGCTCAACAGGACATTTTGGTGACCGGAGGAAATTTAGAACCTTATGATAAATTTGGGATATTAATGTAAGAATAAAGTCACACTGCTAGAAGCAATATCTTATTGACAAAACTGCTAGAAAGTTGCAAAGGTAATAAACAAAGAATTGAGATGGATTACTGGTGATATGCTTTTGAATGTATTACTCAATGCCAGCTGTCAGATACCTTGTGAAGTCCTTACATACTTGGGTAAAATACTGCACCTATAAATATCTTTCTCGAATGGGACTATTAATGAGAGTAACTACAGTAAGCGTGGTCTGTGACTTGTTATTGAGGAAGAGGTACTAATACAAGTGTTATAGTTTATTATTCTAATTCGTTATTTCACGTCTGTCTTTGTTGACACTACAAGAAATGCATAGTTTATAGCTATAGCTATGGCTACATATCATGGCTATTTTCTCACTCAAGGTTTGTAAAAAAAATCAATTTTTTTTCTTTCAGTTATTGGTGGGGCCTTAAAGACTTCAGCAGTCTTGGCAATCAGTGCAATACAGTGTGTATTTCTAGGAAATCCTTGAAAAATATCTAAAATTTCTAACATGGCAATGGGACCAGCTCACAAGTATACACTCCTATGGCATGTTTGCTGCTTAATCGAACAATTCCTAAATGATGAAGTGTCTGACAAACATTTCTTACTTTAATTAGTGTTCCAAGCTTCTGTAGGCTGTAGGAGACATTCCTTAGAAAACCATGTTTATTCCTCAAATGCTTAAAGATTATGTCATAATGTTTATTTCCAACATTTATTACCAAATGCAAGCAGCAAATCCTGCAGATCAAAATGTTGCAAGATTTTGTCCTAGAATTTGTTAAAATACAAGACATTGCCTAAGTACAGGATACTTCTATTAAATGAAAAACTATTTAGGTATTTGCTAGCGGTCAACAATATCCTTTCCAAAATAAAAAAGAAAAAACCCACAGTTCTTAAGAAGTGACAGTGGAAGTCTTTGTAACTTTAAAGACCTTATTTAAGACTAAGCTTGAAAAGATCTGTTTGGGAGCTGAAAATCCTGTGTATGTAACTTAAGGATAGTTTGAGTTATTTTGGGCAGAATTTTAATTTCTGTGAAATGATGAAAGAACTAAAGGAGTATCTCAAAAGGCAGACTCAACTGAAGGAAAACAAACATTAAAACACTAATTATATAGACACAGGGAGTATTCCTGCTACTCAAAAAAATAAACAGAAACAAAATTGGGATTCAGCTGCAAACTCATTAACAATCTGTATTTTCAAAGCTTACTGATGTGTCTAGGGCCAATATTTAATAGCAACATTGAAATTTACAGTAAAGCTATGGAAAGCCAAAAATAAAATCTCTCTGACTCAAACCCATCCCTCATTCAGCATTTCTCTGATCTCAATATTTTCGTTTTGTCTCGGCTTGGTCACCTCTTTCTATTCCTCTACAATTGCTTCTACAATACAGGTATATCACTTACACATCTACTATGAAGCTGTGCAATGAGTTTGTTAAAGTCCTGCTAAAGGTTTGTGGGGTTTTTTTCCCCTTTTCAATCACTATCATGGGGGAAGAAAGTCTTATATAAGTTAAGATAATAATAGCTTCACTTGTTAAACATCAGACTAAGTATTTCTGGAGAAGTGATGGAAAGTAACATCAGTAAATACAGAAAATAGCAGGGTATAAAATTCTTAATAGTCATTAATTTGTCTCTTTCAAGACAGCTCCCTGAATGACGTGCAGGTAACTGAAATGAAACACATTAATTGCGTTCGCAGAATTTAGTTCAGAGCCTTCACCTTTCTCCATTTTGAACAGTTTAAAGTACCAAGGGTGTGCCAAAGAGGACCCAAGTCACCTTCAACAAAACTCTTTGTCACCTATGAACTGCTTTGTTTACTGTGACATGAAAGAGGTCCCTCTGCTAATATATTTTTTTTTCCACCATAATTCATGGCTCAAGATGATCAGAGTCCAAACCTCTTTTGGCTGGAATTGGCCACAGAAGCTCTGCAGAGGTGTTGAATGGTGTGTGCCCAAGCTGGTCCTCTCATGGACCACAGGTACACCAGCCCCATGGCCACACAGGGCTCAGGCTCTCCAGGACGAATGTGGAGGACACATCCCACGGGCCTGGGCAAAGGGCACTGGAGGGAGGGCCGGGGCCGGGCGATGGGTGCGAAGGGTGACACTGCTGCTCCAACGCGTGCACTGAGCTCAACAGTGCTCAGCATCTCCAAACCCTCCATTTTTCTCCAGACCTCACCTGCAGACCATGTGGGCAGCCTTGCCAACCCTTGCCGAGGGAGCGCGCTTCTCCAAATCCAACACAGGTATGCCTGCATGGCACTGCCCAGTGCCACACAGAGATACCCAAAGCGCAGGAGCTGGCAGAGGCAGCACTAAAACTCTGTTAGTGCAACACTTCACTGAGCTCTAAGTGACCTTGTGGCTCCCTACACAAAACTGCATCGTGCAGTACAAATTTACCCATATGAGCCTTCAGCTATTTCATTTCCCGCAGGTCTCTTGTCATCGTTTCATTACACGCTGTCCTTTTCCAGTGAAACTACATTTTACTTAAAAAGGGCTACGAAGAATAAATGCAGCCGTAGTTGAACAGACAAGTCAGGTCTGTGGGTGTACCAAACTTTTCGAGGAATCTTGCAGCAGTTTCTCATTTACACTGAATGAACTGAACTCCGCTTTGCTATATCGTTAAGAGTAATTGCTTTGCCTGCATAGCAACTAATTTTTAATGATTCCTTTTTCTGCTGAATCTTGTGCTGTTTTTTCCTAAAGAATTTCTTGTTTGTTAGAGTAAGGCAGAGATTCCTAAATCACTGAAAAATACAATTCTGTTTACTTAACTTTTGGATAACACAAACAACTTACTTATACATTTGCTTTTTGAATTCTCCTCTGGCTATTGACATTGTACATTATTAGTGTCTTGTTAAGCTCACTATAAATCTTTCAAAAGGAGTCACTTAAATCTGTAAGCTCTCCATGTTTTGGCTCCTAGCTGTATTTGGGATTGTGTTCAAATATTTGTGTTCTTCAAGTTCCAAGAAACATCTTATCTGTCCCTACAATCACTCAAGGAATTTTGGCATAAAGCAGCCTTTTATTTTCTGAACAAACAGAAAACATTTGACAATCAGGTTCTCTTCCATCTGATAAATGCAGACCCTGACTCATTGGTTAATGGCTGCGTGTGTTCAAGTATTCACCTCGGCAACAAGCTGACACCATGCAAAAGGGGAGTGTGTGCATGGGATTGCTGAAATGGGCTTTCTCCTCCATGTTGTCTGAAATTTTGATGAAAGCCAGTCTCCGCATGTCGTGGTTTAACCCCAGCCAGCAACTAAGCACCATGCAGCCACTCGCTCACTCCTCCCCGCTCCCAGTGGGATGGGGAGGAGGATCGGGGAAAAAAGTAAAACTCGTGGGTTGAGATAAGAACGGTTTAATAACTAAAATAAAATATAACAATAATAATAATATAATAATAATAATAGTAATGAAAAGGAATATAACAAAAAAAAAAAAAGAGAGAAATAAAACCCAAGAAAAGACAAGTGATGCACAGTGCAATTGCTCACCACCCGCTGACCGATGCCTGAGCAGCGATCCGTCCCTCCAGGCCAACTGCCCCCAGTTTACGTACTGAGCGTGATGTTCTATGGTACGGAATATCCCTTTGGGTAGTTCGGATCAGCTGTCCTGGCCGTGCTCCCTCCCAGCTTCTTGTGCACCTGCTTGCTGGCAGAGCATGGGAAACTGAAAAGTCCTTAACTTAAGCGCTACTTAGCAACAACTAAAACATCAGCGTGTTATCAACATTATTTTCATACTAATTCCAAAACACAGCACTGTACCAGCTACTAAGAAGAAAATTAACTCTATCCCAGCTGAAACCAGGACACTGCATTAGTTCAATCAGTTCACTAGTGTAACATGAACTCTACTTCATAGACTTCAAACTCCTGTTTATTGCTCACATTGTTTTAAAGACCTGTAGTTAACAAAAGCCTGTGCCATGGTTAATAGAGGTAATATCTTTAATTGCCTTAGCCATGAAACATCAACAGCTGTCCTAGGATTATCTACAGAATGTCTTTCGGTTGGAATGGGAGTAGAGATGAATGCCTATTAATTCAAGTTAATTAACGGCCTTATATATTCTAGTGTGGACATTCAGTAGATGCTTGTTCAGCAAAACAAATGGGTATGTGCTTAATTGTGGTTCATTCCAGGCCGATCCATTAACCGTTGTGTGTCTTCCCAAGAATGCACGTTCATTAACTCAAGTTAATTGCTATTCAATTACCTTGAGTTATAGTATGTCCCTAAACACTAGTGCAGACAGACCCCCTAGAGATTTCAACTGCTAATTAAGCCATACGTCGTATTGTTGGTAACTGATTACATCTAGTTTTGAAATAATAACTTCACAGTTACACTTAAATTGTTTCCTATTAGGATTTTTTCAAATCTCTTATATAGGTAATTGGAGTGATAACATTTCTTCCTTGCAATAAAACACACTTGCATTAATATTATTATTACTGCACTTGGCTAAAGATGTTCCCTGCCATCATTTTTTTATATAACCCATTTGTTTAGATGGAAAGAACAGCATATATTTGACCTGATTATCTCAGAATGACACTCATACGATGGCAGATGTTGTATAAATTTTAGGGTTCTTTCTCTTAATTTTCAAATGTTTTTAAGATTTTTCCACAGTCTTTTTGTAGAAATTTCAAAAAGGTACCTTACTATTTCATATATTTTGATTTTTTGGCTCCCGCTAACAGAAAGACAGCATGGCCAAAGCCTTTCTTTTCACAAACTACAGCAATTCTGATAAACAATAGCTAGGAACAATTGACAAAGATGTCAGACAGTCGTCACAGCAAGAAGCTAAAGCTTTTTAATAGTAAAGCACACCAGCGAACAAGTAATACGCTGGCATCCCTCTACAACATTGAAATGTATTTGAAAGAATTAAAGTGATCAATACCTTCACAGTATTTAAAAAGAAGACAGAATTTAAGGCAATGACCTTAGGGTGCAACCTGATTTAAAAAAACTAATGTAATTTTTTTTTTTTTTTAATTTAACATAATCCCCACATTAAAGGTAAGAAAAAAAGAATTAGAGCTAAGACCGAAGATGAAGCTGTAGCAATAAATGTTTTTAAAACTGGTGAATGCCATTTGAATATATTTCTACTCAATATGTCCTCCTGAAACTAATGGAGCCCCTCCTGGGCACTTATATCAGAAGAACAAAGAATAATTGGGAACTCTTAAAGTTGTTATATCCAACCGGCACTCTAAAGCTGCTCCTGATGTGAGCTGGGGATGTGAGGAGGGAATCCCACCCCTGCAGCTCCCCATCTAACAATCACCGCGTGAAAAGCTCTTTGCCCCAGAGAATTTTATCGTACCATCAATAAAGCAAAGATATCATAAGCACCCATTTCCTCCTAATATTCTTTAGTCCATGCCAAGAGAGAAGCTTTGCAAATTTTGCAAACTTGTTAAAGTTCTAAACTTCTAAAAAAATGAAACTAGGTTTTGCATGTGTATATGTGGAAGCCTACCCAACTTCTGCTAGAGCAGCTTGCAGGGCTCCTGGTTATGGTACTTGTCAATCCGAGAAAGAAAACTATCCTGGTTTTGGTCTCCTTTGTGTTTTTGGTAAACAGACGGAGGTGGCACTATCGGCTCTGAATGCACCTCTGCATCGCAATGGTTGCCTGATGGGCAACGGGAATGGAAGAGACAGAAGGAAAACAAGTGAAGGATAAAGGAAGCGTTAGAATAGGCACTTTTGCTAGAAGTATATTTCAAACAAAACATATATAACAGTAGCAGCAGATTTCTTTGTTTCTGAGTCATAGAATCACAGAATCAGAAGATCAGTCGCTCTGTTAACACTCATTAAACCATGCAAAAATGAACTATCTGCTTACACTCACTGGAGCGACAGAAATCACAAACAATACACGGTTCTTCCCTTCCCTGAGCCACATTGCAGAAAGCTATAGAGAAGTGGGGCAGAACTACAGCAACAGGATGAAGACACTCAGGCTGGAGATACAATCCTGCACGCTGCAGAATGGCGTCTAACCCCTACTAGTTACTCTGCCTCCCTTGTGGGGTATTTGCTATGCCGTGAGCACACAGAGATGCTGCACTGAGCTCCAGGGGCTGGAGAAGTCCTGATTCAGAGAGCTGGGATGAGCATCAGTCATCAAGGCCATCTTTTTCCCTTACACCCGCTGACTTCCCGATGCCATTGATCCTAGGACTCCCTTTAAGCCAACATGCTTTCTTCCCCCTTTCTCCTCCCCAGTACAGTAATGAATTATGGCACCTCCGGTGCCAAGCGGAAAAGCCAAGCCAAGGAGAGGCCGCAACAGGGCTGTGCTGTGCTGCATAGCATATGGTTAGCACTATTAAAGCAGCCAAAAAGCAATAGCAACTCGCAGTGAATTTCACACAAGACTCCCATCAGGAGCAGCTCTTGCCAATCTCTCATATCAGCATAATAGAAGGGAAAAATTTCCAAGCTGTACGTGGCCAACGAGCACCCTCTCCGCTCCATGACAGCACCTTGGGAAGCGGGTGTTAAATGACACCTATCGTCTGAAAACTTTTTAGGGGATCAGAGCCATTGAAAAGAAGAAAGGGGAAACCAATCCCCTCTGTCAGAGCCCCAAAGCCATGCAGTACACATCTTCCCCCCAGTGTAGAAGACTTCTCTGTGCAGTTCCTAGGGGAAAAAATTTCCATTAACTTCCCGCAAGTGAGACACTGGCGGTTGTCCCAATACCACAGATTCAGCTCCAACATGCAACTTCTGGCATGCAGATCAACCTGCAAAGCATCAGGAGCTACAGCCAAATTTACAAAATTATTTAGGTGCCTTTAGCTAAAACTCAAGTAATTAGTTAATATTCCCTTTCTCAAAATGACATGTTTCGTATTAATCTGAAAAGATTTTCAAAGATGACTAGAACTTGGCACTTCAAATGTGGAGGCTGCAAACACAAAACATCCAGAGGATCTGGATATTTTAAAACAGACTAACACCCACTGTCTGAAAACCAGGCCCTCATAAAATGGCTGAGCTTGATCAGGCAAAAGTAAAAGGACCACATACCATGATTGGTTCAAAACTTCTATGTATTTCACTATATGAAGCAAGAACCCAGTCTGGATTCCTTCAGACATCTCTCCAGGACTGCTTTGCCCACGTGTCCCGATTACATGGGCTCTGCTAACACCTCACGGTACAGCTGCATGATAATTTATTCATAAGCATTTTAAAAAAAATTTTACATTTCCAAACAAAGTCACGCATGCTACTGATTCATTTACCCCAAATGAAAAAGCTTCATCTTCATCTCTCTCTCCCAAATTTAACTTTCAGCATTTTAATTGTTTCTTCCTTCATTGTTAGATCAGTATCAATCATCGTCTTCAGTTACCAGAACTTGCATGTTCCTGAAAATTATGTTAAATTTAGATGCTAATGAAAACTGTTTACACTGTTTAACCACAGAAATGAAACCTCTATTACAAACCATAAAAACTGTTAGTTATAACAAGAAACCTTAATTTCTACCTCCATCTCCTTTCTACCATCTGCTGCCCTACAAGACCCATCCCAGAAACCATGGACTAAACAAACAAACAAACAATAAAAAGGATAATTGTTAACTTTGCTTCACAACACAACAAACATTATAAGAATTAAAGTAGTCCCATTAACGATTACACTGAAAATTATGTTACAAAGCAAACCAATCCATGTACGCCAGCACATGCCAATATTCCTTCTCTCCAGTTCTCTTCCCAACCAACCAACCAGACATCCTATATACAAATATATAATTGACCCGTAACAGCCATGGAACACTCTCCATCCTCCCAGAAGAAATACGACAAAAAACTCCCAGCCATTAAAAAAATACCACAAATATACCCTACCATAGTAACAGGCAACAATTAGTCTTTCATCTAAAGTACTACACAGTTATTTAGATATAATTATTTAAAATATTTATGTTTTAAATATATAAATAATATTTGCTCTGGCCAATCCCTCAGAACTAACTGGCTATGTAAAACACTGAGACTGCATCTATGTCTGTCGTTCCCAGATGTTTTTCTCATGGGTCACCATGTGTCTTTGTACAATTACAGACACTATCATGTTCTGGGAAATGCTGCATCAATCAGCACCAGCCTCTCTGTGCGGTGGGATGGAGAGAGCTTAAGGCAGACAGTAGGTTTCAGGATAAGGGCCATATTCAGAAAGCACCAACAAGGTCTAAATCTCCTAACAAACTGTCATTCACATTTCTTGTATAAATCCAAAATCTAAATTGTGCATGTGGTGGGGGAAGGCTAAAATTATTACAAAACTCTAATACAATATTTTAATTATTTTCTGTGCTGCAGTAGCCAAGCAATCTTAGAGAGTCATCTTTCCTTTTTATTGGGTTTAGATGAGATACAATCAGATAAGGTAAGTCACTCTGCACTGTATTTTACTCCTTAACGGTTGAAAATCTTTATTTCTTGCTTTTTCCTGATCTGCCCCCAAAGAACACTCAACGCATCCCCATCAGGGTTATAATATGAACAAAATTGTTCCATTTGTGACTTGCACATTAGTCACGTCCCAAGGAAGACCAAGCAAAATCAGACAAACACAGCCATGCTACACTGCTGCTAAATAAAGTCCCATGAAGTAAGAAGCTAATGAGCTCATTTGAGCAATAATGTGGTAATGTGGTTTATGCCATCTGGAATGCAGAATGAACATCTCATTCACTCTCTGCTTTCTCTCTCTGAGTCCTAGCCCCCCCCGCCCCCCAGCTAATATACACGACTACAGGGAGACAGTTTTGATTCCTGATGTAAATCCACTGGCTCCCAGACACAAAAGCATGAATTTGTAACTTTTTTTAAAGAAATTGTACATAAATACATCATTCTTTTTATAATCTGGACAACATAGTCAGGAGCTATAGTCTACCTCTTGACTGAGCTAATTCTCTACTTCAGTTCTCTTACACACCTTCTTTAATGAATACATGTTCCTTTGATTAAATTAACATTTTTGTCTGCCTAATTAGCCTGAAAAACCTGTGCTGAACCAATCTAAAAGTGACTTCATTACTGCTCATTGGTGCATGTTTGCTACCCATCACTGTCAAGTCAACAGGCGAAGGATTAGAAGAACATTAACTCTGGCTTATTTGGCTTTCCATAGCAATCGTCACACTCGGAGCGCGCAGCCAATCCAAGCTTTCAATCGACCCGGCAGGACAGTGACAGATGTTTTAATCATGTGGCTTCATTCATTAGTGCTCATTTGCCTGGTTGGCCAGGTTTGTGGTTCTGAGAGACAGTTGAAACAAAAAATAATTAAACCTAACCAGCTTAATTACCTTTTTACATTCATCCTTCAGCCGGTACAGTTCACAAGTAATGACAAATTGAAAATATAAATAAAAACCAGTTTATCCAGACCAATGAGCTAATAAGTACGCTCAGCAGAAGATGCATCATTGCTTGTCTAGGAACATAAGCACAAGTTGCTTAATAGGCACTTAATGTACGTCAGTTAATGAAATCATACCAGAGCTAATGAATATATATAATTGGGTAGGCAGCTGCCACTAAAAAAAAAAGTTAGTGAAACCATCTTGCTAATTCAGTTTGCAGAGACAATTAGAGAAGGCCCTCGAAGACAATTCAATAGACCCTGCTAATACTGCGACTACTATCGATTATTTGCATAGTGATATCATGTTGCTTCTTTCCTGACCGGCTTCTCATACAAACAATCCCCATCCACCTCTAAAATACTCAATAAATAAATTCAAATAAATTTTAAAAGGAAATTAAATAAATT
The DNA here is from genome assembly GCF_018139145.2 of Gymnogyps californianus. NCBI lineage: Eukaryota > Metazoa > Chordata > Aves > Accipitriformes > Cathartidae > Gymnogyps > Gymnogyps californianus. The sequence continues at coordinate 13,173,200 of NC_059484.1, forward strand.
TTAAATACATTATATTAAAAACCATCTAAAACAGTGACTGAGTCCACAACTCGGTGAACCTGCCGGGATTGCTCTCATCAGCCATCAGTTCAGATTCCATCTAATGCGGAGGTAAAAATATGACTCAAATAAAATTTTTACTGAATAAGCTCAGGGAAGATCTACAGCTCAAATCTGTGGTGATAACTACTGAAGTCTGCACTGTAAATTTGGTATGTGAGGCCCTGGAAAACCTGTGCCAGGGAAGCTGCTATAGAACAATATTTATCACAAACTCTCCAGCTGTTTTGACTTTTTGCTTTCACCTGCTTTGTTCTTTCACTGTCAGAGATGCTAAAGTCTTGCATCATTAAATGTCATTCTTCAATGAAAATATCTCTTCCTCTATCCTCTTCTAGAAACCCTTCAAAATATTAAGAAACTTTCATGTTATTTTTTGTATGGCATTATAGGAAATCCAACGTCTGCATGGGGTGAGAAAGTGCCTCCGAGGATTTTTGTTAAAGGTCCATTTGATTTTTTTCAGCATTACCACAGACTTGTTTTTTTCCCAGTTCCCAGTAGTTGAATCAATACAAGAGAGAACTGAAGCAGAAAGGTTAGAGCATCTTCTTTCAAGACCATCCTTGAATAAACCAAGACAGGACGCTCCACCAAGTGGGAATGGTCGCCCTGGCATGGCTGAAAGCCCATGGCACCGAGGGCCAGGGAGGTGAGGCAGAGGCAGCCCGATGGACACCCCCCACCCAGACATCACCCACCTGCGGCAGACGGGAACCCCAGCCCAACGTGCAAGAAATCTGGAGATGGCAAAGCACGACAGCATCGTCTTCCCTCACACCATTTATCCTCCTGACTGTCAAAGAATCTAAACTAAAATTCAAGACAACTGCAGTATCATTTAGCAGACCATAACTACTTTTTTCTATCAATGATTTTTAGAAAGCTCTGGATAAATAATAAATATTGGTACATGCATTTTATCCCAGTCATAGTTTGTTCTTATCTTTTCAAAGAGATTTTTTTCCCAAAATATCCTGTGGAGGCCATTTGGAGTTTGTTTTCATTTTCAGGCTCTGCTGAACTAAGCATTTGATTCAGAGAAAATAACAGGTTTGAAAGAAAGGCTCTGGGAAACTTAAACATAACAGATGCTTATTTGCAGACATCTGATTTAACTGAACTGAAAACCCCAGTCTAAATCCTGAAAACCATAAATGTCAGCGAGTTAGAACAGAATAATAACCACTTATCGATATGGATGCACCTAGTAGATAACAGAGTTCCTGGATCATAATATTCATATAACTGCTCTCAGTTTGCTTCTCCCAAGCTCTCAAATTACAACTGGCAATACCGTATTTCATTTCTCAGTGCTCCGCATTGATGGTTCACGGTGAAGGGACTGGTTCGTTACGAGCTGGTAGTTTTCTTCCAGTATCAGGTGTGAACTATTTAGTCTGGAATTAATATCCAAGGAACCTCATATAGGATATTCCCAGCGGCGTAAATGGCCAAACAGTAGCCACCTCTGCAATTTTCAAAAGAGCCCATCGAATGCAAGCTGACAACTTGCACCTCATAAATCTAAATCTTAATCACCTCTTAATCTTTGAAATTATAAAATCTGTGCGATGAAAGTAAAGTCACAGGCAAAACCACTCTGAAACTTCAAAGCAGCCTGGATCGGGATTTGGCTTTTCTGCGTGTCCATAATGAAGCAAAACCAAACACTCAAACAGCACTGAAGTTTGTAAAAATTTGGTGAAGATAGCGATCTGAAAATTTAGGACCATTTGAAACAAAAATCTTAGCACTATAAAACAACCTGAATCTATAGACCAGAGAGGACACCGGCATTTTAACGACAACTGTGAAATTTCAGCTTAGAAATCAGCATCAGGTCAGACTGTTTAATACTTTCTTATGCTTTTCTCTTTACCTGGGTAAGGGATAAGATACTCACAGTCCCAATAACTTGGATGGCATTTTGCCCTTAGTCTGAAAGTTACATTTTGTTCTCTGTGCTCTTGCCCCTTCAAAATCAGGCCCAGATTACCTTCATAAAACATGAGTCACCTCAGCATTAGGTGCACAATCTCAGCGAGGTGCTCAGGTTAACTCTGTAGCCAACAAAAATAGAAAGCAGTCACCGGAGGGTGATTCATCCTGCCCAAGTCAGATGCCTACTGTGGGATGTGCTAAACCAACTCTCTCTTTGGATACCTGAAACTTGGCAATGGAAATTTCACATCAGATGTGTAATATTCTTGATTCCTTAAGCCAATGGTTTATCTCAGCAGTGTTAACACCACTGCATTTTCTGTTTGTACTTCTAATTACTTTTCACTACATTTTCAAACTTGTCTGAGACATACTTTGAGAAATTTTGGCAGTTTGATTCCCCCATGAGTTCTTAAAATCATGGCTAAAAGCCCAATGCGACATTAATAGATTTTAATTAAATTCATTACGCCGTTAATTCAAAGTGATCTGAGGTAGTCTAGAACTTTGTTGCTGATCTCAGTGGGAACTTGGCTGAACATTTTCTGGACAGATGAGCTGACAGACAAGGAGGTGGCTGGGTAAGGTTGACTGGAGATACACTTTATGTGTTATGGGCTGCACTTTCAGGTGGTAATATCCTAGAACTACTGTATAATGCACCACATATATTTTGTAGGGCCATGAAGTGTTCTCCAAAATTTGATGAAAGTATATGGTAGCTGCAGTGAGATTTTATGCAAATCTCTCGAGAGGAACTATGGCTGCTGCATCTCTTAAAATATTCATTGAAAATGGGGAAAAACCTTTTTTACTAAATACTCCCTGGTGTACATGTTAATGTTAAAACTGGGAAAAGATGAGACTCTAGCATCAGTTACCATAAAGAGAAAAATCAATTTTGTAGAAAAAGTAGCTTATTCAAGTTAGTTGTGAAACAGAAGAAATTAATTACATCACTACATATTGCGAAAGGGTTGTTCTATCATGTTGTGTTTGGCAAGTCAGGCCACCAGGAAGAGAGTTATTGAATGAGACAACAGTAAGAAAAAAAAGGAAGGACAGCAACATGAAAAGAAAAAAAAAAGAGGAGACAAGGAGCTAATAATGACATGCTCTGCGATGTGTCAGGAAAGCAAGAGAAGACAAATCGCTATACAGTCAGCGAAGTCAAGAAAAGAGACCAATATAATATATACCATGGGCATAAGTCAAGAAGAAATGCAATGTATAACGAAGGGAAGCATCATTAAAAACTTGGGTCAGGACTCACTGAGTGCTGTATCCTCCTGGCCCTGCTCTGGCAGCCCAGTGGAATTTAAGCCATCGGTGGGACATGGCTATGCCAGCACAGCCAAATCTTGGCCTGAGGCAACGTGTCCCTGAAAGTCACTCTGGAGCTGCCCGTAGCCAACGGAACACAGCTCAAACCGTTGTCACCACTGCTCCAGTCCAGCCTGGCCAAAGGGTATTTACTGCAAAATGCAAAGCAGAGAAAAGAAGGGAGCCGCAACACAAAGGGGCCCCAGGCAGCCCAGCTCAGCCATGAATGCTGCAAGAGGTGCAGGATTTCTCCATGCTCTTGATGGGGCTCAATGTTATCTTCATTCAAATACATTTGTGAAGAACAGAAGGCAAAAAAGGTCACATGAACACACTTAATATGAAAAGTGAACTCATAGCTTAAATATTACATGCACTGCTGCAAATACAATAATGTCATTGCATTTAACACAGCTTTCCCTCACGTCCATGCTCCTTCTGAGCACACAAAAATCATTACTCTTCTTTCTCCAGTGGCCTTTAGCAGAACATCCCGTACATCCCTAACAGAGCCGAGCACTCCAGCACACCCCATTTCTGGCGGTGTCACCCCACTGAAGAGAAAGCCTTATTCTATGTGCTCATAGCTGATAAGCAACCGCGCTTAAGATCAACAGCGCACAACCCCATGTGCATGGCTGAGGTGCTGGCTTCCTTGTATAAAAGTGTGTATCAGAAATGTGGTGCTAAAAAAGCACTTCAATATTATTTTGGCTGTTCTGTGACATTGATATTCATTTTTCCCCACATTATAGCCTCACTTCTGAAGTTAGAGTAGTAAAAGTAATATCCCGTTGCCACAGGGCAAAAACTTTCATTCCACACTTATGTAATGTATGTTTCTACAGCAAGGAAAGTTAGTGAAAAATGAGCTTGTAGAAGTGACTCTCCTTAAAGTTAATGTTCCAAACCTTTTTTAATATGATGTGTGTAAGTGAAGTTTTACATCCAGAATTTATTAAGTAAGAGGAGCTGGGCCTTAAAGGTGCTATCAAAACCCTGAGGACACTGCAAGAATATACTCCAGCCTTTTAAATTAGATACTAATTTTTTTTCTTTCTTTCTTATTCATGAACTGCTTGAGGTGAATGGCTACACGAAATATAAAAAGGAGAGCCTGACAGATATCGTTGAAAAACACATCCAAATATTTCACTACCCATACTGACACAGGGAATTGTCATGAGGTGACTGTATCTCACATCATCTGGAGAGTCCATTTAATCTGCCAAAACCCCATTAGTAATTACTTTCATTATTATCCCTGTCCCAAAAAGGCTATTATCTTTATCAAGTAATTGATAGTTCTGACTGTTCCCTTTCAAAGGTTGCAGTCTAAAATTTTTGAGAGAAAATCAGACTGGATGCCTAAGTGCTGGGTGTTTGCAGCCAGATAAACCCACGTCTACACCTGTGCAATAAAGACTTAGGCACACGGATAAGTTAGCACAGCCAAACGCACTGGTGAGGGCCTCCAGAGCCATTTTATCGTACTTGTTCGTATTTGTAACTTGTGGTAAAAGTTGGGTAACTATAAAGAGTATTCTGCAGTTAAACAGGGTTAAGCTAACATGAATTATCTTGCATTTGCGGCGGACAAGAGGTATTCAGCTGCACAGCCTATTCTTTGGGCTTTGCTAGCACACGGTAATTCTTGAAAATACATCTGAACGCTTTGCTGAGGCACATCTAGGCCTGGAGACTGTGTCTCGGGTGGGCTTGACCAGCAGCGGGGCACCTAAAGAAAGAATCACCTTCACCCTATCACTAGTTCACCGTAATTCACTGAGGCTGGAACAGAATCACTCACCCACGTCCTACCTCTCACAAGTAAAGAAGGATGTTAGGCGCCTTTTGTCAATATGCCCATTTCTCCTCTGTTTTCACAACTAACCAAAACCATTTCACTTTAGAATTTACTTGCTTTTATGCCGTACACTACATAAATGTATCCATATTCACAGTTGGTCTTGATAAGCAACAGTAATAGTTATGTTTTTCTTCAGCACTTGCACATATGGCAGCACTGATAACCTACACGGCATCACAAAACCCACAAAAAGGATTGCAACACCAAACTTTTAAAGATACTTAGATTGAGGATCTAGTTTTGCTCCTGGTAGAAATTTCAGAAGCAAGCACAATTTATGACTAGGTAGTCCTGAATATGCCTGGGCACTCTTAATGCAACCTCTGCGACTCTGCATGCACTGGGGAAGGATGCAGTGACCCCGCAAGCAGAGCGTGGGGCAGGCAGTTCGGGGCAGGGGGCACACGGGCACTGTTGCCTTGCCGAGGGCCCCAAATGGCCAAAAGGCTTATTTCAAAACTCACCAAATGTGTAAGCACAAGCAAATGCTTTGGCTTTTCATATATTGAGAAATTTGTACATATTATAAAAATGAATCCACGTTTCTGCTTGTGTGCTCAACACATTTTACAGTTCAAAATTTTGAGACCTTACTCAGTTCAGCCATAAACATATTTATTTAGAATAAGGTTTTGCCAGGTTAGATTTTGGCTCATGTCATAAGAAAGATTCCCTAGGCCACATAAAAGGCAGCGTTGCACGTTAGACTGCAGTTCTTGCTTTTAGGCAACTTTACGAAGAAGTCTCCCTTTCTTCCTTTCTGGAAGAAAAACCTTTCATAGTTTTCATAAAGCAGTTTAGAGTATTTAACAATTACCCATCTCCAAAGGCATGTTTAGCTTCGCTCGTTTATAGAGCTGCTGGATAATATTTACATGTTCTCAGCTCTCACTGAGCTCCTCTGGTGAACTCTCCTTCCCTACTAACACTACTCCTAAGTTCCCATACTTTCAAAAGTAAATATTTTTACTTTCTTTCTTTATAAGCACATTGGAGTCATTAATCCCTTTAGAATTTAGTGTATTCATTTCTCTGGGTATAAAAGATCTCATCTTCAGCTGTACAGAATATTTTCAATTTACCCTGAATTGCAGGAAGGCTCAAAGTTTGCAGAAGGCATTCAGCACCTAAGCACACCCGACCCTCGCCTCGCCTGTTCCTCCTGGCTGCAATTCAAGCTTCTCGCTTTTGTCCTTCCCACAATAGGCAGAGAGATCAGGCAATTCGTGGGACTAACTAACAATTCCTCAACACCATGATGGGTTGTATAATAAAGTCGCACGTTTTTGGAATCTGATAATGAACCCTTTTGTAATTCACACAGAGAGACGAGCGCTTAAACATAGCGACCACGTGTATAAAAGGAGAAAGATCCACATCCAAACCCACATCACACATTTTAACAAACAATTAGAAAGAAAAGATGATTAAGATTGGAAAAAAAAAAAAAGTGAAAATTGGCACAAGATGGCAAAGGTGTGATTTGTTCTCCTGTTCCTACTTCAAGTATTTAAGACTATACCGAAAGACGAGGACTAATTAAGTGATACATATTCTTGCCTGTTTTTTAACGTTGTAAGCTCAATGAACCTGGCAGAACATTTCCTAAAGGCTGCCAAAATCTGAAATCAATTTGCAGAAGAAACAATAATCAGTCATTAATTGATTTCTGATTCCCTGTTCATCCCAATCTAATTCATCCATGTGTTCTCATATAAATCAGTGATTGCTTATCAGAGTCACTTTATCATGTTTTCCCTTCCCTGCAGGATGGAGCACAAAAGCCTGTCAAGGAAAAGTCACTGTAACTCTATGGGATGCCACCAGCCAGGTACTACACCGACCAACACCACATCAGGTTTCCCTTTACTTTTGCATGAAGCTTGTTTTAAGGATTTCATGACAAAAATGCGCATATCTGTACACAGCTGCATCTGTAATTGGAGCTGTTATATTTGCGTGCAGGGAAACTTACCCCCCCTCCTTGAAAGTCCCAGCTCAAAATCTAAGGAACAAGTAAACCCAGTGTTGGCCTTACATGGGACTACAACACATACACAACACCCTGCACACAGATTAATTTTACCTTCTTCCTTAGCAATTTCGGTAAGGTAAATTTTCATGTTTTGGCTGTAATATATAATAAAGTCTCTCCAAAAAAGGCTTGACTGTTTCTGATACAAATTCATCAAACTTCATTTCCATTTCACTAGCTGAAGATCTGAACTCGTACATCTTTTTCATACCTGGTGTTTTACTCGTTCCATTTACAAAATACACCAATACAGACAGACATGCATTTCAGAGACAGCAGAGGGGCGAGTAGAATGAATTCAGCAATGAGATTCACCGTTACAGTTCAGGTTTGAGCATGAACCAGGGTCTCTGGGAAGCCAGCCCCACAATTCAGCTGTGCTCTGGTGGGGAATAACCCACAGCCCTAACCAGAGCCCAGCTCATCACAATTCAGTGTATGCCGTGATTTCAAATGGCAAAACGTGTTCTGCAGCATGCTGTGTACGGGGGGAGATGGGACAAACTCACTCCCAGAAATATGAGAACAATTTGTTCTTTTTTTTTTATTTGGCATTGCTAATGGTTTGACAAGATGTTCTGCAAAGAGCCCATGGGTTGCTCATGAGACAATCCCTGGTTAGCATTCAAATGAGTATTTCCGAATGTCACTTGGGAGTATTTCTCCAGAACCACTTTTTGCTCATTAGAAGGGTCTGAGCTGCTGCCACAGTTGCAGGGGAAGCTCATTCAATGTCTTTCCAATAACTGAACCTGGCTGAAATATAAACTTCAGTTTCAAGCACTGCTTAGGCTGTGGGCAGCACAACCCCCAGCGCTACCGTGAAAAAGAAAAAAATCCTATGTCAAACCCTTCAACCACATTATATTCTTTTCCTTTCCCTATCTCTTCATGAACTATTACATTTACTTTCATTCTGCTCTGGAAGCCATTTGGAGTTTATGCAAAGAAAAAACCTCCTTTTATACAGAAATACTATGCATCAAATTCTAATTCTTCATCTGCTTAAAGAGAGTTAGTAAAGAGCTTTTACAACTTCGGCAGGGCTACATCTACGTTTCAGGGCTGTGTTGAGGGGCAGTATGTCATGATGGTGGGCCCTTCGGCACCCTGTAACCTCCCATGCATACATAACTTGAATTAGAAAGGCAATGACATATTTATACTACAATTAAAAACATGTTTTGCATTCCCTCAAGGAACCACCCTTTCCAATTATTTTCTGCTAAAGGTGCATTAACCTGTTGCGGCAGCCCACCACGATGAAGACAACAGTTGTTCCTATTGCTGAAGTTTAAATATTGAGTGTGAAAACCAATTCTGGATTTCCATAACCTTGAAATGTCAACCACACGTGGATTATACCTATGCTTAAACACAGCCTGCTCTTTTAAACAGAACCTTTAGAAGTCCTCACACACAAACACGGCTTCGTGCTCTTTGGCAGTAACACATTTCACCGAGAAATGTGTGATTCCATTTGCTGCGGGAATGCAATAAACAAAAGGCGAACGTGTAATCATGCAGGTAGGAAAAAAAGTAATACACAGGCAAGAGGAAAAAAAAAAACAGGGACAAGAAGCAAAAAGCAAGACAAAACAGCTAGACAAAGTAGTTTCACGCTAACATTTTCATTACACTAAAAAAAAAAAAAAAATCACATAAAATAAGTTTTGCTGCACTGCAGCAAGGCCATTTCAACCCACATCTGCCCCAGACAACTCTTCTCAAAACACTGTTGAGGCATCCCGCCTTACCACAGGTGAGCAGGCGGCTGCTGGAGTACCCACCAAGTATCCCAAGACAAGGGACCAAGTATTCCTGATATATTCTGCAATCTGCAGCACCTATAAATCACACTTTTGCAGAAACAAAATGAACCTTGCCTTTTGCAGCTTTTCTGCATTGATTGCCTAACAATTTCCAAAGGTATATCACAGTTCCAGACCAAGGCACGATGATAGCTCGCTACATCACTTTGAAGTTGGTTTCTGCGTGCAGCTACTGTTATTATCTTGTACCGAACTACAATAGCTCAGCCGATATTTGAGAGCGAACAGAAGCTGCACGATGACAACTTGGCTAGTGATCTGCTCTGCAAATCGCTCAGACTAGCTTGAGCTTATCGAAATTCGTCTTCTCCAGAACAACCTCCAAAACATGACTAATAGGCTGATTCTCCTCCAACAATATCTATCTTGGTTCCTGCTGTAAAATAATCAATTACACTAAATGGAATTATTTATACAGAATATGAAAGCAGTTTAGCTTTGGCGGAAGTAATATGCTTATCAGATGGATTAAGATCTAATAGGCTTTTCTCTCTGAAAGTATAGCTGTTCCTGATAGTCTATCAAACCTCTTATGTAAATTACTTTGCTCTTGACAACATAAATTAGATAAAAGGACTATACTTTGTTTACAGACCTCAAGTAACAAGATTTTAGATGTATTTTAAAGCTGTGCCAATAGAATCAAAAACTGTGTTTATGAACTAAAATTGCCTTAGCTTATTTCAACTAACGAAACAAAAGTGAACTCTGCATACTTTTTGTTAATACGGTGACTCCATGAAAATCAAATATTTATCTCTTTGGTCTAGACGAATTAATATACAATTTCTCTAGCACAGGAAGAAGAAGGCAACGTCTTCCTTAATGCGTGCCTTAATGGAGTATCTTATTTCTCTAGGATCAGCTCAGAAGAGCTGAGGGCTGCACAATAGGGTTCAAGGCAATGGCTAGAGGGAAGGGAACAGCAAGAGCTGATGACTGAAGCCAGCTTGGTGAACTCCACCAGCACGTAAGGATGCCAAATGTTGCCTGTTCGTGGAGACTGCACAGTTAACTGATGCTCCACGAAAACTTACTCAGAAACATATTTAAGAAAATTACTCAGATTTCTAGGGCCTGTGCTCTGACTTCTCTTCTTACTCCCTTCCTTCAGGAAGATGATAGAGGAGCCCTTGTACTGCAGTTGGAATGAGAGGAAATGTGTTTCTCCTGTCTTTGGAGATGCATTACAAGTCCAAAAAGCATTCTTTGTAATACCTTTATTACACACGTCTAAAAAAAAATTTCTTAAAATGTATGCAATAAGTAGAGGCAATGTCTAACTTAGGAATATATTTAGTGTATTTAGCAATAAGGAAATGATATCTTACAAAGCAAAACTTTGGACTTGCGTTGATCTGAAGTACAGGATGAGAGAGAGATTTGGGGATTTGTAGATTCATTTTTAAAAACTGGGTAATACAGCACAAAAGTAGTTTGGCTCTGTATGCCCATTTCACAGCTCTGGATTAATTAATATCAAGTAAATTACACTTGGCCCACAGCTTGGCTGAACAAAAAATAACAACGCACGCTAAAATGAGTCTTAAATAATTACTCAAAAGCCCAGATGACTTCCGTTATGAGATGCAAGTAAGCATTTTTGCCAAAAGAGAACAAATAATTTATGATGCCATTTAAAAGCTGGTAACTGCTTCTCTTACCTGAAAAATAAAAAAAAGGAAAAAATGAGTCCCTGGCTTGATTATGATTCACTGTGTGTATCAGTCGTCTGCATCATGGGACTAGAGTATCCTTTTATCTGCGTTATTCGTCAGGACAGATTGAATAATGACAAGTGGAGTGCCGAGCTGGAGTTTACTCGCAGATTGGTTAACATCATTTTGTTCCCAGAACAAGTCTCATCGGCCCTTATCAGGAGTCTCCCAGAATTGTGTGAAAGTTACAGGCAGCACACCGAGAAAATTAATTTCCCTGTCTCCCTCCCAGTGTTGTCCAAATCTCGTTACCCTTATTCACACAAAGTAATTCAACGGTCTTGGCACAAAGTGCCGCTGCATTTTTGCTTAGTCTTACAAAAAACAGTAATGTATAATTTCTAGGGACCCGTGCAGGGTTCATTTTCCATTAGGCTTGCACATGATATTTTCTTTTACATATACATATCTTATTGCTGCTTAGTCTAAATTTACTTGCAGCAATTATGAACTTTGCTCACCAACAAACTACAACATTAGGAGGGTCTTAAGAGAAACACGGTCCATCCTGCAACTGCTCCTTGGACCCAAAAGCGTGGAGTCTGCTCCATGCGGTGAAGGAGCCATGCTGGCACAGGGATGCCGCTTCTGATTTACAGCAAGATACAGTAGGGATGTTTTTATGCCTCGGGAAATCCAACACTTTGTATTTTCAAAGAATGTAGATTTTCTGAGCTCACTACCAGAATTAGGAAAAATATATGTGAATCAGGCTATGTTTTATTCTTTCAAGTCTACTCTGAGATTTCAGCTTTATGAATGAATCAAATAGAAATGATACAATGGGAAGCAGTTTGTACAACGGACTGACCGGAGAGATGAATTCAGGGAGAAACTTTTCGGATAAAAAGAATTGCACCAAGACCTTCTAACTCAAACAAGGACAGATGCAACTTTTAATGCTGGTTTCCTACAACAAACATAGGCTGTATGATCGCACCCTGCATGTCTGCATGAGCAACTGTGGGTCTGTGCCATGAATTTTTAAACACATATTACATTTTAAATCAAATTCAGCAGAGATGATCGTGATGATTTCATTTACCTTCTGCTTTAGTGAAGACTTCACCAGGCAGCAATGTAGTAAAGAAAACAGATCTATGGTTTGAGCTTTACACTTGTTCTCAAACAAACTTCTAGCATTTTATCTCACATCAACATCTGTGGAAGCTGCCCAAAACTATTCACAACAGCATGGCCTCAAGTGAGCGGTGCTTTCCACCCATCTGAGTAGTCTCAGCCCTGGGACTTGTTTAGAGACCCTGCCTGTGGCTGTTTCCAGTCATCCTAATTCTCAGGAAAGTTTTGCACTGAAGCTTTTTCATTTCAAGTGACTTTGTTCTGATTCAGGCATACAGGTACGAGTGCAACAGTGACTCACGGGGCAATCGCTGGATTAGTTTTCTGTTTCAGAACCAGCAAATCTAAATATATTCCTCCGAACAGACGCTGTGGTCAGATGTGCCGTTCTGAACAAAGCCGAGCGATTGCGAAGTCGCCACCTTACACCCACGCTCAGCTGCTCCTCTGTCCACCCCCACGCAGGGCACAGCACACCCAACCGTCCCTCGACCCAGTTCTGTCAAACCAGTCTGGATTTCTAAAACCTGTTATTAAAAGTGTTTAAGCCAGTTTGGCTCTTTGCAACAGAACCGAGAGAAGGAACAACGATTTGTGCATTTATGCTAGTAGATGACAGACAAGCAAGAAATCTTCAAAGGATGAACCTCTCCTAAACCTGCTCGTCACTTCTCACCACTGTGTAACCCTCCCTAGGACCAGTCACCTTGTTGATTCATGCTACACATCAGCCCACAGCCTGTAATACATCCAAGCTGGGCAACAGCAAAGAGAGCTTATAAACTAATTCAATGCTCAGTTTTTACCTTCACCAGGTTTGAAGACCTGCTGTTTTTTTAATTTATAGGCTAGAGGCAGTCATATTAAATAAAATTTACAGTACTTTACTGAGAACAAGCGAAAAACACTGAGGCTGCAGACCTCTCCAGCACGGATGCCGAACAGATGTTTTCAATGTCTATTTGCATTTTGAACTGAAATTGAAGGGTACAAATCTCAACGGCTTTAAGATCTCTGCCAACAAGTTGTGAACACTAACAAATGGCACCTAATGATCCATCAAAATAGGTGATTTTTCTAATTCTTCTTTTTGGGAAGTAAAGATTTAACTAACTAAACAAAATAAAAAAGAGAGAAGTGAAAAAATAGCCAATAATAAAATCAAGAACTTAAAACAGAATCTTAAAGCGCCAGCTACAAAGCCTGACAGCCATGCAAAAGTCTGACAGCAGAGATAGGGTTTAATATTCTCTTATAAGAGGGAGCTTTGAATCTCATTTAATTTTATCAGATTTAGAATCATTTGCTAGGGGCCAGACAGCCAACTAGTGTAAATCAGTTGAGCTCCATTAACTTCTATGGAATTACAGTTTCCAATTTACATCAGCTGAGAACCTTGCTGTTATGCTACTATTATTAGCTGCTATTTATAATGCAGTAATACCTAGAGCAGTCATCTCAAACATGTGGCTCAACAGTCTTTCTGACATTGCCTGCAGACACTGGAAGACTCTGCTCCTCGAGCCCACGTTGCCCAGAACAGCAAAGTTGTCTGTATTTTACTACTTGCTCCATATTCAACCAAATGGACTACTGAGGCTGGAGTCTACTGGTTAATATTGAAATCTGAGCCTAGGTTTGCTATGATATATACAGATAAACATAATAACTACAAACTTAATACTAATAATGCACCTTATTATACAAAAGCTGTCCCTTCCAAAAAATCTCATAGTGGCAATCTGCAAGGGATTAGGAAGGAGAAAAAAGGGCCAGAGAAATGATGTGAGCTTACACAGAAGGCCAGCTGTAAAGCTCCAGGGAGAAGGAGAACCCCAGCACTACCAGTGTGATGGCTGGTCCACTTGCTTCTCAAGGAGTCAAAAATCATCCACGTTCAAAGCTGTACAGGGTGACTACAGAGATCCAAATCCCTCAACTCTTTCAGTGAAGAGAGTTGGGTTTGAGCTTAGAATTTCCTAGTTTTAAAAAGAAGTTTCTGAAGTTGATGCATTGCGAATATTCATACTAACTAAATTTAGGACCTAACTTACGTGCTTAAATTAGGTGGCTAGAGACATTCCTCCAAGTGCCATCCAGTGCAGAAGCATAACTTAGATGCCCTGAATTATTTTCTGAAGGATCCTAATTCTCTCTCGGCTATGCAGAAGACACTAAGGAACTCCCCTCCTCCTTGCAATTAGACATCAAAATAGATCGATAACAGAAACAGTTTCCCACACCTATCTTGCGGACACAGACAGGTTTTGATACCTTCTTGTGTCTCTCTCTTTGCTCAGTGTTCATTTATTATGGATGTACATCCTACTCTGGCACTGTCCAAAGAAAGAACCGTCTGTGCCCACAAAGCCCACGAAGGCCAATCAGTCACAGTCCTTCACGTTACGTAGGGGATGTTTTCTCCCTGACTCTGTAGGGCAGGCAAAAACAAAGGAGGACATGTCATGGTTTTGGTCCACTTCCTCCATTCACTACTTGACCTTCACACAAAATCGGGAAGAGCTTTTCCTCACACCTGCTAGATTACCTGCAGATCCTGTTTCACGCTCAGATTTATTTGTCTCCTCTTCTGCAACGTACAGCAAAGGCAGACCCCAATCACAAAGTTGAAATCCCCTTCAGAGATGAACCAGACGTTTCTCCGAGGTTTGGCACCGTCCTGTTCCCACAACTAGGCAATTTGGGAGGATGGAGACTGAGATGAACAGATCTGCTGGGACCAGGAGCAGGTAGACAGAGAACAGACACCAAAGAAACGACCATTCCCATTAACAAATGTAGAATGAGGCCCATATCTCATGGCATGATCAAAACTTTGCAGTACTTCTAATCAAAGCAGCCTGTGTTTGTTCCCTGGTTGGCTCCCCGTTTTGAAGCTGAACTTCCCGTAAGTTCAAGGGCTCAGGAAGAGAAATCTAGTGCAGAGCTTTCTCTTTTTATTTATGAACTCCTACTCAGTAGACTTCAATCTCACAAAGTGCTTAAGCTTATGCAAAGTCTCTCTGAAGCAAACGGGACTGTTCACATGCCTGAAGTGCAGACCTTTGCTGGATCAGGGTGGCAGCTCACTTCTTGTCAGTCTTTCCGAGCTCTATATATCCTGTTCAAACATTTTCTAAGGCACACGGGTTAGTGTTAAATATAGAAAGCCCTCTGTTCAATTTTTTTTTCTCCAAGACTGTCACACGCTGCTGAGTTTTACAGCAGTGCTGTGCGCAGATCTGCAGAGCACAAGGCTGCCACTGCTTGTCCACTGCGAGACAGTGGGTGCTTGGAGAGGCGTAAGACAGATCATCTCCAAACTTATAAATATTAAGAAAAACTTTTCCATTAGGACCCAATAATCATTACTTGCTTATAACAAATACCACATTAGAACATCTTATTCTGCCCCTGCCAATAATTTGGCTGACTACAAGTACTGAGCCATTTGCTGGGTTTGTGCTGCTCTCTAGGAGGATGATTGAGAGCTCTGTATAGACTGATCAAGCAACCCATTAATATTTCACAGCTGGGCTTGGGTTGACTGGCAGTAATTATTCCACAGATTACTTTTTCATTTGAAGTGCAGCTGGTCATCCATTACTTTCTCCACGGCTTTGAAGGTCCAATAATTCCAATTACTTTTATCAACAGGAGACAGGTAAACTGGCTCTATGGAAATCTTCCCCGACATGGGCACTGAGTAGGTGACTGGAAGCCCACCTCCATTACAAATCTGCTCTTGAGAGCTGAGATGTTTGTGTACAGTGGCAAACTCTTTCCCTGATTTTCCAATCTAGAACACAGTACGTATTGCTGCTGTAGAAGCCTGTAGCTTTGGCCTGTGCTTAAAGCTGGCAGTCACTAAGCTTTCCCTGTGTGCTCAGTTACCTTGGACAGGACTGGACCATCAACTGGTTTCCATTAATGAAGATACTGGCCAAATCTGTAAGTGGCATACTTCAAAAAATAAAGCCTTGCAGTGCCATGGGGCAACAATGGGCAATCTGGGCCCTGAAGGTCACGTAGGGTCTTCTTCACTGATCAGCTGCCCCACCAGTCGCGTAACATAGTCCAGGCAGGACCGCTGGCTTTGAGCTCCTGAGAGCTGTATGTGGCTGAAGGGACACAAGGGTGACTGTCTCACGTCGAGAGCATCTGCTGAATCCAGATAGTGAAACACAGGATGGCTTTCACAAGGCATCGTAGCAGGAATTGTCTGCATTGTTCAGAGCAAAGGAAATCTTTCAAGCTCTCCCACATTTCTTGCCAGCTTTCTCTTTGCATATAGCACCATAACTTACACAAGGGAGCTCGAAACCTGCAGTGGCCCAAACACTGAAGATTTTAACAGAAAGGGTTCACCACAAAATTGGCAATCGGATCCGGTCTGCAAGTAAGCATTTAATCTTGGAAACATTAGCTGGATTGAACCTGACTGCTGATGAGTTATTCTCCCTTGCTTGACTGGAAGGTCATAAACATCCCTGATATTAATGGCCTGGTGGAAGTCAAGGCTCCACGCGGACGGACTGTTCTCTCCCCATTCCTCATCCACCGAGAACTTTCTGTTCCACTTGTTCAGCAAGTGGGCACTTTGAATAATGTGGGAAAACGCCACTTATCTATTCATAGGGTTCCTCCATCTCACTGCTGCAGTACTGCCAAGTTTGCTTCAGGACAGAATTTTATTCTGCACCTATTTTTCTTAATCTAAAGGTCTGTTTAAGAGGTCTGTTCTACAAAATGATAGTTCTGGTGTTCACTGCTCTGCTCTAATAGCAGCTACATTTATTTCATCCTTTTAGTGGGAGTGAGATTGCTTCTCTTTGACTCAGTGGGAGGGAAACTTCTACAATTTTTTTCATGCCATTGCTTAAGCATGTGCATTGCAGCAGCCTCACTTACATTAGGACTAGGCTAATAAGATTAACAAGCTGAGGCTGTAGGGCTCTTCCTTTCCCCATTATTCTGATCAAGCTCTTTCTTCTCTCCAGTGCCACCCACAAGCGAAGCGACTGAATGTGTGTGCTAAGTGTGCACTGCCCTCCCTATTTCTCGGTGTTCCTCTCTCTCTCTCTATACTACTCCTAATATGGCTCCATGCTCCACTAGAAATGCAGAGGCAGCGAGACTTCAGAGGACTATGAAGCCCAGAGGCAGATGCAGAGAGGTACATTTGGGATATTCCCCTCCACAGACTGCATTGCAGCTACTGCCTCAAACTGCTGATGATCCTCGGGACTGTTCATGCTTTGCCATGATGTGAGAGTCTGCATGCTCCTACAGAGCATCATGTGGAGAGATACCTCTCCAAAGCACAGAGGCATTCACAGTCAGCAAGTCCCAGCTTTCTGTGAGCAGGTATTGCACGTTTGTGAATGCTGAACTGGATTTCTCCTCTCAGGGAGCCGCTTCCAAGGCTGAAGACCCAACTCTGCCCAGTGGCGGTGCCAATAATAGCCTTACGTGGAAGCCAGGCTTTCTTATGCAAGACACAAGAGATTGTCCCTATACAACGCATTCATTTTAAATACTTGCAAAGTGCTATAAAAAGTGCCCTTCTTTCAGCTCACTGAGTATGAAATACATGCGTAATACTCAGGAAAGTTACAAGAAGATAATTTTATTGGCTATAATATCCCATCTTACTGAGTCCCTGAAGGCACACTCCACAATCCACCAAGCACAGGAGTATCCCAGTGGGTATGTCTACATTGCTTCTTTAAAAAAGAGCAAAAAGGAGTCCTGGGAGCAGCCGAGAGCAGAGCGCACTGCCACGCTCGCCTCCTGGCCACGCAGGGACCTCCCAGGCGACTGGCAGACCCTCCCGCAGCAAGTCTTCCTGAGCACGGCTGCTGCCATCCAAAATTGCCTCCCAGCAGCCTGAGCCACCTGGCCTGCACGGCTCCCCACAGCCCCCACGGGCTCCAGGCGACACTTCCCAGACACGGCCTCGGGCTGAGCTCCCAAGCTTGCCGTCTGGAGGGGCAACAGGTTTTGCGTCGGGAGTTTGCACATCCCAATGTGTGCCCTGCTCTATCTGGAAAGCCGCGGCAATCAAATATTTAACATACTGAACGAGAGCACTTCCAGCTAAGAGGAACAGCAATTAAAGACCTGCTGACTCATCAGATATCAAAGGCAAAGCGACAAAGTGGGGAATAGAAATATTCTGAAGGAGCCAGACATTTGCAGTGCACTGGGCCAGGAATTCACATTAACAGCATCCCAAACAAGCTGGGAACAATCTTTGCTTAAAATCCCCAGTGCGAAGCTGCATCATCAAGAGGGGAAAAACCAAAGGAAAACGGGTATTTTGAAATTTATAAAGAATACATCCTTCATTCTGCAATAAAAATGACAGAAGATGGCAGTGTTACGGTCCTAGATGTCTGGAACCTGTCTGTACACCACATAGATATTTTGGAAAACATGCTCTTTCAGCTTGCTCTGCAAGCTTACCCACTTCTATGTGCACACATCAGGCATGCACGTACGTTTTATTATGGGGCCAGTCCTGGTATTTCTCCTCAGTATCTGCTCGTGCGTGTGCTGCTTGCTGGCCCTGAATCAATGCCCTGACTGAAAGAAGATATGTGTGAGTCTGATCACAGATACTGGATCTTAAGGTGCCATCTGATTTTGCTTGAGCAGAAAACAGTGTGTGTAATCGCTGAATCAGCATACTAATAACACTCATGGAAAAGAAGGCAAACCTCAAGTCCAATAAACTCATCCATGAGCCTAATGAAAGCAAAACTGGACCTGCAGGCATTAATATGCACATGAGCACGGCTGCTGTAAGTACACAGGTCCTGTAAGTGCCAATACTATGTGAAGTGACTTGGAATTTTCTGTGACTCACTGTAAGGAGACATTAAAAATCGAAGAAATTGAGAAGTTCGTACAGCTGACGATGCTGAACAGGTATCTACTACATATTTCCACACCCTTACAGCTAAGCGTATGGCATCGCTCACTGGTCAGCAGCTGGGCAGGTGGCAGCACAGAACTGGACAGGAGTCCAAATCTTTGTGATTACTAGACAGATTTAGCACCTTCATTGCTGCAAAACCATGCTTAAAAGCAAGTGACTGCATAAGTCAGTACAGGACTGGTGACTTACAACTCACCAGCCGTTCCCCTGGGAAAATGTCCTTTATGTCACGGTGTGGTTTACTTTTCCAAATGTCGTAATGACAGACAAATGAACTTTCTCTCTGCGATATCAGAAATGTCATTTAAAAACCACAAGGGCAAGTCAAAGCTGCTGTTTCTCTCCACTCCAAAATGTTCCTCTGCTTCCTTTTCCATAAACCTTCCCGGTGTCCTGCAAATATTCCCACAAAATTACCCACCTGTAGAGACAATATCCTGATTCCACCATCAGAAGAAGGTCACTCAAGCGAGTCTGTATACCCCAGTTCAGGTGCTAACCTTAAAGCAAAGTGCCCTTTAAGTGTATATCGCTTTAGCCGTAAAATACTTAATCATTAACGATTTAAAGCAGAAAGGAATTTAAGTGAGTTAGACATCCTGTAATAGGCCTTTTGACTAGGGCCATTAGGAACATTTTGGTTCAGTTCAGACATAATTTATCATCCTGAGTGGAATTCACCTGAAAGGCAGGCAGCGCCTCCTGCTCTTGTAGCTCTTCTCTTTAAAAAAAAAAAAATAAAAAAGGGAAAAAGATCCATTCAGCTTTTCTGATTTCTTAAATAGCTTAAGGTTATGAATGCCAGATAGCTTCCAGTTAGGCATTTACTGCTGTCTTTAATAGCCAAAACCTATCAGAAACCTCCTAAGGCTAAATACAGAGGAGACAGCAAAAAAGTAATCATTTTATATTCCAGCCCCTGGTAGAAGAAACCTGCTTAAAGAAGGTTAAAGCACTGTAGACTGGTCTCCTTACCATTTCTATCACAGCTTGGCCAGTTCCTTAGCCACCATGCAGCTTTGCTGACTTCAGGGCACCCACGAAAGCAGCAGAGCTACCCTGAGACCTCTGCAGCAGCATCCCCCAACACTAATGTACTTCTGGATAGCGATAGTAAATTAAGAAAAGGGCACAGCTTAGCTATTAAATAGCAACAGGGCCATAAAATAAGACATTTCAGCATCTATATGTGATTTTTAGGCTGGTGTCAACTTACAGCGATGCTCCAGTTATTCTGTGGAATAGAAAGTCTGACAGCCTCTACAAGCATGGCTCATTTTTATATGGGAAACATATAAAAATGCTGATGCATTATATTGTTGTATATAAACATGAAAAATAGCAAAGGTAAGCCAGAAAATGTTTAAGTCCTTCAGAATTTAATAGAAAAAATATCCAGCCATCTTTCTGAATGACTACAGAAAATTACATCCCTATCAAAGAACTGTGAAAGATAACAAAAAGCTGCTAGGATGGACATGTTCTCTGCTTAATTTAGTAGATTTTGGATGTCATTTCTACCGAGCCATAATGATTTCGTTGCTCTTAAGTTTTAAAGATTTTTTTTCCTATACAGACAAGTACGGAAAGGGTATGAAACACCTGAAATACCTCTCAAAATATCAGAATATAAAAATGCCATATTCTCACATTACACTGCAAATACCGACGTGTATTACCTCTCTCCCCTCCCCATAATTTAAAAACATCCATGCCACCACATTTCTTTAACACAAGGCATGGACCATTCTGGCATTTCAACTGGAGAAATCTGGGTACAGCTGGGCTGGCAGGCATCAGCACAGGAAAAGTACTGTATTGAAAAGGAAGGTTCGTTCCTTTGATTATAACAGATGATGTTGAATGCCTGACTTGGCATGGCCAGGAATGATTTTTAATGTAACTAAGGTCAAGAAAGATGGGAACTTATTAAAAATAAATGCATCAGACCACCTGTTACTTTTACTAGCGAACATGGATGGACAGTGAGGAAAGAAATGTGCACGCTCTGAGACTACCATCGACTGCAAATTTTCAAAAACTCTGATTTACTCATTAAAACTCAATGGAGACACCTCTGATCGGACTCCTTATCCACAGGATAAAAAAGGAGGCACTGAAAAATAGTGATCGAGCAACAGGCCTCAGTAACGAAGACCACACCACATCCATCGAGGTCATCCGTCCCTCATCCCCAGGGCACAGACACGACAACTGGCTACTGCCGCGTGACTGCAGCCTGAAAGTACGGGCAACTGCTCTGCTTCCACTTTTTATCGTTTTAAAGGATTTTCACGGAGGGCTGGCAGCTTTGGTAACCGATTAGTGTATGTTACTAAGACAATTCACAGGGCTTCTATAAGCCAGAAGGAGTCACGCTGGGAGATCTGCTTTCTGCTCTAAATATAGCAGCACAAGAAATGAAATCCAAGTGCCAGATTTCAGTGGGATTTCCCAGGGTGAAATGCATTGCACACATGGCTCATTAGAGACCTTTAAAACAAAAACCAGAACTACAGATTGCACCAGTGTATTCCCTTCCTGGTGCTGTTAGTGAAAACATTTTGGATGAATTGTGGTCATTTCCCCACCATGAATCTCATCATGTCTCTACACTTGTTTTCAGTAAGCATTTCAGCCAGCTCATCCAATATGAACATCAGTGATAATTGTGACTGAGCAGTGAATTTAGCCGTTCAACTTCACATTTCGTATCGGATAGATTAATTTTAAGAACAGGAAAACATGAAATGAGGAAAAGGAAAGAAAGAAAGGAGTACAACAGATTAGTTTACTCTCATTTACTGGGGTTCACGTATAATTGTCCACCATTTCCAGGTTCCTGTGCCATGTTTCCAAAGCTGGGAGCCTGCTTCTGTAAGACTTCGGAGCACAGATTTGTAGTTGTTTCCAGCTATTTCTGTCCACAGAGCTCTCTTGGGTCCTTGTCTGCATTAAACGTGTCTGCATAAATTTTCACAGCATCTATGTATTTGTTTTAAACTGACAAACTTAATAGGTGAGTGAAATCCATTTAATGGGTCACCCTATACATTATTACCAACCCAAGGCAACAGTCTCTTTTGTTCCCTATGGCGGGGGAAAAAACAAAACCAAAAAAAACCCAAACCAGGACATACTCTTCTTTCCAGTTGCCCAGATATTGTCTATATTTCAAAGTTTATAACCCTCTCCTTTGCAGCCTGCCTTCTGGAGCTGTATGCTGCCAGCCTGTTCTCTCATTTATACCTGTGTAACCCCGAAGCGATGCCATGGATTTACATCCCTGTAAGAGGAGAACTGAGTCATGCATCAAACAACTGGCTACTCCATGTTTATTTAGCATACGCTACAGGCAAAATGGAATTAACTGCCTTCCCAGCCCCAGGCTCTGACCCCACCTGCAGCACAGATTTTTCCCCCAAAGTGGGAAGCCGTTCCCTCGTGCCAACTGCTCCTGTATGGAAATCTCTTAATGTCATTTTGGTGAGTGCAAATTTGTCATGAGTTACAGTGAGTTGCTCCGGCTGGTACCTGGGAGGATGGGAAACACGACCACAGTGCTGCTCCTGTGGGTGAGGGAGCACAGGATGCCCCGGCTCCTGCTGCCTCGCAGGGCTCCTGACATCGCAAGCACAATGGTGGCACTGGGGTCTTTACTGGCCTCAGTCTCCTCATACAGAGAATTGTTATTTTAGCCCTGAATATGTAAAAGCTTCTCATTCTCCGCTCAAAGTAAAAAGGACTGACAAGGCAAACTGTTCTGCAGAAAAGCTTCCTATTAGAAGAAAGGTGTAAACGTAGCTCCACTGGGAAGAAGAAAGGAATTAAACACAACTGCCTTCTAATATACAGGGGTTTTCTTGGGCAACATACAAGACTGAATCTTTTATAATACTAAGAAAGACAAGTATCTTTGGTCAATAGGTCTTGACACGTAACTTCAAATAAAGATGAAATTTGCCCTATAATCTATACCTGCTGGTGAACTGAATCGTTCTCCCTTCTAGACAATGCAGTTTTCTGTAAAACCACAGCAGAACTGCTGGGATCCACCCAATCTTCCTATAACCCAGCCATCAGCTGCTCAGGCTAAAGTTCCTCCCCTTCACAAGGTTCAAGGCTTTGCTGCAAACCTTCTATCAGTCTCTGTTGATGACATCTCTCCCTAAATAAGTGCTTGATTCAGAAGTGGTTTGTGTGCACAAATATGTAATTAGCAGGAACTCCCTTTCTAGCACGCAGAGGAAATAAAGACTGTAAAAGGCATTTGATTTCCTAGTTTCCTAGACCAAAATTCTTTAATGTCTTGTTTTGAAAGATTAAATATTTGTTGTTAGAAACAATACCACCCTACTAAATAATCTGAATCAAAAGCAGCACCTACACACGTCTATATGACTTGCACCTACACAAAATACAAGTATTTCAGGGCTCTGCATACAGAACTAAAGCACTTGTTTTTTCTAAAATGAAGAGCTGCACTTTGCCAAGCATGTTTGCTTGCTGAGAAATAACAGAGGCAGGTCACACATGATTTCACGTATTTAACTGTAGCTGCAACTTCAAAAAATATGACAAAGCTACTGCTGACAATGACATTTCCATTTCCTGACATTTCACCTGGAGCCCTCTAAGAGGTCACTCTGGAAGACTTCAGTCCGTCTACACATTTTATGTGTTTCAGCGTACACTGAAGAGAACCTTCAGGCTAATAAAAAGCAGAAATCAGATGCACATTCCTGCTGACTTGTGTGATACAAGGCGTTAATGAACAATGCAAGAACACAGGAAAGCAGAACGCTCTCATGTTTTTCAACATCGGTATCTTCAGTGGAGAGAATAAACAGTAGAAAATGGCCATGTCTGCTGCTACAACATACACATTTTTATTTTTGTCATGCCTGTTTTCAGATCCATAATACGAGGAGGGATTTTAATAGAGCCAAAGGGTGCAATCAGAGCGACTGGGCTGCCAGAAGCTGCACGGAAACGTTGATAGTCGTAATTAGGCAGAATGTGTAATTGAAGTGCTGCACGCTTGAGCCTGAGGTGGTGGCTTTAATGTCAGGTGCTGCACTCCTCCCCAGACACGGCACCCATGGGCTCCCATCAGACCCCTCCGGCCACAGCTCACCGCTCTGCGCCAGACGGACACCACGGCACCTCGGCGAGAGGAGCAGGACTGGTTCCTAACACCCGTGCCGCAGATGGTTGGTTTATAAAATGTCATGCCTGCTTTAGGGGCACACTCCATGCCCCAGGATTATCGGGGCAAGGCGCTGGCATGAGAAAGATCCACTACTTGCAGCAACAAAGACTAATCCTGAGGCCTTGGAGCCCTGTACAGGTGGAGGAGCAGGGAGGTGTCCGAGATGTTCCCAACCCCAGAGGCAGTACTGCTGCTGAGCCCCACACACCTCGACCTGGCAGAGCCCCTCTCCTGTGCTTCACAGGACACACTAAGCCAAAAGGCTTGTAATTTTTTTCTAGAAAAAACAAAATACCGCTGGAAGTCAACAAGAACTGTACAAACCCAGAAACCCGTGATGGAAATGAAACCATTAAGAGGACTTTAGGCAAGACATGTGCATGTGCACACCCTGCGCCTGTTTGCGGGGGACACTGTCACACAGAATGGCCATCAGCATTTGGGAGGATGGACTGTGCCCTTGGACTTCTCATAAACACACCACAAACCAGGCTTTTGAGTAATTAAACTTTAATTTTAGCTGGTTAGCCCACACTGAAGAATCATTTATGAGGACCCTCAGTCACCTTAATTGCATAAGGATAAAATAATTTTCAGGGACCCCATGTGTGGGAGTAAACTTTTCCGGTTTGGGTTTTTTTTTTTCCGTTTTCTGTGGTGGGGTGGAAACTCTAAAGACTTCAATTAGAAGCAATTACTGGAGATGTAGAGGCTTCTCTGAGGTTAAGCTGCCCTTCATTTTCTCAAGAGAAGCCTTTAATTAAATGCAAATAATCACAAATTTCATATAGCAGATTGCCATAATTTCACTATTAGTTACTGGATCTCATTTAAAAAGGAAAGAGGTGGGCAGTGGTGCTGGGCGGAGGCAAAGTAATGAGAACTCAAGAGGTCAAGGCTGAATTACCTGCATAAATCTATTCCTCTTCTATAAATCTGTCTGCAACTACATCATTTCAGTGTTAACAGGTTGTCCTTCATGCAAGTGCACTGGAGTGTAGTCCCATAGAAACTCAGGCCTCAATACAAATAATTACCTCAGTCCATCTTACTGTTGACCACGGCAGTGAAGGCAGGATGGGTAATGGGGAAGATGTAATTGAAGTGGAAATGACCAGAACTAAAATGCAAGTTATGATGAATTCAAGTGGTATATTCAAGCTCATCTCCATAGCAGAGCTCTGGAAGAACAGGCACATGAAATGGCAGCAAGTATTTTAAATACATCTATCAAATCAGGTACGGTAACATATAAGTGGAGAAGAGATAATATAGCGTCTGCAGGAGGGGAGGGGAAAAACAGACTCCACACAACCACAGGTCTGTAATTCTGTCCTCAAAACCATCAGTCTTTAGAGCAGGTTCTGACAGTTACAGAAGGTAAATAACGCATACAACTGCAGAGAGAATACGCCACTTTTTTCTTACTCCTTTTGTTTAGTCAAACACAAGCTTATCATAGCTAACAGGCAGCATTTAGCCTGTAAGCTGGGGCTTCACCCAAAGAAGGTGAAGGTTTCTGCTGCTCAGTACCTTGCGCTTTGCACAGTCATTTACAGTGTAAGAGAGAGCCGCCTCCGTCCCCTTTCCATGCATTATGCTACAACCCAAGATGCAAACAGCAGGAGTTCAGGACCAAACGCCAAGAAACATTTTAAGAAGCAGCTTTCTGAAAAGCTGATGGCTTTGCGGTTCCAGGACAAGTTGAAGGAGGCATGGAGGCTACTCCAAGCAGCACCTCAGCCTTAAGGCAACCGTGCAGAAGAGGTGCTTCAGAAGAATTATATTTTTGCTATAGCAATGGTTTTTGCTACAGCCAGGTTTTCAAAGCTGAGAAGGTCATTGCTCTCTGCCGTGCAGAGTTCAGAAGGGATGTCAGGAAGCTCAGAAGGAAAAAAACGTGCAAGGAACAAGAGAGAAGCAGCAGTGGAAAACTTACTCTACAGCTCAGCTTGGCACATCATTTCTGTGTGGATTCCCAAATTAAATCACTTCTCCTACTGTACTGCGAGAATATGGGGAGGGATCAGATTGTAAGCTATTCAGAGGACTAACTGATTATCGACATTTTAGCAGCGAGCTTGTTTTTGTTCTTTCGCACGTTTATAATAATACCTTTTACATGTTCTCTAAGAGACAAATCTCTCTCTGCTTCAGAACTGCTAGTCTGAAGATCTTTTGTTGGCACTGAGACGAATGCTAATGTGAAATATCTTATTTCTTCAGATGAAAGAGAAGCTGAGAACAATCCCCTCTGGAGGGAGGTGGCAGAAGGGGGGATCTGGGATCAAGAGTTTATGACTCACCTCCCCGCCCAGCCTACCCATGCCCTCCTCGCTGTTCCCGGGTCCTGCCGCTATCGCACCGTGAAGCAGCTCCTCCCAGTCTGATAAAGCTTCCCATCGCGCTCCCCGCAGCACAGCAGGGACATGGGACACCACCAGACAGGACCCTCTCTGTTCACAGGCAGAAACGCCTGGAAATGAAGTGTTATGCCAGAGACCAAATGCTCAAACTCACATTGCAAACCACCCAAATCCCTGCCACTCTCCTCCCTTCTCCATCTATTTTTATCCCTCTGTTCCTGGAGGGACTAAACAAAGCCATAATGTATTTTTAATGCAGCGATGTATTTTCCTGCTGTGGAGATACATAGAAGACTGGTTATTGAGGCTCAACAGCGTGGCCCATACAGCAAATCTGCCAGATGATGTTTTGCCTGTATGCATGCACTGAACTGCAAGTACGAGGAGGGGTGTTGCTGATTTTCCAACAGCTTCCTTCAAATCAGAAGTAGTATCAACCAAGAGATGCTGGGTCCTGGGGTATCTGGGAGTCAGGGCTGAATTCTGTGGTGTCCAGTAGGAAAACAGCACCAATAAAAGCTTCTTCTGGTATGAGGACATTTATAATATCTCTGACTCCTGGTGAGTAGTAAGTACAGAGCTTATGCAGCAGCTTTTTCCACAGTAGGGATACTAATAAATAAGATTGCTTTCTTCTGCCTCTGAAAAATACAGAAACTAAATATGTTTGAGATATTCCTGTGTCCTGAACACATACTTTTGTTCAGATGGCTTGAGTATGAACAGTGGCTTAGAAACAATTGAGAAGTGAGAGCTGGAAGCCTGTCCATCAAGATGGAAGCACAATAATGTAAGCTTCAGTTCTTCATGAAACCCAACCCAAAATATTTGAGGGAAAAGGACCATCTGCCATCATAACACTCTGTACACCACAGACTGCTTTGTGCAATAGTCAAAGAATAAAAACAAAGAGTTACCTAAATGATTGCAGTGCAGCATATCCAGCTTGGTTTAGTGGTACTAGTGGAAGACTTACTATTTCACTATTTCTTCTGCTCCCAGGACATATCTGTAAGCATATCCAATGTTATGGCAGGCCTCTGAAAAACTCAATGGTTCAGCAGAGAGTAGAGACAGTGAGGTAAAAATATGCGGTCCTTTCATCACTTTCTGGTAACAAGGAAGATGAAAGTCTTATGTGCTTATGCTGGCTGAGAAAACGTGGTATTAGGAGAATAAAAATGAAATATTATCAGAGACTGAGTTTCCAAAGGTGTAGCACTAGAAGAAACTGATGCACTATAACTCAGCAAGTTATCAGTGCCAAATGCTTGACACTCTGGAGGACGCAGTAATGAAGGGGTCAAACTTGTAATAACATCATGCAATATCCTATTAAAACTGACTATATTATTCTAAATTCCAAAGGAGTGAAGGCAAAAAAGTACTATATGTATCTTTAAAAAAGATAAGTAATCCCAATTGCTTTTCATACAGAAACAGAAACTCTCTAGGAATGAAATTCAGATCTCTAAAAAAAGAAAAGCATAACACATTTTTTCCTCAATCTAGGAGGAAGGAAATTAGTATTTACTGTAAAAAACCTGCAAATAAAAAGCGTTATGGTGAAGGGCTTGATCCACTGATGTCAATGTAAAGATTCCTACTAAATTCCAGGGGGTAAGGATTTCACGGGTAGAAACTTCTTCACTTAATAGTACAGTCACTCACAAGATTGCTGGTGTTGTCAGACCACTACAAGATTAACATCTTTATATCAGAAGATGCAGTCCATGTGAATGAGGAAAGAAGGGAAATACACAAAGCTCTTGGGTCATGCAGGCAGTCTCAAAACAATTACTTGTTTTATAAAAAGAGCAACATGAATTAGGATGGGAAAGTGCACAATTTTGTATGTGTGTGTGTGCGAGGGAGAGAGAAAAAAAGAACTTCACTCTTTCCTCAATAAGGATATAGTAATATTAATTCTAACTCTAAAAAAATTTTAGCTGACTGATTACAGTTGCACTACAAAGCAGAAGCTGAAAAGCAGATCAGATTTCTTTCCTATGTTGGCCTTACCATTGCACCTAAAGAGACCCCAGAGAAATCATGAAAATGGAATATAAACTGCACAGTCATTTTCTTCTGAGGCAATTTTTAATTTAAAAAAAATTTAGAACAAAGTCTGTTCCTTTAAATCATTAATAAAAGAATCCTGCCTGTTAGGGCAATGAGCTTTCCTAACTCTAATCCATCTTTACTGCTGTGTTATTACCCTACTGTTTTCCTGTAATTAAAATGTGGCAGGTAGTTTACACACAAGAGGGAGTAATTGTATTGGCAATAACTGTTCATAACCAAATTTTAAAAGCTCGTTTTTCTTATCAACTTTTAATAAAGAAAGCAAGATAATAATGATATTTAGCATTTGTGCCACCTACGGCAGCATTTTGTCTCTCTAAATTGCTAACATTTCACTCAACAATGCTAAAACATACCTCTTCAGCTATGAATGCAGCCTGCAGCAAAAAAAGGAAAAATCTGAACAATTGCAGTCATTTGTTCCTGTTCAATTAAAATAATAAAATATGGCTGAACCTCATGCTAAAGGACGCAAACCTTCAAAAAACCTTGCGTGCTTCTGGAAGGAGAACACTGAGTTTGCATGTGGTGTGGTCAGGGAGCACCCCAACCTCAGCCTGACCAGGCCAGGAGGGGAAGATCCCCCTCTCTCTCTGCATCCTAAGGAAGATGGAACGAGGCGGGTCATTGCCTGCGCATTTCTACATTGCATTTCCTCCCAGGTGCACGCACAGATGGCACAAACAGTCTGCACGGATTTGCACAGACCTGGAAGCAGCACATGCTCTCCCGGTTTGAAGGAAGATGTTAAGCTAGGCCCATGAAGGGCCTCCTAAATATCAAAGTTGCAGAATATTTTCCTTACGAAAACTGTTCTGGAGCTTTTGCTTTGGATGATTCTTAGAAGACAGTTCTCCAGGAATTTCAAGCCTTGCAAGCTTATTAGGGAAAAAAATATTATTTTTCCATTTATTATTGTTTACAGTCTAGTAGAACCTGCCAATATATAGGACTACAGGATGCCATATGCAAACAGCTTCTGTCCCAAAGAGCATACAATACAAAACATGTGAACAGGCAGCTATGGATAGAAACACCAGGGAAGGGCAAAGGAAAAGCAAAGGGTCCTCAGTGGTTTGATGGGCAAAGTAGGTGGGTGTTTGCCATTTCAATGCAGCCACAACAGGACACAGTTCTTGTCTCTCCTGTTCATAGGTCTTCCTGCTGCCTAACAGACTATAAAGGGGTACTAACGGATAATGCTTTAGATTCCTAACACCGTTTAAAATACCTGGCATTGTATGCTACCCTTGTGGAAAGAGGTCAATGCACTATCACTGCCCATTATCTGAGCCTTCTGAGCCTTGTACTGTTTAAAATAAGGATATTGGTCTGCTGTGTTTATGTAAGCACATCTTTCGTTGTAATATTCAGAAACTAATACAACAGGAAGCTTTTAAAAAACGGTTTAAGCTCACTAGTAATAGCTGAAATAGAGATCCCCAGCACATCATAGGCATACAGCATAAAAGATGCATGTGCTTATATGCACAGTCAGAGGCAATCCTACTGCTAAAGAGCTACATCACTGGATGCTAACGCAGGTGGACCATAAAGAGGAAGGTTGTGAAGAGCTCTGGTTCCAGCCTTGTAATTAGATTGGCACATACGAACCCTTGCAAGGGCTGTGCCATCCTCAGCTGAGCTCTGTGCAGCTCGAGGCTGAGCACTCCACAGCTCGAGGTTGAGCCCTCCACCACGCAGGCGTGACAGCAGGATACAGCCCAAGCCTGCGCTGGACCCGCAAACTGAGCGGCTGAGGCACATACACAGCCCGCAGGCATTAGTATTTTCTCCCCAAACCCAGTATGTGCAAACCACATAATTCTACCAGGCTTGTCCAAGATCTGAATGAAGCAGAGTTCCCTTTACCTATGTATCATCGGAAAGTTGAGCGCTGGATGGTGGTTTCTACCTCAATTAGGTTAGGCCACCTTCAGGGTGCATTTGGGTTTCAACCCAAATTGGTGGCTTTGGTCCAGATTCATTCCATGGTTTGGCTTAAAAATCAAAGTAAGGTTTAGAGGTAGAAACCTTCACAGAGCTTCCCGCAGTCCCAGAGCAGCACAGCCCTGATGTAAATGAATGGGATAAATGGACCTGGCTATGGGAACCAGCTGTGGGACAGGCAGATGATATTTGAGGTCCCCTCCAGGCCTGTTTTTCATACAGCCTGTGCCTGATAAGGGCATTTAAAACAAATCGAGGATCAAATACCACATGAGAAGTGAATGACTGCACCAGAGGATAGAGTAGACAGTGACCAACTGGCCCCATGTGAACGTGACACTGCTTTGACAGCCCCGTGTAAAAGGCAATAGTCACACATAAATTTGTTTAAGCCTTGAACGTTCAGATAAAAGCAAAACCTAGAATAAATTAGCAATGCCTTGCTTATTAAAAGCCACAGATTGGAAGCTTATGGTTTGATTTTACAGGAGTTGTCTCCTGTAGCACGAGCCAGCGGGGCATGCAGAGGGGAGAGAAAGGGAGGTCAGGGCTTGACGTGGAAGTGGAGTGGATGGATACTGCTACAATGTGCATGAAGAAGTGTTTTTTTTTCCCTGATATTGTCTTGCTTCACCTCCTCCTCCCTTCTCCACTCCCCATTATCAGCATTTAAAACACCCCTGAGTTTTCTTGAGCAGGTTTGCTGTGCTCATTAAAATACTGTGAGCACTTATTGGCTATAATGAGCACTCATTAAATTCTGGTAAGTGCCAGGACTGTTCTGTGGAGTTGAACAGACTCAGGTTCTGGGAGGAGAGCTGAGGGGTGGGAAGATACTGGAAATGCTACATTTTCCACAAGAACAGAACTACAAATTTTCCCCTCCTTTTTTGCTCTGCAAGCACTGGGGCAACTCCGACCTGTTAAGCAGCAGCTGTTGCTTACTGACGACTTGAATCACTCCCCTGCCCCAGAAGGACTCTCAGCTCCTCTTATCAGAACAGAACAAATTAAAGATTTTTCCATATTTGCATCTCCTCATTTGAGAATTTTCCTACATTTGTTATTTAGAGATAAAAGCCTGCCTCTAAAAATTCACTTAGCAAAGTGGTTTTCTCAGCCTCAGGGAATGGTGCAGGAGGGATTGCAGAGCAGGATCCAAAGCAGCTGGCGAGGCTGCAGGAGCAGCAGATCAGGAGATGAATGGGTGCATATTGGGGCAAGGATCACATTATACATGCCCTGTTCTTATATTTATTTCCAATTGGCTGTGTTAGAGACACACACCCTGACCAGTGTGGCCATGCCTACAACCATAAAGCTGTTCCCACTGCAGGATTCAGTGCTACCGTCTGTGTTTGTATCACCAAATGCTGTTCATCGCCTACTGACATTAGAAGATATGAATTAACGAAAACCATGTACAAATATACTTTACTCTGGACTAATCTCCAGTGAATCAGATGGCAAGTGACTATTTAAGGAAACAGAATCAGATAAGAACTTGAAGATCAGCGCATCCCCAAAAAAGCCAGTGTATATCCTAGTGGGGCGAAGACTGCTGCTGGAAGGGGGAGGTTTCTGTACATATCCCTAGGGGATCACCCTTCTGCAGATGGCCTGCAAAATGCAATGCATCAGGAGAGGGCAGTGAGGGAGAAAGGAGCAGAGAAGTTCACCTGGCTTCCCAAGCAATTTGTAGAGAGTGGACTGACCACCACCACCAAATAGCAAAAAGCATGGGACTGACATATCGAAGTTATGTTATTCTAAAGAAACAAAGTTGCATTCCTGAAAAGCAAAAATCTGAAATCCTATTATTTTGTGCTTGGGCTGACACCCATACCACTGCCTGTATGATGAGTATATGACCAAGTCTTCCATCACCTCAGAAATATCTATTTTTCAACTACATTAATCTAAAGACCACAGTTCAGCACAAAACGTGTATCAAAATGGCATCAGTTTCACAAGATCAAATAACTGGTCTGGTTAGGCATTAATTGCTCCAGTTTGGCTCACTCTTCACCCACTCACAGGAGCTTTTTGTGGATTGCTGCTTTATAATTGCTTGCTCCCTAAGCACACATGCATTGCAATCTTCTGCACACCTTGACAGCATCCTGGTTAGAGAAAATGAATGCTACATGTTCCCCTGACACAGCATTTTGTCTGCTGGATACAGTAAGTCCGAGATTGTTTACTCAACTTCTTATGGCCCATTAATGACATAATGTTGGACACAGCTGTTCAGGGCTTCACAAGACCAAAGCACAGAAAGAAATGCCGGGAGACTTCAAACACGCTGCTCACATCAGAGCCTGGCTGGGAAAGTCCTTGAAAGCGGTCTAGGGGAATTTAGCCTTACAGCTCTCTCATGAAGCAAATCCAGGATTAAAGCCTCAAACTTAGTTTCTCCTGAAGGCTCAAATGATCTTAAAATAACTCCATCTGACCAAGGTGGCAACGACTGCTTTGAAAAAGAGGGAACCAATCATTTAATTTTCACATTGCCTGGCCAAATTATCTACTGAAAAACTGGGACCTGCCATATATAAAGACTCACTAGCCCTGGAAGTGGGATATGCCTGGTTCATCATGTCCTGACTTTCAGTGTGTTTGAGCAGGAGAGTGAAGCTCACCCTGTAAAAAGGCAATTCAAGGTCAGGGCACCCCTTAAGATCTCAAAAAGAGTTTGAACAGAGTTCAAGTGATGCACAGAGCACTCTGGGCCCAGAAGGCACCATCTGCCCCAGTGCAATCTACCTCCCAGTACAGCTGCCCAACATTTTTCTAGGGCCTTCTGGAAAGCTAACCCTGGCCAGGGGGTCTGTGCAGCAGGGGAGTGCTGCTGGCAGGACCGATGTGCACCAACCACAGCACAACGAGGATAAAGATATGTTCCACCTAAATACCACACCCAGAGAGCCACCCTGAAAATTTTGTTTTTCTTCATGAACCTTCTGGAACCACATCATTATGGAACAACACGAATTTTCCCTAAGAAAAAGGCAAATCAAGTTTCTCGACTTCCCAGTCATAGAGAAAAGCAGGAAAAGTCTAAGAGAAAGTCTCAAACCCATTCCCACACCCCAGTTCAAAATAACCTATTTCATTAATTTTAAAACACTTTATGATTGAAAATTGGGGGAGGGTGGTGTATATTGTTTACATATATACATGTATATATATAGCAGGTAGGAGGAACATGATTTGCAACGCTGAGCTGATTCCTCAGCTTGGCAAT
The DNA here is from genome assembly GCF_018139145.2 of Gymnogyps californianus. NCBI lineage: Eukaryota > Metazoa > Chordata > Aves > Accipitriformes > Cathartidae > Gymnogyps > Gymnogyps californianus. The sequence goes on from NC_059484.1 coordinate 13,206,865, forward strand.
ATTGCAGATATCGCCAGCAGAAAAAGAGGATCATTGGGTAAACTTGTTCCTCCCTGTAATAATGGCTATCCATGACAACTAAACCGCCCCGTTATCGAAGCTGCATCTGAAATCATGCTCAGAGGAAAGACCATCACCCTCCCTCATCTTCCCCAGACCTTTCAGGGTAACCCCTACTTACAATTGTGAAGTTCATAACCTTCAGAATCCAGATGGTCATAGCAAGGTTCACCAGGATTAAAATCATTAGGAGCAGCACAAAGAAATAGAGGCATCTCTTCCTCCAGCCATAAATCCCCACTTTGTATACCTGGGGTCCTTCCGAGGTCTGCATGGTGCTCCGGTGCGCGTACTGTTCCTGAGGCATCTGAAATGATCACAAAGAAATAACCACGTGTATTAAGGAGCAAGAGAAAGACGATGATAAAAACTGCTTGTGTCTGTGCCTCTCGGAGGGTTTTGTTTTTTCTTTTTCAGAGTTTACCACCTGGACAGCATCTCTTTTGATATCTTGGTTCTGCATTATTTTTCTTTTGTGCTTACTGTATGTGGTAACATACCAAAAGAGAATTTTCTGTGTTAAATGTATATATATATTTATAAATACACGTAAGCACACTGTCTAAAGGTATCCTATGGAGATCACTCTTGAGTGACTGTTTACTGCCCCAGGTTTTGCAAGGCAGGCACTCCAGGGCCTCTAAGGATCCTGAGGGGAAAATTTCGCATGCGTTTGGTAAAAGCAGTTGAGTTCAGCAGTTTGTTTTGAAGATAGAATATTACTTCTCAGAGACTTTAATTCAAAAAAAAAAAAAAAAGAATCTCAAATAAAATCATTCCTTCCAGCCAAAGAAAAAAGGCAAAGGGGAAATGTTTGCCTTCCTCCCTTCCCGCACCCCAGTCTTTCTTAATCAAGTAAACCTGAAGCACAAGGTTCTCCAGCTGCCCCATCCCTAACAAATTATCCCCAAATATCTATGCTGGTTTAACAAGGACTCTGATACCCTGGGTGGGCATGGCACGCTAGGACAACACTGGGGGCCAAAAACCAAGGAAAGAGGGAAGGAAGGAAAGCTGGTGCTGAGGAAAGCAGTGCGGCAGCATCCCCAGGAAGAATTGCTTTACAGTCCCCCGTGGCAAGCACCGTCCCCCCTCCTACACCCCAGTACCCGGCTAGCTCTGGGCAGTCAGCGATCTGGCTGCCCCCACCGTGGATGGAAAGAGATGAGTGCTTTTAAATGGCATTGCAGCCAGCTGGGACGGGGTCCAGAACACAGCCACTGCACAACGGTTGTGTGCAAATGGCTGCGTGTGCGCGGGGTTGTGATCGTGGAGGTATTTCATGCCGCATGCATGAAAGTATTCATATTCTCACCCTTCACATTCGGGGCGTGGAAAGCCACTTTCACAGGCTTCCCCCAGGGATCAGTTTCTTACGTTTTCAGACTTTTTTGACGCACAGACTGAGGATATCATATCACCTCTAATAACACACAGTTTGCTGAATGTTTTGCGTTTTAGACTCTAGACAGATAAGAAGCCACCAAACGTGTCCTTGCACTACTGATTCAACACCCCGGGCTTCTTCCTCAGGGTATCTGGCATCGACTTTTGTATGCAGCGAATTACAAAATTCAGGTAACAGGAGGAAACAACGTGAGTTCCTCTCTGTGGGAGTGTGATCTGCGAGGGCAGAATGAGACAATGGTAGAAATTAGATGCTCATTGACAGCAGTTTATGTTTGTTTACCATTAGTTTCCTGGTTTTTTCCTTACTTTTTTGCTAATAACTTCATACTGCAGCATCTAATAAAATACAGCGTGCAGTCAGCGGTGGTGCAGAGCCCACTGCAGGCCGATGCAAGGCAAGTTTCTTCATGGCACAACTTTCATTCCAGTAGCATTGCACCAGGGATGAAGTTAACACTTTATCTTTACTGCTCCAATGCTGAAGCCCACACATTTGAGGCAAGGGCTGCCTGAAGAACCAGTTACCTTTTTTTTTTTTTTTTTACCTTTCACTGCTCCAAAAGTTGCTAAGACCTGTGTTTTCTAACACTGCCTTGTGTTGTCACCTGCAGCATATGGGATCAGCTACCTCCCCCTTCTTCCACGAGCCTTCACCCCTCACCCAGGCTGAAACACAGTCTCAGGTGCTAAATAAATCCATTCAGGCACTAAATTGTTGTCAGATCAGAGGCACTGACACCTCTCCTGATCTGGACCTATAAAGCAAAGCTGACTTAGCAGCATATTCAGGAAGGCTGTGTTTAGCCCGGGGAGGCTGGTGTGCTCGCACCCCTGCTCTCATCCCAACAGCGATGCTCCTCTGGAGGGTGGAGGTGCCCATCTGCCGCCTCTAATGTCAGCAACTGTGTTTATCCCCCACACTCAAAATTCACGACAGTGGCTGAAAACAGGAAGATTTCAAAAAATAGTGACAAATGAGGTATTCCTATCATTTTCCTCTCAGGTTTCTGAACCATCTCATTTTTAAGAATTTTTTCCCCTATACGCTTGAGGGCTACAATCCACCAAGATGAAAAAGCAGGTCAGACTCGTGCATCAGTGGGGACACCCACAAGAGGAGACTCCAGGCACCAGCGCTGCCCATCCGCAGGCAGCTGCCAGGCTGAGCTCCCTCCTTTCAAACGAAGGTGCTGCCTGTGCTCACTAAACTGAAACTAGAACAAGGCGAGCCTCAGCCAGCCCGTCCACGCCTGCAAGCCCGCCTGCTTTTTCCAGCTTTCTCAGCTGGTCTAAAAAAAGGATCTCACATCCCGCCCCAAACCATGCCTCATTTACAACCTCAGGCTACCCCAGCCCCAATTAATGCTGTGAAGATCTGCAACATCAATTAGTGAGACAGTCGTATCATGTTGGGAGGAGCCAACGGCTCATGGCAAATAAGCCTGTTCTTAATACGGGTTGGCTCAGCCCGTTTAGCCAACGTGCATTAGAAGTATATCACCGAAGAAAAGTGTGTCTGTATTAAGGAGCAGTTTTCAGTAGTGTAAGTGGGCTCACCATAAATCACTTCTGCTGTTCAGACCAGCTGGGGTATCTATCTCTACACTGCAAAACCACCCAAAGCCCAGGCAGACCCGTAGCTTTTACCAAGGGGGAGCAAAGCAAGTTGGTTACAACAGATCCAACTCGGTCTGCACCGGTATTTTTGCTCACAGATGCCAAGTCAGCAACTGTGGAGGGCTTTGCAGCACAGAGCTCATCAGAGCGAGGAGCTGGGCCACCAACAAATACACGCACTCGGAGAAAAACAGGCCTTGTTACACTGCTACAAGCACTCTTATCTGTGTAAAGGGAAAACTTAAACAACAATAAATTACAGAGTTTCCACTACCTGGGGGAAATTATAACCACAACTACTGTACAGTCAAGGATTTTATTGCCTAATATTTTAACAGGGGATCCTGGAGAGCACATATTAAATGCAGCCTCTCCCTTGGAGAAAATGAATAAATTGCACTGCTAACCCTCTCAAATCATGGAAGAGCTTTGACCAATAAGAAACAATATGAAATACCCGGCTCAAAATATCTCTTTATTGCAAAACTTGTTTATTCTCTTTATCTCTTTCCTGTTCTCTCTCCTTTTTTTCTTTCTTTTTTTCTTTACTTGCAGTCTCTAGGATGGAGAAAATAGCGTATCCAGCTGGGGTAAAACTTTGCAGACATCAAAAGAATTTATAGGAACAGAACATAACTACAAAGAGCAACTTGCGTCCACACAGCAGCCTGATTTTGAGAATTTCTCTGGTTCCAATAAAATATTTAGCTCACAGCTGCCCTAACAGAGACAGAGCGACTGAAGTACTACAACACGCATGATGAACATGACTTAGTAATACAGCATAAATTTATAACAAGAAAATAACATGGGAATCGTAGATAGCATGTTCTATACAAACTCTCACACAGCTACATTTAAAGTTATATGAGATTTCTAGCTAGCATTTCCCCCCTGAGTTGTGAATACCAAAAGAAAATGCTCATGTCTGTAGTTCTCCAGGAAGAGAAGACAGAATGATGGACAGAGAGTGCTGAGGTGTGTTAAACAAATGAGTAGAATGAGAAGGCCTGCAAGGCAACTGCACGAGGAACCAGCTATATCCGCTATCAATAATCTGCTCTGCGTGGGAGGGAAAAGTATGCTAGTCATAATTTACATTTTGGCAACTTCTCCTGACTCAAACATTAAAAAGAACTAAGGCATCAGAAAAAAAAGTATTGCTGTGAAAGGCTATCCAGTGGTTGCATTTGCAAGGTACCCCCCCCCCCCTTCAATTACTGAGCTAAGGGGAAAGGCTGCTAGTTGCTTAATGGGAATTTTTTTTTTTTCTTCTTCAGGAAAATATTAGGAACAATCACCTAATTTCATAATAGTGGTGAAAAGATAACACTGAAACAAATATAGAAATTGGAATGAGAAGCACTCCTTCCAAAAGTCAAATCTGGAAGTGTCTGCCTGACATGAGAGGGCTTAAAGACACATGCACAGCACTGGACCACCATCAGCGCATGTACAAGCCCATTTACAATACAAAAAATACAGCATGCCAAATCTTCGCAGTTTAGCCACAGACAACATTACCATGACTACAAAAGTACAGCCTGGAACCTGGGTAATTCTCCAAGGAATTCTTGCTGCTGCAAAAAAATGGGTAATAAGTTTTTGCACAAGAGCTGTATACTAAGTCCTTATATATGAACGCTGCAAACAGGGCCTGATACAAAATGCAGTCCGTTTAGAAAAGCTATTCACCCTTTCACTTTAGCATACCTTAGAGATATGGTTCATAACAAGAAAGATTTATTTGTTTTTTTAAGACCACTGGAAGAGTCATGTCACCATGTCCTCTGATCTGCACAGGCTGCTCGCCGAGTACTTCTGGCAAAGCAGCTTCAGCACTTTCCTTTAAAGCTGAAACCAGGCTCAGCTGAAAGGCATCACAAACCAGAACTGACACTGAGCTTCCAAAAATCACATCAGATCCCACCAGTTATGGCAAATCTTTATTGCATGCCTCTCTCCCTTCCATCACGTCCTCCTGCCCTGGCAGAAAGCTTCTCACTCAGGGGGCACAACCCAGATTAACAATTCATCAGGCAGAAGAAGTGTTTTATATGCACAAGGATGGATAAACACCTTTCCCTTGCAAACACCGGCGCTGTAACATCCCCTGGCCATGCTGGCTTTGTAGTCTCAATGAGAGCTATGAACAGGGTGAAGCATAACAAGAGGAATCAATAATGTTTCTGTGCCATGGGGGTTTCTTTGATCAGTGCTTAAATGATGTATGTTTAGTAATAGAACAATTTTAAGGTGAAAGGGGATGCAAGCTGGGAAGGCGGCTTCTCTCTTATGAGCCCGCTTGAAATTTGCTGCCGAAAATGCCCTAGAGCTCATCGAAACTGCTCACTACAGCACAGACCAAAAGCCCCTAAGCCCTGCGCAGCCGACATGGCATCTCTCCTCCCTGCCTGCTTGCATATAACTGAGGTGTAACAACTTCATCAGAAAAATGAAGAGCATCTGACCCCAGGCTAACCTGTAGCATGGTGATGGGAACACGTTTCTAAAGATGAGAGAGAGGTTCAAATTCCCTCGGGCCTTGGACCTACATCTCCTTTCTCTTTGTGTCCGTATCACCGACATCCTATTCTCTTTGTTTTTTGAAACAGAAACCTTTTCTTTTGGGCTGAAATGAGGGAAAAAAAAAAACCCTAAAAAACCTTCAGAGGTGCTCTCTGCCATATCACTGGAAGGCAATGTACTTGTATTCACTAGCTGTAAATGCTCTGCAGATTCATCCTCTTTAATTTCTCTGTCTTTTAAGTGCACACTATCCACCAGGTTCAAAAGAACAGACATTTCTGGAGCGTGACTGAGAACAAAATTTGGCATGAAGAGGAGTGTTTTGAGCCATCTATCAACATGACTTTTTGCCTCTCCACTCCCCGTAAAACTCTCTCTCAAGCTTGACACCCCCAGGCCCATTAATCCACCAGCGTCATGACCCAGAACTGATTTATGGCCCCCCACATGGGTCAGACCACGGCTCTACAAAATGACTTCTCACTTGCAGCTCGGCCTGCAAGGGGCTCAACACTGGGGAACAGCCCGAAGGATGAAATACTTGCTGGGGTAGTTAAATCTCACAGCACTTTTCTCCAGCACCATCTAAGCCATGAACTCTGGCTCTTCTACCCTGATGGCTGTGCCAGCGTGGCCTCTCTCACTGCCATTGGTGTCCCCAAAGCCGAAATCTTCCCTCTCTACTTGTCCCTTTGCTTCTGTCAACAGTTCCCATCCCTCCACATGGGCAGCAGCTCTTCCATGAGTTGGGAAGACCATCGTCACTCAATGCCCACTTCTTGGGTATCACCACAATGTGATACACGGCCAGAGAGACAAAAAGTGGAAGGAAACATCCTAAGGAATGTTTTCGTCTTTTCTGACTAGTTTCTATCAGTGGGGTATGTCACATGTAGGGTTCTTCAAATATGTAGCCTGATTCCGGCAAACATAAGCACATCAACAAGCTTCTCTTGGTCTGCACAGTCCATCGGTGCATGCTCTGCATGGTCTGCTCGGAAATACCTCTTTTCCCATCCCCACCTCTTGTATCTGAGGAAGTTGGACTCACTCAGCACAGGCAGCTAGGGAGACCTTGGGGATTCATCTCCTGGTAAAGCATCTCTAATCCGGATCCCTCAACGCTCCAGGCTACCCCCTACCTCTAACATCTTGAGAGCTCATGTAATTTCCCCAGTTGCCAGGGCTGACAGCATTTCGACAATAAACTTGAGTGCTTGAGGATAAGGGAACTGCAAAAGCCTCAGTTTATAAACCAGTATCTTCGAGCAGATGGATTAAACGAAAAGTTGAACATGAGACTTCTGCTCTGCTCCGTCACTGCTCTGCATTCAAGAAGGACTTGCAGTAAAACTCTAAATATATTAGAGTTTGCCAGAACAAAACAAAGTAACAGGCAGCTCCATCTCCAAATAGCATCTTCTAAACCAAAAGCGGTATTTTACTATGATGCTGCAAGAGTCTGTGAGCAATGTGATGTTACTATTGCTTCTCTTCTCTGAGAAAGAGAGAAACATGTCTGTTTTCTTATTTATAAGTGTTTCTTCTAATTTTTAGACGTTTTTCTTGATAGTTACCTTGTCTTGATATTTTTCTTTTTCAGAATTAAGGAGAAAATGGAAAGGAAAGTTAACAAGGAAGAAGAAGTTTCTGCAGTGAGTTCTCTTATGTATCAAGCTAGTCAACAAAGAATGTCTTTCACAAAATGCCCCACAATTTGTAGCGATACATTCACGCTGCATGCAAACATCATACTGGCTTTGCTGCATTCACACGCTGGTTCCTTTGCACAACTCAGATGATGTGAAGCAATCACAAGCCTATGTCCATCTGTGCCAAGTTTATAAACGCTCTTTCCCACTGGAGTGTCTCAAAGCAGGATGAACAACTATGAGAACTACACTAAAATAGCCAGCAGCAGGTGTGACTGCAGGAGGCTGTGGGAACAGCAAGAGGGATATAATGAACTGAGCTCGAATCAGAAAGCAAGCTACAGGAGGTGATACTTTGCAGGCTTCTGCCCCAACAGACTCTCACCCCACAGTACCAAGAAAAGAGATACGACTTGTAGGAATGTGCAAAGCAGGATCGTAATATGGATTTATACGGCTGGAATCCAACCGGCATGGCACAAATTGAGAACTGTGGGCTTGAGCATGTGCCAGGATCCAGAGTACAGTCTCTGCAGTGATCCTGCTCTCACAAGTTAAAACTTGTTCTGCTGTATCTTCCCTCCACCATCTTCCCTCCACATGATGTGCTTACTGTGCTTATCCATTTATTCGTTCGCTTTCTAGTTTGCTCTTGGGAAGGACCAGGAGAATGAATACACGTATTAGGGTGTGCTAACGGCTCTCTTATCTGCATGCTTCCAAGATCAAGAGACCCTCCAATTTCACTTTAGATGCATAACATTCTGTCCACACATGCACACACTCTTCAGTCCTTTTGGATACAAAGCAAAGCTTGAATACTTGACCTGGCTGGAGCTGCAGAAAGGTCACCTCTGGCAGGGGGAGGCTCAGGAGCAGCTGCCAGAGTCTGGGAGGAAACCACCACCTCCCTCCATCAAATCCAGCCTAGAGCATTGCCAAGAGCCTCCCCTGCCCTGCCTGGACTCGCACACACGCACCAGTGTCTCCGCTGGGGTCCTGTCAAGAGTGGGTACTGCAAACAGCCCAGCTGGGTACTCGGGACATCCCATGATCCAGACTGATCCCATACCTGATGAAAAACCTGCGCTGCTCATGCAGGGCAGGAGCACCCCTAAAGCCAGGTATGGCAGCGCAGCCCTGGCTGCTTCTTGCTAAGACAAACGTATTCCAGTCTCTTTGTCTCTCTGGCTCTTCAACGCTGATGATCAGATTTGGGAGGTGGGATGCTGCATGATCAGAGGCAGGAACTTGAATTTTTTTTTTTTTTTTTTTTAAATAAGCTTATAACTAGCAGTGAAGAAGATAATAGGCTGCCCGGGTGCCTAAATTAACAGCTGCTGAGAAAAGCAATAGAGCTCCAAGTCTGCAGGGTAAGATGGCAGCCTGCAAAGGCTCAAGCAGTCCAGATCATATGAGACCTTCATTTAACACAGCATTTTCACTGCAGTGTGTTTTCTGCAAAGCAAACTTTGAGCTTATCAAGCCTCTTCATTTTCATCATACGCCTCCCTCTTCCACAGCTCATCTCTGTCCTTCCTCTCATTCCCTTCGCCCCCATCAGCCTCCAGGAAGCTACAGTACATCCATGTCTCTTGGAGGATGCCCCTCCTGCACTCCAAACCAGTAAAGTCCTCACTTGGCCCAAACCAACCCATTTCAGCTGACCTTTCACAGGAAAAACCAGATAGGGTGGCAAGGAGAAGATGCTCCCAAACACCCTTCTTTTTTCCCTTCCATCACATAGAATCTGTTTGCATTGGACCAGATAATATTCCCATTAAAGATCCAAATCCACTGAATCTCACTCTTTCCAGGTATGGTTTGCTGTCTGCCTGAGCCTGCCATTATCCTTTGGAGTTGCCTATGTACACGTTTCACCAGCGTTACTGGGAGAAAGCTCTGGCCCTGTCACATACTGGATCTGATGCACTTTGGTGGTGAACCCCACCTTGTCACTGAATTTTTTGGATTGCCAGGATGAATGACTGTTTGAGCCCTGTACGTGCAGTCCTGCTGGATGCAGGCAAAGCAAACTGTGGGTCTGCTCCCATGAACCAGCCAGAAACGCTTAGCGCTGTCCCACTGTATAATTTAATATCCTTAATTCATTCCTTGTTGAAAGAAAGAAAACCAACACCGCCATAAAACACAGCTAAAAAACATTTTCAACACATCAGATAACATTGCTGTGAAAATCCAAGGAAGAGGCACTGGCAGAGGCAAGGAAGTTTCTGAAGCGACACGAGGCGGACTCCTCCTGACACCTCCATCCGCCTTGACGAACATGCCGTACCCTAACTTCCAAACACAAGCCTGCCATATAAGGTGCTGATATCTCTGCAAAGGCAAGACAAGCTTTAATGCTGCAACTAAAAGGATGAGAGAGCATTGCCTAAATCTGGCAGGCTCCTACAGAGAGAGCGAGCTTTTTATCATAAATGTTCCTTAAGTTATTTGGGGAAAGAAATGCAAATCAGAAGAGAAGTTGCAGATAGAACAGCCCCTAAATTAATGTTTTTCCTTCTAATCTGCTCTACATGGTTTCTGACTGTGCTGTCTGTTGCAGTTTGCTCATGCTTTATAAAATACAGGAAAAAAAATGCAGAGAAATCACAAGGCAATGATTATTACTGAATTACTGCCTCTCTTCACAAGCTAGCTGTACCAGGAATTGCCAAACAACTCCCAGACAAACATGCTTTCAACTCATTAAACAACTATAATACAATGTACATATAAATGCATTTATCATGACTGAATTGCATTTTTCATCAAAATCTGCAAGTGACGCGTGGTACAGAGCCAACCTTTCAGTTGCTTCAGGTAATATACATACTTATTCCTCAAAATGAAAAAGTTGGGAATTATTTGGTTACAGCGTTCACGCAGCCAGAGACGCAGCGCAGGAGTTGCTCTGCCTGCAGAATTACTACCGAAGCAAAGTTAGCCAGAAACCACCACCCAGCCTCAAACTGCTCCCATCCCTTCGCAAATATGCCACGATTTCCCATTCTCAACTTTTTTCCTCTCAACAACAGTCTGAAAGCAAGAAGCATCTTTGCGCAAGCACAAAAGAACGGCAAATCACCCCGGCCGCAGCGGGAAGGAGCAACGCAGCTCTTACCTCTCCCTCGGCGGGCAGATGAAAACCCGGAGGGGTGCTGGAGGCTGGGGGGAAGATGCAGCGCGGCTTTCAGAGCAGCACGAGGCCTGGCCTGTGCTCATGAGCTGCCCCTGTCAGATTTTCCAACAGCAGAATTGCAGCCAAGTCCCTGCCCATGCCTGAAGAATTTCCTGAACAGCATTCCCGTTCTCTTTCTAACTGCTTTGAAACCACACTGTCTGTACTTCAATAAGGCTTTGTCAGGCCAAGTTACAGCTACTGGGCTGGCTCCAGATAGCAATTGAAAACACATGTGTTTTGCATTAAAAGCCCCCTTCTCCACGCACACATTCAGACACAGACACCCCCGTCTGCACTCAGCCCTGGAGCCTGCATGTCTTGCCTTTGCAGCTATAAAGCTAGCCATTTTGGTTAAAAAGAATAAAAGGATTACATTGGTGGGCATTTTCTTTGGGAAGAGGAAAAAGGGGGTGGGAGGGATCCCACTCCCACAGACAACACCTCACCCTGCCTCGTACGTTTTGCTGGTATCAGCGGGTCACAGGCGCCCAGGTTAACAGACAGCTTTGCCAAACCCCAACAAGCAAGGAAGCACAGGAATTAACATTTCAGTTCACCGCTACTCTCCTCTTACCTTTGTCTCTGTCTCTTCTAAAAATTGTGAGAAAAGAAAGCATATTTTTAGAATCTCCAGACTCAGTTCAGCACATCAGAACGGTATCCTAATCTTGACACATACTCCTGTATCTGCTTATACTAAAAATAATACAACTATTTTTGAGTACTTTCATCCCTCTCTGCTTTCCAGCTGTCCTAACCCTTAAAAATATATTCAGCACCTTGCATCTCCTTTTAAAGAACATTAACATTGCTCTAGTATTGGCTTAAGGAAAAGAAATAGAAGATATAATGTTATACCTTTAATCAGAATGGGTCCCAGTTCTTAATATCTGTAATCATTTCCAGACAGCACCATGGGTCAAGGCAGTGAACGTGGGCTCTGCAGCTCAAGATGCCCTGTGCCTGGCATGTGCCCGTGACGTGGAGCCGGAGTAGATGTGGAAACGCACATGGATGTCCCCCTTACTCCACCACGGCTAAGTCCCACCAAAGATGAAACACAGCAGCAGAGTTGTCAAGGTAACAATATAGAAAAGAGACAGTTTAAAGAGAGAGAGTTATATTTTTCCCTCTTAATGTTCCTTTTCAAAACCGTGCACTCCACTTCTATCGGGTTATTCTGTTCTGTGATTTACAGAGGTGCGGCAGCCAGATGAAGTGTTTACAAGAGACAAATGCAGCTGGGGATTGGAAATAATTGAGAGCCTTATGTATGGGCCGATCTAGAGCTCACTGAAGGCAGTAGGAAGCGTGTTGCCTTCCATGGGCTGTGGATTACGTCCATAGCGAGGACTCATTTATCTGCAGGAAGGTGAGATCTGCCTTTCACGCACCGGCAATGAGATCTTACAAAACCCACATAGGTTGCGCATATGGAAAGCCTGCAGTACTTCATCCATCCAACCTGTTTTGAGAGCTGCTGTGGTAACACCGTGCGTGGCTTCTGCCTGCACCCTGCTACCAAAAGGCCCTTTTCTTAACTCCTGCAAAGAGCCGCATGTCGGTCAGCAATACTGCCCATGCTCCCTGGCAACATGCACAGGCTAGATTCTGGCAACCCGGACCAGCACCCCAACGGCAATGACTTCAGTGGGGATGTATGCGGAATATGACGCTATTTTGCAGAAGACAAGACAATATGAAACCACCTGGTCACTCTGCCTCAGTTTTCAAGACTATAAGCCAAGCGAAAGGTATGCACACAAGCCGCACACATACAACCACTGGTGATAACATTTCAGATTTATTTGCACAGCTTGTGAGGAGTCAGTTTGTGCCAGAATGGAAACCACAGACTTTTGGATCACAAATCAGGAGAGCTATCAATGCAGCTAAAAGAGAGTCTCCTAAACTGGCTGCAATGGCAATGATAATACTCTTTGGGTTGGCAACCAGTAACGGCTGTAACCAATGGCGCCTAAAACCTTTGGAATCTCTTAGTATAAACTGAAACAGAAAAATATGAACTGCAGATTCACATAATTAGATTTTCAATTGTACAAGACAATCAGGCATCTGCAGAGCTGTTTGCAAGACGATAGCAGTCCTTGCCTTCTGTCTTAAATTTCCCCATGGTCTTTATTCAGCAAACCAGTTACGTATGGTGACAGGCAGTAACTTCAGTGGATCGACGTGTGTTTTGAGTTAAGCACATGCTTCAGTGCTTTGTGGTCCAGTACTTCTTATGGCAGCCTGGCTCCGGCACGACCAACAGTCAAATCATTTACCACATGGCAGTACGGTACTTTGAAATTATTCAGTTCTTTACACAAATATGGTAAATCAGTGGTTTTCAAGTTTTTGTCAATGTGTGGACCCCTAAATATTTGCCAAAGGAGGTGCACACCTCTGTAATAATTTCACGGAGAGAGATTTCTGTGTACCCTACACAAAACTCTCTTTTTCTGTCATTTTTCACAGTTCCCTTGGGAATAGTCCACAGGCCTCCCATACGTCTGTGGACCACAGGCTGGAAACTACTGCTGGAGATAACTTAATCCCTTATTAAAAATGTAAATGATCTCTTCTGTTTATGTGCCATACTTTCTATCTTCAGAATATTTATGCGAGCTAGCAGCGTGCTGGCAGGTAGAGACATGGGGAGGTGACAGCATTAATACTGCATTTTTTCCATTGGCATAATTAGTAGGCCAAGTCTATAAATATTTAGATTAAATCTGTCAGGCATCACACCAACCTCACTGATAACTTAAGGGCGTCTTACTGTAAAGTGCATTAATGCCTAACTATTTTGTCATCAAGTAACACATAAAATGCTCCTTCAAGCTAAGCCACTTTGACTAGGTTGTTTTTATCTCTTTCTCATTTGGGTACAGGGTTTAAAGATGCTTCAAGCATCAAAACTGTGGCTCAGGGACTGTTCTATTTTTCTGTTACTGAGCTATCATTTGTATTAGTGCCAGTGCCACCAAAAGTATATGAACCCTGCAAGCGTAAAACTTAAGTTGATGTCGACATAACTATCTGCGTAACTGCTATTATTTCTCAGTACTGGCAGGGTTATGAGGATTAAAAAAAAACTACTAGAGCTCTTTGGGAAGATAAAAACAAATTAACCCCCCTCAAAGCTCCAATATAATTGCAGCTGGAGACTGCCACATGTAGGGACTTCCATTTTGTGCAGGAGATCCACTCCACCTGGATCCATGAATTTCTGCACCAGGAAATACATGAGACCTACAAAAGGTAGGAAGGAAAGTTCCTTCTCTACCATTTATACCTGTCCTGCATTTTGGCATTCAGCATTTTCTAGAAGCAGCTGAACATGATTTAGTATTTACTGTTGGCTTAGCAATATTCATAACTAATTCCGTTTAACTGATAATATCTATTTGCATACAAAACAAAACTCGGGATTTTCATGCCATGCAGATTTCCAGGGACTTGCTCAAACATTCCCAAAACCCTCCTAAGAAAATCAGGGCAAAACAAATATGCAGAAAGAATCAGCATGTAAATGCAGGTGTGTGTGCACCTGGAGTGGAGGAAGAAGTCAAAATGAAAATTGTAATATCTGAATGAGATAATTAAGCAATCCCTTGTTTGAGCTTTCCCTCCAAATGACTTTTTAAAATCCATTAAATCTCTTGAAATATCACAATAGAATAAATATAAAAGTTAAAATATTTTTAAACTCTCAATTGAAAGAAATCATCTGCCTAATTATTATTATTTTAAATCACTCTCAGCCTTTGACTCTTGTAACAGATCTCTCGCGTATGCGTGTGTAAAGGGAGAAGCCAAGACTCATTTGAGCTCCATCTCCTTAAATGCAGAATTAAGATAACTGATGGATTAGAAAGTTAACTATTTTGGGTCAGGAACAGCAAGCTGTGGGAAGGCAGCTACTGGCATTCCTGACGGATTTGCCCAGCCCTGAGCATCCAGAGAGGATGGAGGCCAATGTAATGAGAAAGGGAGGGGAGGAGGGGGTGCCCCAAATTTGGTTAGCTAATGGCAGTAGTTGTAGGAGAGGAATGCTTCACTGGAGGGAGAAAACCCATCCCTCTGTGTGTGTGTGTGCGTGCGGGGAGTGAAGGTCTGATTTGACGGTAGGGAGCAAAATCCTATTTAAGTGCTGCAGCTGCGAATGAATGAAGGCACACAGGTCATCAGGTAATCACACGCAGGGCTGAGATGGGCTTGTTGGACAAGCGAAAAGGAAATGGGAGAAAATGAAAAAGCACTCGTGTGTGTGTGTGTGTGTGTGTTCAGCTGTAAGGAGCCTGTTGCGACTGTGCCTGGAGAGCAACAGACTGTGCATGCAACCGTGCGCTAGAAGCAGCCAGACCTGCAGCGCCTACATCCTCACCCACTGCTCTAGTTTCTTCAGAGGAGATAAATATGGCTACATTTTAGTAAGAAGCTATAAATATAGGACTGGTTTTGAGATGCAAGATCTTCTAATTCTCGGAAACTAAAGACAAAGAGGGGCAGAGCTAATGCCGCTGTGGCCCTGCTCTTGCAGACAAGCATTCAAGGATGCTCTGAATTTCATGCAGATGAGAAACTCCAGTAATGGCAGAGGTGACCCTGAAGTGGAGACCTTGCTTCACACGACACTCAGTTAGTTAGATCTGAGTACTAAAATTTTGCCACTTCTATTCATCTGGAGATAGCAAACAGTACAATAGCGTAAACAAACCAAGGGAAACACAACAAAAAGTCCCCGTTTCATAGTAATTTTACAGGTGAGCTGGGGAACGGGAGGTCAGGGCAGCAGTCAGTGTCGCTTGCGCGAGGCTGAAAACACAACATGAGTTCAGGTGAAGGACTGAGCTTTTATGAGAGGCCAGACCCGGAGAGCTGCTGCTCAGGGTCTGGAGTTCAGAAACATCCGCATCTCTGCTGCTGCTACGAGACAAGGATCGAAGTGGCAAAAAGTCATCACCAAAGGCAGAGATCTTCCACTGCACAGGCTCAGGAGAGCTGTAGAAAAGAGAGGGTGGAGGATGGAAATCCAAGTATCCAGCATACCAGAACAACAGCAGGCTCATGCTTAACGTTGCACAGGTTGATGTGTAACACCTGCATTGAGAGCAACCTACTCCTAATGGCTATTTTCTCCTTAGGGTCCAAGACCTGCAGACTCCCTGAGCCCGTTTGCAGACTGCAGTGCACCTGATCAGAAAGCTCTGTGCCGTGCTCCTTTTTCCACAAAAGCTGCAGCAGTGTTTACCCGTCGGCCAAAGAGCCACAGCCAGGAGCTCATCCAGCCCTCCCCCCTGCCCCAACCACTGCTTTGTAATTATTCTGATGATTTCAGCCATTTGCAGGCTCTTCTCAGAAATAATTTAAGGCCAGTAGAGCTTGTTAATAGGTAAAATGGAAAGTGTTCCTTTTCATTTCTCCAGCAACATTAATGTAATTATCCTGAATCATTCTCAAACTACGTGAGCTGTAATTTCAAGGCAATATTACTATTACAGAGCCCTGTTCTTCCAGCCAGCATGTGTCATACTCCCCATCCAGAAGTTATTTGTCAGTAATCGGAAAGGTCTTCATTTACAAACAATAGAGCCTCTTCATTTGCAGCACAAGGCAGCAGAATGGGTGTCAGCACGCAAAGGTGTGCCGCTTCCCTGGCTTCTACCCCTCTGGCATAAGAAATGCAAGAAAGAAAAAAATAACGGCGAAGATTAATTTCATACAGATATAAGAGCAAATATTCAGTTGGCCAGGCCAATAATTGTTCTTCTATTAAAGTCTTAATGGCATCCAAATTTATTACTCTTATCTGAGCAGCCTCACCCTTCATTCTTTCAGAAATCAGGTTCAAGGCACACAGCTGCTCTCTAAGCTTCGGTTAGATATATGCCCCAACGCAGACAAATCTTCACCTCAGCCTGCAATAATCATCTTCTAGGGGAAAAGTTTCAGTTTCTCTGCCAGGTCTATTGTGGTGGGGATTTTCGGAGTACAGATATGCCATGCTGCCTACATTGAATGCAGAGCGCGGTTGCTGGTCAAGCAGAGCTGTTGAGCAGTCTGTGCTTATCACAGTCTTTCCCTTTGCACTCCCAGCTATTTTTATTCTGTCAAGAAAGAAGCTCTGCTTGTTCTTACACTTAGATATCCTATTATACCACAAAGTTTAACACCACCGGATGCACCCACATTTGGCTCTATAGAATAATTTTCATAGGCAGCATATCTGTATTTTTACAAAGCAATTAGCAGGACTCTTGCAGAACACTAACAAGGCAGACTGTCAGTCCATGAGCAGCCCTGGACATTGCCATCTGTTTTAATGAGCTGTGGTATGTCGTTCTGGACACTTAACACTTTTGCATGATCCTGTGAGCCTCCTGAGATGAGCAGCAGTGACCTTCATACATAATATCTGATCCAAAGGAGAACTCTTGCCCTCCTCTTCCCATGACAACATTAGCCACTCACCATCAGGCTAAAGCTAGATATAAAAATAGATATAAAACTAGATATATCTAGATCAGAGTAGATATAGGGAAGAAATTTTTTACAATGAGGGTGGTGAAACACTGGAACAGGTTGCCCATAGAGGTGGTAGATGCCCCATCCCTGGAAACATTCAGTGTCAGGTTGGACGGGGCTCTGAGCAACCTGATCTAGTTGAAGATGTCCCTGCTCATGGCAGGGGGGGTTGGACTAGATGGCCTTTAAAGGTCCCTTCTAACCCAAACTATTCTATGATTCTAAAACGTGATGTACAACATCCCCTCTAGAATAAGAAGCAAGGAGACAGCAGTTTTGGTAATCAAAATGATGAGCAATCTTTGGCCAAATTTTGCAATTCTTTCTCTCTGCTTATATTCTGCAAGAGGTGATAAGATACATACAGTTCATAAAGCAGCTCATGACAGTACGCAGATACTTGGAGACATAGCAGAGTAAAGAATGATTATGCTTATATATAAATAAATGCACACATGCACATAATACTCACATATTTTGATTTTCAACAGAGAATGAGGGGGAAGTTTTAAAAAGCAAATTGATAGGAACATTAAGCTACACTGAGATTGTGTAGAATGTGTGAGCCTGAGGGAAGGAAAAAAGATGTAATGGCCTGAGAAATAAATGCATGTTTGTATGTCAGTAATCACGCCTGACCTTTGCCAGAGAACTCAATATGGCAGAGGCATATCTGTGAGGATATTTACTTCAAGGACCATGAAAAGGCCATTGTGCAAAAATTCCAGACTCAGATTTATCTACAGAGAGATACCCGAGGGCCTCTCAATCTCACCATCTCTGCTTCAGTTATTGGCAGGGTGTCGCAAAGGGTAAAAAGCCATTTAATGGCGAAATCCGTTTATCACTGTAGCTATTGCCTCTCAATTTCTAAGAGGATTCCTTGTGCTTTCCCATACCTAACCAGTTTCTTGGAGCCTGGGCTAGGGGGTTTTCCTGTGTGTTCAACAGCAGCCGTAAAGGCTGCAATGTCCAAGAAAGCTGATGAGACCATTTGCACTTGGTCTGCTGTCCTCTTCCAAAAATTTATCAAATTCAGCAGCTGGTAAGGCTTAGCCCTCACTGCAGTGTCAGAGAGAGCTGCTGCTGCTTCCAAATCTCTGTGTGAGCCAAAGACTCACGCTAAGGATGACTGTAGAAATGTTTGGTCCTATAGGAGTATGGAAGAGGGAAACAAATGTCCTGTCCCTTCCTCTGCAGGGTGGAGAGTCAACATACAATTTGGTTCTTGGCACCATCTTTTTATCCTATAACCTTATAATTATGGTCTTGGATTACTTGTGAGCACAGTGACCCCAGCAGCCACCACCAGCACTATACTGCAGAATTCTTTACTGAAGAAGTGGAGGAATGGAATGATGTTCCTCTTGCAATATTCATTTCTACACGGTAGAAAAATGAGCAGCTCATTGTATGACTCCTTCTCTAGCGAGCGAACGTACCCTACAGTTTGGCAGCAACAGCATCTTTTTTTCATTAGTAGGACACAGGGAAAACCTTGTCTCATTTGTATATTTTGAAGTGAAATTTCATCACTGCTATGATTAATGTTAACATCATTTCTGCCCTAAATTCTCCATTCTCTCAGGCTAAAAATACCCTCCTGGATTTCCTGATATTGTCCAACGAGAATCACAAAGGGAGTGAGGGCAAGGAGACAAGGAGAGAGAGGCGCTTTGTGTCTTGCATCCAGACTTACTTTTTGGGCAAAGTAGCTGTCAGGAAGGTAAGAGAGTTGTTCCCTTCTAAAATGTGAGGGACTTTACCTGCCTACTTTTCTCCCAAAATGACAACAAAAGTTTATGCGTATGCTTCTCAAAGAGTAGCACAGTTTTCACGTTATCCCTCACTCAGAGATATATTCACAATTATAGTTTAACTCTATGAAATCACTAACTGGTAATTTAAAAAAGCTTATTTGATTTTGTCTTTTTTCCAAGTGCCCATGTGGCTTATTCTTGTCGTTCAGACTTGTCCTGCCTTCTCAGTTTCTGTGGGTTAGGGGCATATTCAAGCTGGAGTAAACTCTCCCTCCGCTACGGCAGGAAATATGCAAAGTGAAAAATTAAGCCTTTCCCACAAAAGCTGTTTCCAAATGCAAAGATGACCTAATAAAAAGCTTAGTGTTTTTGTAACCCCCCCTGCCTTACAGAAGATCAGCACAAGAGAAATCAACACAGAGCATTTACTCTCTCAATTGTGTGTGAAAACATATACGTATATTTAAGCAGTGACATTTAAGTAACAAGTAATGTATTGTTAGAGTGGGGTTAGATGTGAATTCTGCAGCAACAGCTCCCATCTGAGAAGGCCAGAGGTTAAGTGTTTCTCAACATACTGCTCTAGCAAGTGAGCATCTGCCCCCTTGTATGAAGCAGCACTGCCCTGCATTCGCATTAGCGCTGCATTCGCAAAGCCTCCACCTTCCACCCCTTCAGCTATTTATCATCATCATAGAAAATGGGGAGCAACTTAGCACGGTGTGACAGAAGTCTCCATCCCTACTGCCACACAGAGGTTAAACCCACCTCCCTGCAATGCAACGCCAAAGCCAGCGCATTTCTTTGAACCTAAATCACGCAGGTAGTTAGGCTTTAAAGGAGAGCCAGTGGGGGAATGTGTGCGTCTGCAGGGGTTGCTGCTGGAAGCACGGTCTGGAACAGTCCCAAAGTTTTATGGGTTTATCATCCCAACACATAAACTTTCTCCCAGTAGGGCTCCTTTTCACTTACCTGTTTTTATTATTCTACAGCTGGAACTCCACGGCAAATCTCTCAAAGGTTAACAGGCCTGTCCAGAAAGCGCAAGAAACAGCCTGGCTACAGTCTATGAATTTTAATGCTCTACATTACAACAACGTGCTATTTTTATACCAGATAGCAGTCCACAATCAGCACTATTTCAGTAAGTGTGTAAGATATGACAGAGGCCAAGGAAAGGTGCAATAACAGTTGTAAGACAACCAGCCTGCAAATAATAATAGAAGACCACCATAAAGATGGAATGGGAGAGAGAGGGGAAATAACAAACCGGGGAGATTCAGAGAAACTCCAGCAAGGGCACCTCCATCTGCTAGCCTTTGAAACTAAGTAAATGTTGTTGTGCTACAGCAGGTCGGCACGTGTTTCAGACAGATGGTGATCCCCATGTGAAATTAGTCAATCTTTCTTTGATAGGTTTCAGAAAGCCCCGCTGCTGTCTTCCTAAGAGAAATGACACCTTTATGCTGAAAGTTACAGGTTGTTGCAGGCAAAAGGACAGAAATACACCCACACACTTTCTTCATCTGTTGTACGCTCAAGCTGGCCGTGTATTTTGCAAGAAGGAATGCTTGCAGGCACTGAAACATCTCTCAGACACATGCTCTCTAAACCAACATGTTTTAGAAGCTATTTAAAAAAAAAAAAAAAAAGCTGGCTACCAGAATACATGTGTTGCATCTCCTCATTCACTGCAATGCAGTGAGCAGCAAATCTTTAAGTGATGCTTAAGCCTCGCACATCTCTGCAAAGGATTTCTAAGCACCTTCTGATGAGAGATTGTTACTGGGCCAAAATCAGGCCCCATCGATTCTTTGGTGGTGCACTGAACCCTGAACTTGCTTCAGCACTGGGGAAAAGGCATTTGCCACACTAGTCTTACAAAGGTCGAGTAATCCTTGTCTCTTGCCAAGGAGCAGATGACCACATCAGCCTGTGCAATATTGCCGCGGCTCTGGTTGGGATCCACGGCTGCACTGCACTGCTGAAGGTGTAACCGGAGGCTCCTGGGTCAGTGGACGCACCCAGCAGGCTGCAGCCCCCGCACAAGCAAAGCACTTGAGCACAAGTCGTGTTTTAAGTACTTTCCGTAATACATGCTTACATGAGCATTTGACATGACTCAAATTACATGCAATTCTATCCACAGACAACTGGAGTAACCCATGAATAAAATATTTCAATAAAAACCTGCTTCAGTGACGTCTTTAAATGAGCACCAGAAGCCCATCAGCCTTATGCTTTCTCCATCTTTTTATCAGCTTTGAAGACTAAGCCAGGTTGCCCATTTGATCTCCTTCCAATCTTAAAGCTGTGAGAGTAAGGGCCAAACTCTCTAGCTGGAGGACACAGCACAAGGTGTGAGCACAGTCAGTCCAGGCACGAAAGCCTGGGACCGTGCTTGGACAGTAAGGGCTGGCACATCTGCACCACGATAATGCCCCTTATACCAGGGCCCAGAGAGAGTTTAGCCCTGTCTGTCCTAAATTATTTGCATTCCTATATAAAGACAAACCCAAGGATTCCTTAAATATAAAATTTGTCACAATTATGTGCTGGCATTTCTTTCTAATTATCTTAAATACTCCACTCTCAAGAAAATGTGGTTGAAAATGCAAGAAAATTATGCTGATCATTTGCTCATAATTAGATAGATTCAATAAAACCTGGTGCTTAGCATGTTTTGCATCTGTATACTCTTTATAAAATTAATCTCAAAGATATCTCTATCATTTTTTAATCCTTTGCTTATCAAGCACATCTGATCT
Organism: Gymnogyps californianus; assembly: GCF_018139145.2. Classification (NCBI taxonomy): domain Eukaryota; kingdom Metazoa; phylum Chordata; class Aves; order Accipitriformes; family Cathartidae; genus Gymnogyps; species Gymnogyps californianus. The sequence goes on from NC_059484.1 coordinate 13,228,382, forward strand.
GGCACGGATGGTCTTCATAAACAGATACCTCTTGAGGATTATTTAAAATCATTACTTTGCCCATGAAACAGTTCCTTAGCACTCCGTTTTTCCTTCTGCTACTGTTATGCAAAGCTTGGAGAATTGTGGGCTTTGGCTTGTTTGCGAAGAAACCAATTATGGAACTGGTGATTTTTGTTGGAAGCCTGGTTATTTACGAAAAAAATAAGTAGTCTTGTTTCCGTGGTGGGAAGAATGTGGGGGAAAAAAAAAGTAGTAATCTTGTGGCCCAGTGCTCCAAATGTCTTTCAACCAGCATTTAACCAAAATGTTTGCTCAGAATGTTAGCTGCTTCTTCAAGCTAAAAGCAAGGATGAATATGTACATCTCAGCACAAAAGACGTCTTACCTAGGGAGCACTGATGAAGCTAAAGCTACTGCTAGACTCATAAACCCTATTGCCATAGTTTACTTGTGGATGAAACTTCCATCTCCTGGTCCAGATAAAGAAAATCCCTAGGAGGTGATAAACAATTGCCTGTTTTCCTATGCAAAATGGCCCTTGTGTCACGGAAGTCCTATTAATTTTCCTGGGAATGCACAAAATTAGCTAAAAATGCTTATGTGTACTAAAAAAGTCAAAAGATATTTATGGAGCTCCTTTCTGCTGTCTCTCCAGAGCAGTCCAATATGTCTTCAACCCCATATGTAAGCACCTCTATTTACTACTCTGAGTATCTGATCTTCTTTTCTCTCTGTGTGAGAAATTTTTCTTCTTCCTTCAGAGTACTGTCCCCGTTTCTAAGCCTGAAGAATATGAAATAAATATGGTACTGCATATAAACAATGCACAATATAACAGAGCTTCTAAATTCAGAGTCAGCCGAAGATAACAGGTTTGTTTTCTTTCTCAGTGATTGATGCCCTCTAGAAGAAATAATAATTATATGGCACAAGGAGGAGGAAAAAAGGCATGTTGAATGATATAAGCATTTAGTCAAAACATAACTGAAATGCTGAGGAAAAAAAAATGCTTTAAAACGGCTTAGCCTGAATAAGACAGCATTATTATCTGTAAAATTGATGAAAAATAAAACCCCTCCAATAAGAAAAGGACTTAAGAAATTTGTTATACTCTAATGCCATCTACCAGACATCAGTGGAAGTAGCAGAAAAAAAAGTCAAATGAAACAACAAATACAACAAAGATTAAGTAAGAATTTGCGCACAGCCCCAAGTCTTTTTTTTTTTTTAGCAAGTACCAAATTCAAAGTCTTATTCTGCCTTTCCTTTTTTCTCAGAGCCAGGATTTCAGGGCATCCGTGAATGCAAATATTTATCACTTCTAATTGGCAAGGTTGCAGAAAAAACTTTTTAATTCCCCTTCCAACACAACTTCGAGGCGCAACATATATTTACATGACTTCGAACTATCATTATTCTTCTCCTGCAAGCTGCCACTCTCTTATGCAAGGAAAAAGCAGCTTATTTTATGTCAAATTCCACATTGTCACAGGTCCTCTTCAACCTGCCTTGACTATCTTGATCATTGAGTCCAAGCTCAGTGAGCTTTGCAAGCGGCTACACTGTTAACTTAATCACAGCCCTTGTCTGTACGTGGAAACCAGTTTCCAAGGATTGCCTGATAACTGTAAAGGGGTTGCTACTTCTCTTCTTGTCCCAAGTGGCCCTAGATTTATAGCCAGCTCCAAAACACACCTCAAGGACTTGTGCCAAACCTTAACAATGCAGTCACTTTTCCAGGAGAAAGATTTCCGCCACCATTGAAGATGAGCTCCTTGAGTTGCCTCCTCCTAGAGCTCCTCCTCCCTTCTGTCTTCTCAGCCATGCCTTTTGTGCTGAGACAGAAAGCTGAAACAAATGAGCCCCAAAGGCAGCATCACAAGTGTTTCTGTGTTATTTTAGAGAACCAAGAACATCTGTGCATTCTCATCTTTTGGAGATTGCAGATGGGATAGAAAACTTTTACTGAATCCTGTCACATCAAGACAGCCGACTTGCACGGCCAGTGATGCTTTGACTTCTTGCTCTGTGCCCTTCCCCTGGCAGTTCACCTTTGTTAGCAAGCCCAAGGCAGTCAGGCTGCGAGTCACACTCTGCCTTAGTCTTGCAATTACAAAGACTGTTGCAGGTGGACCACTTCTTTGGCTAAACCGTCTACAATTGCTGATCCAACCCTCACTTCATGTCTACCTTCAGATCATTCTTTAACTCCTGCTAGGAAGTTTCTAGACATGGTCTGAATTCTTTCCTGCAATCACCAGCTGTTGTCTCAGGGTTCATTTCCTTTTGCAAAGTTCACAGCCTCTTGGAATACTATTTTAAGTCTACTTGTGAAAGCTTCAGCTCATGTTTTGGGACTTGCTTTCTGTAGATTTTTGTGGATTCTCAAACACTCACCCTTCACATGGAAGAAGAAAGCCATTAAATCAGTGGGACTTCACGTGCATGAAATTCTGTTTGTGCTGTAGCCTGGGCATAACAAAGGCCAAAATACACAAAAAATGTAGGTATGATTTTACAGCAGAAGTCTATAAGCAGCACAGGACCTTAAAACTTACGTAACTGAGACAAGAAGCAGTGGCCATGACCCTGTCCTTAGCCTATGTACTTTTCAAAACCCGAAGCTAGGTTGTTTCTAGTATCCTTCAACTTTCCTTTTGGACATCCACCAAAAATAAATAGCAGATGCCTGTTCAGTCTCAAGACAGTGAGAAATAGATGCAGTTGCAAAATCTGCCACTGCTGTGCCATGGACATGGTCTCCATCTGCTGATGCAGACACGTGTATACACAAAGTGGGAGATGGACAAAGCAATATCTGAAACCAGCAGAGCACGATGTGGACCTGAACCATTTTGAGAGACCAGCGATCACTTCCATTTCAAAAGGAACATCATCAATCTATGTGCCTGTTGTTTCAGACACAACCTCATTTCTTCCAGCACATAAACTGACCCAAAACTAACAAAATATGTTAGACTTTTAGTCCCTAATATCTCTTTAGGGAAATAGTCTAGAAACTCTGACAGTTAGAAAGAATCTAATTTTCTGTATAAACGTATTCAGATCAATGACACCTCTTTGCATCAACTTTACCTTTTTTCCCCTCAAAAAAACCCCATTGCTTTAAGAAGTATTCACACATACTAACTAACAAAGGCACTCCCCAGAAATCCTGCCAGTATTTGTCTCTTTCTGATCTTCCAGAAGGAGAGAAACAAGAGCTATTTAGCCGCCACACTTAGTTTGTCTCTACAATGGAAAGGTTCAAACGACGAAGCCGTACTGAATAGCCACTGATTAAGAAATTGCAGCAGTGCTAGGAGTTGCTGTTGATTCAAGGTGAGAGGAATTGCACTGAGCTGGAGTCAGTTGGCAATGCACAAAGAGGAATTTCCATGTTGTCAAAAATCTTCCCCTGTGTCTGATTCTGGCATTATTTCCTACTGGCTTGTTAAGAAAAAACGAGCCCTCATCACACTCCTCTGGTGCTTCCTTTGCTCCTTGGATGAATATTCTGCAAGTGCAAATAAAATGTTCAACAGCAGCAATTTGTTTTCTGTCTTTTACAAAAAGCATTGCAGGCAGCCAGGCTTTTGTATCGGGAGATGGAAGCAAGTGTGTTACAGCAAATCCTCCCTGCCAGGTCTGCCCCTCCTTCTTCTGTCCTCTACTTTCTGTGAGGCAATAGCCATAAGGCACCAGAAGGGCCGTATTAATATGGTACTGGTTCTCCATATTTTGTCTCATCTCTACTACTGTAAGTGCCTGCATGACACTAGCAGGATGTAGCCACTCATGAAATTTAGTCATGAAGATGCAAACCCATGTTCCTGAACTACAGAGAAAGGATGCATAGGCAGTCCCAAACGGGGCAGAGAATCAATATTGGGGAGGAATATCTCATTATTATTGCAATATAAGTCTAGGGTGTAAATAGCCCATGTCAGAAGAGCTGAGACACGCCATCACAAAACTTTTATTTCCTATCCGTTGGGCTTTTAAGCTTCCAGCTCCCCAGAGTAACAGTTATGCCTGAAACTGTAAATGTTTTTTTTTTCCTCTGCCTCCAAAATTGCAAACACGCAGTGCAACCATGCTTAAGCCTGTTGGCTCTCCTCTCTCTTACAGAACAACATTCACTGCCTCTATTTTGCCTGTCTTTTCTTTCTCAGGGTGCTGGCAGCACATGGGTTAATGAGACACTTCTTTGAAGGAAAGACATTTCCAATAAATCAGCAGATAGCAAAAGGGAAAAAGCACTAGAGTAATTTTTTCTGCTCACAATTTCATTATGCTCTTGGCTTTGAGCCATTATAAGGTAAATCACCCAAGTCATGTTGCACAGACATTTCTGAAAGGACAGTTATTTAAATCACTTTGTAAGCTACACTCCTTGTTTTGAATGGAGAATCCTGCTTATTTTGTATGGCACTTTATGCCCATTTAAAAGTTTTGAAAAGGAGAGCTGCAGTCAAAGCTAGAGCTGTAATTTGGCTACAAACAGCACATCACAGCACTGGCCTCAGTGTTGTCCCCATAGCCGACATTCTCCTTTCTCTCCTGCACCAGACCTCACGGCAGCATCCCAGCAAATGGACGTACGCCCCCTCTTCTGCTCCCTTTTGGCAACAAACCTTGGAGTAATGCTGACCGAAGGAGGGACGATTACTTGTATTACCTTGACCTGGGCAAGTCTGCTGAGCTGGTGACGTTCACTAACCCTCTCCCCAAGTTTTCACGTCCATCAGCCTCCGGTATTCACTCACCAGTCACTGGCTCATGGCTTTTTGGCAAACATGGAAAACTGCAAAAATGTCCTGCTTTCACCATTGGGAAGACTCTCTTGGGATGAAACTCCCAGAGCAAGGAAATAGCGACTGCTGGCAAAAAGATTATAGTTTTGACAGTCTTTTCATTCTCTTTCTCCCCCACAACACCAGTGTGATCAAGAACAGTGACGCAACAGCAGAACGTCGTGGACAAAGAAGATGGGGGATGAAGAAAAGGCAAATACCATGGTGCTGCAGGTGGCCTTGGAAGCACCAGCTTGTCCCTGCACAAACTTCCAGCCATTTTTAATGGCTTCTAACTTCACACAGTGTCATTAATGTTCAATATTTTTCTTTTTACAGCTCACAGGTTTCAACTTAATGTGTTCATTGTTACTTTTTTTCCTCCCCAGAAGTCACTGAAAGTGCCTTTACCTTCATGATTTGGAGTCTCGCACAATTTACTGAAATACTGAGCATCAGTTATAAAAACCACACATAAAAGCTAAACGCACTATAAGAATCTCGAGTTAACACAATAAAAGCATCCTCACACGCACTCCGGCAGACAGGAATCCCAATTAATGCCTTACACAGAAACACAAGCTCTTCATGCTTAACCGTCAGATTTGGAGTGGGAGCCCAGTGTTTGCTGAAAGTAGCTGCGGCACAGTTTAGACATTTCATTTCTGACTGTTCAAAACAGGGTGAAGGCTGCTTGCTTTTGCCCTCCATCCATCTACCAACCTCTCATTTGGGCTAGGTTCAGCACAGCAAGCAGCTACTGCAGGAGGCAGAGATTCCTCACCAATTTCTAAACTAGTTGACAGACATTTCCAGCTGCTTTTCAATGCACGTTCCAGTGTCAATCAAAATTACAGGGTATAATTAAGCAGGCAACAGCTAAACAATGTCTGTCTTCTACCCAAGAACCCAATGAACAGATTAATTTACCAGTGAAATAGAGTAAGATGAGTTCCTCTAAAAAAACCCCTGGCAGAATCAATGCACCATCAATTTTTTTCCTATCTAGCAGCAGGTTAAATATTGTATTTTTCTGCAACACAGAATTTCAAAAGTTGCCAAGAACTCAAAGCTTTCTGTATTATCCCATATTAATACTGGTGATCTCAGTTCAACCTGCAAATTCAGCTCATGAAGACATCAATGTGTCAATTCAGCCTCATGACCAGGATAACAATATCTTCTACCAGGCAAGTTCCAGTTTGGTGTCCCATGAAAATGGCATTTGCTACCCTGTACTGGGAACCCACCAGCACTGGTCATGCCGGACACGGAGCAGTACCGCGTCCCACTACCCAGCATCAGCTCCTGGAGCCAAGAAACAGAATCGCCCCAAGGAAATGTCCCAGAAAGATTCAGCTTCAGCTCTCTCTTCCTCTCTCGGTGCCCTCCCGTCCCTCTGGCACACTCTCAGTGTGCACCCTCGCATAGACCTGCAGAAGCATCTTGGGGACCGCAGATCTCACCGAGGCACCCACTGCACTGCCTTACAGCTATTTGAAAATGGCATCAGATACCAGAAGGATGATGAGATGGCACACAAACCCTTGTAGGAATGACAGAATCTGCCCCAAGCTGTTGTAGGCTCCTGAGACCTTCTAAATACCTCGCTCTACCTGACATTTCTTTGTGCAGTATCTGGTATCTTTACTTTGCATCGCTGAACTTTAATTAGTTTAACAACTTGCAGGGGACTTTTAAAATAATATTTTATTTAATCAACAGGTTTTTCATTGTAATGTTCAGTTGCAGCAAGAGATCACGCTAAGATAATGAAAAGTATTGGAGCAGCTGAAAACTTAATTAAAGCACGTAAAAATTAATTATACCGCGCATCATTGATTTTGTCTGAAAAAGCTGATATTGCAAATAGGAAATCAAAAGCAAGGAGGTCACGTAGAGAATCACTGATATATTACAGGAAAAAATACATTCATGCTGAGAGGAACCGTTCACTCCAGGTCCACAATCCAGTGCTGAGCTGAATTCCATTCCCATCGCAAAATTGCCAATCAAGCATCAATAAGGAGGCTGATTAAGGTGAAGCCAGAAGAACAGAGTACATATAATACAACCATTATGTAGACAATTGTATGTGAGATTAGAATCACACAATTAACAAAGTCAGCCTTTTCAGGATCTTTTTCTGCCTCTGTACAAAAAAAGGAGTTTAGTAGTGTAACCATGAAATGTCATTCCTCAGGCTCTCCAGAAATGTCTGAGATAGGTGCCTGGGTTAGCATTATGCCACTTGGTGTTGCAAACAGGGATTATAACACCCCTTAATGGCCATAACTAAATAGGACCCTGCTCACGCCTGCATTCAGCCCCCAGTATTAGGGTGGCAAGGGGAGCAGCTGGACGCTCTAACCCTTTCTGCTTTATCCTGGAAAAAAATACGTACTGTCCTCTAACTTAAATAATAATTCTCTCTCCCTCCTGTCAGTTCCTGAGCTTGTTTATAAAGCATAACTGTATCCTATTTCAACTTGGAATCAGTAGAACCAGTTAATGCATCCTTTTAATAAAATACCACAGTACAGAAGGCCAACCTGGTAGCGGCATAAATTTTATCCAGAGCTCTACCCTAGACTCCTTTGGGCAAGTAACTTAACTTCTCCAAGCCTAAAGTACAGAATGAAGGAAATAGTGTTTTACCAAACTCAGCAGAGAGATTATCTAATACTATCTAATATTTATAAAGCACTTTCAGATCCTCAAGTAAAGACCATAGAAATGTAAAGAAGTACTGACCCAGATAAGGGTTAAGAGCAAAATCTTTTTCCTAGTGACAGCTCTCAAATGACCTTGTAATGTTAGGATTTATTTTCAATGCAAAGGAAGATCTGTCAGGTCTAGGAGCCATGTTTTGCTCTAACTGCAGATGACTTGCTATCAACAGGAAAACAAGTTTAGTCACTGATCCAAATGTCAAGAGCTGCCAAATCAGCGCTTTGATGAAATGTCAGGACTACCAACGTGGTTTCAGGTCTGCACTGATTTAACATTGCGCAGCCAAAATGGAATCTGGTCACACTGTTTTCTTCCCCAGGAAAATAACAAGTAACCAGCAATATATACATTATATACACTTCTTCACTTTCTTTGAAGTGAAGCTGAACAAGCTAAAAAAACCCTAAACCCATAAATATTTCCACTTCCATGTTTTAAAGGAGTCTGATCTCCACATGCTGCAACTTCAGGAGTACAAATATCCCATTTAATGAGACAACTGAAGCATTCAGGGATTTTTTTTCCACACCTGCCACTACACCTTGTACAGGAAGATACCCCGCAAAGGGAGTCTTCCAGACATAAGGTTGCTCACAGGAATCAAAACACAATCTTTTACATGATTGAATGCTGAAAGGAGAGAAAGCACAAAGCAGGCACATTCAAAAAAGATGACTGTATACTTTAAGACTATTTTCTTAGTCAACAAAAAAAACCCCAAAACAACTAATAGCTGTTATTTAAATTAATGAAACTAATCACAGAGGGATGTCTCTTTTGGTTAAACTAACCAGATATTTCCAAAGAAAGTATTGAAAATATCCGTATGCTGTTGTCAGTAAAACTCTGTGGGAAAAGGATGGCAATCAAACCCTTGTCATCGCAAGAAAAGTGCTGAAGAATTTCAGTGCTGGGAGAAACTGTAGATGTCTTAACATGTTGGGGGACTGTAAGAAATTCTGCCCCAGCAATTAAACACAATCTTACAAAAGCCCAGGTAAGAACAATTTGCCATATTCCTAATTCTACGCTTTACACTTTTGCTGATCTCATTGACCACACAGAAAGTATAACTAAACAGAAACAAAACCATCTCCTCTTCTAAGAAAGAAGTGTGCTGCACATTCCTTTTCTGCACCCAACGACTGGTAAGGAAATACCTGTAAAGGAGCTGCACACACAGCCAGGTATCTGCAAAACCAGGGTGCATCCCCCATTGCATATGAACAGCAGAGTGGTTTGCTGCTGAGAAGCAGGGATGATATTTCACATGGGAAGTGTGTTGATAAAAGCTGGCTGAGTTGTTGCAAAAATACAACTCTCACAACTGACACTACCACCCATAAGCTCTAGATAATACCCTGCAATAATCTATACGTGTTATCCTGTATTGACACATACATGAGTGTTTCTAACACAAAGGAGCCTTTATGTGCAAAGTATAATTTTGGTCTCAAGTTTCGGCACATACTTTAACCTAATTATCTATCCAGTACTACACACTGAGGAAGTCATACCATGGTACCTGAAAATCCAAATAACGTCCCATTGCCAGCAGGGCAACGATTCATTTTATAATTCAACCTGGACAGCACTTCCACAGGAGGGACTATAAAAGTATCTCCCGCCAGGAGAGCACTGCCAGGTCTTTTATAAATACTACAGAAGTTTCCCGAGCAGGTGGCCCATCAAACTCAAATAATTGATCCACGTCAGTTGGACCTGGAAGCTCAATAGTACAGCACATCATTACAGCAGTCAACATAAGAAGAAAGTCCTTGTGGTTTCCCCTGCAGCAAGCAGTTGAAAGGAAAATGAAAAGCTCTGCTCTCTTTTCAGCTTTGCACATGCTTCCCTTGAAGTCTTCAGGGGAACAGCAAATACTAATAACCCCTGCAACAGGCCCCTCCTCTAAGACTCGCCTGCTTTTCTGAAACATAAGAGCATTATAATATTCTCTTTTTCTTTATTGGAAACAGTTCAATGTGGATAAAAAAAAAGATCCTTGGCAGGTTCAAGCCGTACCATTAAATGGCCCATTTCCTGATGTAATGCACAGTTTTAATGGGCGACTTTCCTCACAGCCGACAACGGCATGCTTCTCTTGGTGCCACTGCCGTGATGGCCGTGACAGTGGCGGCTGTAACAAAGGGCACCGATTCATCGTCACAGGTAGATTCAGCAGTTGCAGCTGAAATCACTACTGCCTCAAACCTACCCACCGGAGGGGACGGACGCCCCGGCGGGGACATCTCAGTGGATGGAGTCACCACTGTTCACAGCCTGACTCCTCCATGCCTCCATGTTCCCAGTTACAGTGGTTCTCCCCAGTCACGCATGGACATGACACTCTGGATCTCCTCCATCACTGCACTTTCTCGGGTCAACCACAGCCTGATTAAGTTCGTTATAATTTTTGCTTAAGCATCGAAGCCTTAAATTTCCAGCACTATGGCTTCCAACGAACAAGTGAAGTCACTCACTAACTATGCATTAGGACTTAGAAAAGATAAAAGTGATGTCTGAATCATTGCAAGCACAGAAGAAAGCTCTATCAGCCACAATTCCTTAATGAATTATTAATTGAATTTGCACAGGAAAGTCAGAGGAATATAGCTATTAAAGCAGTAGCCCACAACCTGTACTTTGCCTGTAAGATCTTCCAGTGCTACCTGCAGCCATAGCAAATCAAGAAGTTTCCACCAAAACAGTAAGAAGGGCAAAGACTGACACTGCCCATGGTGTGGTACTCCTTCAGTATCATGCCTGCGGCCCATGAAAGGTTGCAGACCGCTCCATTAAAGAGACATCACTATAAACTATCATCTACAAAACATATTTCTTTTCTTATGTTAAGCATCTCTGTTCTTAGGGTTTTTTTCACTCATTTAAAAACTTTATCAGTGACTATATATATATATATATATAACACTTTCACAGATGCTTATACAAGTTGTTTCAAAACACTGCAAACAGTGCAGCAAGCTAGCTAGGGCAGATGCTGCTTGCCAGGCAGGAGGAGGAAGGTTAGAGATACTTCTCTCTGAGAAATTTTGTGCCACCAAATACATACCATAGCATTGCCTGAGGTACCTAGCTGAAAATTAGCTCCACGTGTGCTGAAGTTAGCCTAGGGACTGCAGTATGAACAAGCCCTATGGCCCCCGTAGAGATCCTTTGCTTCTCACAGCCAGATCCCTGCTGACAGGCATGGAAATGTAGGCAACTCCTGAAAGCAAAGAGCGAGAGAATCCTCTCTTCCCATCTCCTCATTCTGTCTACAAATAAGGACTCAAGATGCAATCCCACGATGTGGCAGGTAAATGCGCAACTCTGCCACAGGCCTTTGAAAAACCTTTGGGTGCTAATGGCTTCATTCCTAAGACCCTGCAGGCCACCTGCAACGCGAGTGGACCCTACAAGTGTCCAAGTCATCTTTAGCATCTTTCTCAGTTGGAAAAGGATGCTAAAGACGACTTGGACACTGGACCGCTGCTATAAACAAGTTTGGGACCTTTACTGATTTGACTTTGGGGTTTTTTTCTCTCCCCCAAATTTTAGGCAGTAAAGCACTAGCGACAGTGAGCTTGGACCTAACTTACCAGTGCTCCCACCAGCCGATCCCAGAGCAGCTCTCAGCAGAAGTCAGGCAGAGCTCAGGCGGGTTAAATCACCCTCCAGAGAGTCCTGGTCTCTCTGCTACCTACAGGGGAATTTTGGGTGCCTGTGCTCCCACCTAAACTCTCCAGCAAGATGTACAGCATTAGATGAAACGACATCAAGCCTTTATTTTTCAGTTTCCACCTCTCTAAAATAGGTATAATAATACTTACTTACTTTCAAAGAGAATTGTAAGGCTTAATTAGATAATTAACATGAAAGTGCCTTTAAAATACTATGTACACACAAAGCACTACTGTGTTATTAGTGTAGGCAGGCATGGGGAGCTCTTAGAGATTTTCTAGCAGGTTATTTGTTATTCTCGAAGAAGTCTTTAGCTGCATACAGCAGTAGTATAATAATTATCATCATCAGATTCACTTCCTAAAGTTATTTATGAAACACTGTATGAAAAAAAGCGCATCAAGTTAAGTAGCACTGAGCCGAGTTTCTGTTTTGTTGCATATGCTGATTAGGAATGCTGTTAAAATGTTGCTTTGCTGTAGTGAAAATGCTGGTGCCAGAAATTTAGTTATATGTTTGTTACTAGAATCATCATTATTTAGATGTAAGTGGTAGGTATCAGCGATTTCCATGCCCTTCTGTTTTTATTTGCATTTCTTTGCAATGGGATTTTTTCTGGAGTCTACTGGAATATTACAAGAACATGCAGAAACTTATGAACTTGAATTGCACCGTTGCACAGCTGATTTTGACTGTACCACACATCCAGGAATTTCTCTCTTCTGTGCACTGCATAAATATGGTATATATAAAAAAATCATTGAATTATGACCATGAGCAGGGAAAGCAGGGATTTCCATCAGGCAATAACTATGCTATTCTACCTCCGTTAAAAGATACAAATTACAAATACTCCAGCTCAGTGGTAGTACTTGGTATGGGAATAAGCAGGCCAGATTTTCTCACTTAAGCCATATAAATACTTCTGTAGTCCATAAAATTTCCCTCATGAGCCATGTGAGGAGGATTTCACCCTACAACCCTATTTCTCTGGTTCTTTTTCAACCAAATGTCATGGTAAACTATACTGTGATCAAGATCACATGAGTTTCATACATCTACCCTCAGCAAATTTCTCTTGACTGACTCCCATACGAAGTAAAATCAGATATGGTCTTACTGGAGATATGTTGCATCAACTATGTTTCTTCAGAAGTTTAAGGACAGTCAGACTGTCGGACCCAGGAAGCCTGCTCTTCAGTGTCTAAGAATCAGGCGAAACCAAGATTGCTTTTCCATTTAAAAAACATTTCTCTAGAAAGTATTTTGTACTGTATGTACTGTTATGGCATAAGGAATGAAGAGGTCAATTCTCCCCATCAGTGTACAGAGCCTTTCATGTTTACTTCCTATCAGCAAGAACAAGAATTAGCTGAACAAATTCTTTTCAGAGTGATGGAATAACAAAATTGCCAGGAATTGCATTCATCACCTTACAGCTTCTAATAGTCTGTATCAGTATTTTTTGTTTTGAAGAAATCAATAAAGCAACATATTCCCCAAAGAGAAAGTATCTATAAATCTCATTTTCAATAATAAATTTAATTTTAAATCTGTTCATTTTGATCAGTCTCCATGATTCTGGTGCAAAACTGGGCAGAAAATGTGTTTCCACCCAATTCTAATTGAGTAGAAAACCCTCCACAAAAGAACAGGGAAGAAATCTAAACAACATCAAATATTTATATCATGGGAAAACATCAAGAGATCTTTTCTGCAGCTTGTACTGTATATATTTTACATGTAAATTAAGCCGAGTGGTTCCTCTTCATAGCTTCAAGCTGCTGCTAATGCTTCATAGATTTTTCAGGCAGACAAATATTGGTGAAAAGAGTTTTATAACCTTCATACTGAAGATTTATGATTATACGTGAACTAGAAGTCTAATGCACCGACATGTGGCCTTGGCTCAGTCTCATTAGAGAGTAATTTGTACTCCTAGTTTAATTGCTGTTGTTTGAATGTAAATCATCCTCTCCTTTCATACAGCTCTGCCACATTTGATGTTAGAGTGGAACATACCAGATCTTCTGGAGTCTGCATGACTTACACTAAAACCAGTGTTAGCTTACACTAAAACTGTTGCAGCTTTGGAAGAAAGTTCGAAAAATCCTGTTCCGCTCTCTTTCCCAATGCAAATTGGCACTGCTTCTTCCCACCCTGGCTCCACTTATAAAAATAATCTGTTTGCTATTTTTAAATGCTTAGACACACTGCTTCGATTCAGCCCTCGTACTGCTCCTACTCGAACAATAGGGTAACACCGGTACACGACATGAGGCGAACTGCAGTACCTCCAGCAGCTGACAAATCTCACGTCAGCAATTCACTGAGATTTCCAAACAGTATTACGATAAATTAATGCTTGTGATGGAAATCGGCCAATGCAATTAGAACGTGGTACTTACACTATGACATTTTCTGTTAGCAAAAAATGTATGCCAATACTGCTAGGTGTTGTGCCTACAACAAGAGACAACTAATGCAATGGACTGCCACTTACCAAAAACAATGGACTTCAGTATGAGCAGATGGCAAAATCCTGCATTCTTCTTACCTGCTTTCAGCCTCAAATCTCTGGCTGACTACAAAAGCAAACTGCGTTGGTTTAAAACACATAACCAGCAACTATCGTAATTAGCAAAACCATCATCCCAGTGGATATTTTCCAAGCTCATGAACTACTGAAGAGTTTAAATGGTTTTCAAAGGGAATTAAACACATTCTTAGAGGGCAGGTCCATGGTGGTCTAAATACAATTGCTGGCTCAGAATATCCTTACGAACTACAAACTGTCAGAAACTAGGAGCATATGGCCTGGGATGGATCACTTCATCCATCCTGTTTACTGCTCTTATGTCAGCATCCACTACCAGTGACAGATGAAGAAGAAACGTTTTGTACTTTATCCAGACTGGCACGATGGTTCTTATGCATTTCATAACCCAGGACCTCCAGGAATAACCCCTCCGTGAGCAAAGCAAGTTAGTGGGTGCTCTGCAGAGCCAAACAGCAGCCAGGAGGGGGGACTGCACTGCATGGCCAACCCGGCACATCTACATCAAGTGTCTGAGAAGAGATATCTGCCTGTGAGACATTTTGCACCGTCCTAATGGGAGAAGAGGGAGAAGACCCTTTAACCCGGACCCGTAAATCCATATCTGCTTTATGAGATGCATGCTTAAGGCTCATTAATGTGCCTAATGGCAAAGCTGTACTTAAGTGCCTTACTGAATTCGCATGGATTTATCGAAGCAGCTCAATAATTTATGGAACTGAAGCCTAAAAACGAGAGTTTCTCTTGTTTAACCTAAAGGCATCATCTTTGGCTAGCAGCTGTAGAAGGCTTATCGTCTTTTTCCTTCCCTGATGGCTGAGCTATAAAAGACGCATTCTCATTGCGTTACACCTGATAGGTGCATGCAATTCCTTTCCTTACAGCTTCAACCAAGTAATGACCTTCACCTGTGTTTGATGCAGATAAGTTTGTGAAAAGCTATAAATATGGAGAACTCTTTTTAACAGCCAGCTATACTGCCTGTCTTCAGCTGGGATTTGTTTCCCTCTTGAGGATTCTTGGTCCAGTTGCATTTCCCCGTGGTTTTCTCTGCATAAACCTATCTCAAACACAGACTGGGCTTGCTGGTTTTCCTCTGGAAGATGCTGCACTGGGATGAACCATGCCATCAATGCAGTACAACCTCAAGGAATTTTTGCAGCACATGTGGACTGTGCTGTGTTTGCTCCAAGATTACTTCAGAGAACAAAACATTTCAGCACGGATATTTGGCAAGGCTATGGCCAAATTCTGAACGAGGGACAGAGGAGCCTCAAAAAGCAAGAAGTAGAACCAGGGTTATTTGAATCATGGCTGCAATTTTGAGATGCTACTAAAGGTGACTGCAGCCACTGGGCATTTTTCTGCAGCTCTCTTCCTCCTCAAACTGTGTTAAATGCCAGTTAACCCTGGGCATCCAGCCTCAGCTTTCCTGAACATACCCAATGAGTGACAAAAGCCAGGGAGGGTGACCTGACCTGTTCCCTCTCTGGCTCAATACATGCTCTTTATGCTGTTTCACCATCACATTCACACTGCGCTATTAAGTTTAGGATGGCGACAAGCCTGGCACCCTCAGGTGGAGATATCTCCCAGCACACTCAGCAGGATGGGGAGCAGAACCACGTCATGAAGATGCAGCACTTGGGGAGCCTCCCAGCTCAGACAAGGGCAGTACGTGATGCCTGAAGGGCAGCTCCCCGCAGCACCCCCGAGCAGTTCTAACCAATGCTTACAGTTAGAAGATCACCCATTTCAGATTTCTGCTGATAAAATGAAATTTGCTGGAGGAAGCTGGAAAACAGGCAACCTGAACAGCTATAGTTAAGCCACTGACCTCAGACCACTGTCATCTTTGCAGTTTTAAGTTCTATTTTTAGGTGGGGAAGGCTGGACAATTGCATTCAACTACATAATACAAGCCAGAAAAGAGTAAGAGATTCCAGCTGAGCTGGATCCTCAGTTTGGGGTTCAATAGTGCTACACTGATTTGCACCCAGTGAAGATCAAACCCATGGTTTTCTTACCCTACTAGAACTCAAACCATTAAAGAAGCAAATCACCTTTTATCACAATAGCTTCATTATAACTATACAAATTAAGTTTAAATGGAATATGTATTTACTGTGGAACATATAGACACACACTCAGAAAGCTATTATGTATGGAAATATATTTGAAGCTCTTTGGACTACAATTATTTCTTTAGCTCCAACATTTATCTCTTAAAACTGAGTAATACATTTGCAGGATACTTTTTATTTTAAAAGCAGGGTCAGTGGTGGGAACGGTGTGGTTTGCTTCTGACTAAGAGTAAGCAGCAGGGATTGCACCTGATCTGTCCTCAAAGAGTAAATCACTGTTCTGATGTTAAATCCTGCAGATGGGAAGGGCAAAAAACCCACCCAATTTCACATGACCTACAGCGATGGCTCTCCTAAAACTTTCCAGTTAACTAGTATGTCCAACTTGCCCTGTGTTGTCCTACACTCAGTGTAGGCAGCGCCTTAGGACGAGTGCAAAACCACAAGTTACTCTCCTTAGTTACAGTCTCTAAAGCAACTACAATACATCGGAAGGTGACCCCGGACAGCTTTATCCTGCACGGTGCTTTTCCAATACCCATTATTTGTACTGAGCAGTTGGAGCACGTGCAAGATCCAACACAAGAGGCAGGTGGACGCCCAACAGCAGCAGGGTGAAGAAGGAAGGGGAGCAAAAGAAAATCTTATTCCACATGAGTCAGAGGTCCTGGGGGAACTGCATGCTCAGAAATGCCAGGAGGGGATATGCAACGACAGCCTTTTTTCTTGGTTTTCCCATCAGGCTGTTGCTTCCCTGAAGAACAGCTTCGCAGAGTGCCACATTTGCCCCAGACCTCAACTTCGCCCCAACAAACTCCCCCTTCACCCTGCCAGAACGGCAATTTTGTTGACATCGCTACTGTTGCTTGGGGAAGTCAGTAAATAAGAGCAGTCTGGAGAATGTTCCCATCTTTCCCCCCTCCAGTTTGGTCAAAATCTTTCAAAGGAACAAAATCTTCATCAGCCTTGCAGCCTGAGGACTAACAGGATTCACTTCAACATCACCTCTTTCCTTATGCGTTTGGTCAAGTGGGAAAGGAGAGGAAAATCCCGTATGAGAATCACCCCAAACTGCCACCACCTCAAATTTAATGTGGGAAGAGCTGAGAGAAATTATGTGGGAATTTTTAAATTTTTAACTATGGATTTTATCTTCCCTTCCCAAATCTCTGTGTTCCCTCTATGGTCTATGCATCCGTGCAAAGAACAGCCTGAGGGAAGGACTGAAGGCTGGTACTCCAGGAAAATGCTTCACCCTCTTCCTTCTAGCATCAGCATTATCCCTTCAGCAGCGTTTCCACCACCGGGTACGTCATCCCGAGTACAATCAATGCTTAAAACATTTGAAAACAGGACTGTCACAGCCCATGAAATGTACAGGACTTAATGTCTGCAGAAGCACAAAAGCACTGTCTCCAGAGCACTTAACATATTGACAAGCCATGTGAAAAGGGAACATTTTTCTCCAAGTTGCCAGTTATTTTGGTTCCTTTGAGGAAAGCATCTCTATTGCAATGTCACATACAGACAGGGCCCTTCACTGCCTCTGTAGCCCCAGATGGTGCAAGTCCTCGGTCCTCACTGCATTTTATACCAAAATAATCAGACCAATTAATCTAAACGGTGTAGGGAAATTTAAACTGTAGGCAGGGAAGCCTGTTACACACATCAGAACATTCTCCAAGGAAGGGTCTATACACGGCAAAGGATTTCACTTCCAAGCTTTTGTTTTAACAATTTGAAAATGGCAAAACCAATCATGCAACCAAGTGGCACTCTCCTTAATTAAGGAAGTCAATTCAGAATCCATAAAAGGGCAATTAATCTGTGGATGTCACTGGCTCTGAATTATGCTGATAGCCCCAAAGAGGTGACCCTGTGACCCCCAACACTTCTCCCAGGGTCTGAAGGTTTTCACAGACTGATCTATTATTTTATGACAGACACGCTGTTAGAAAATACACTGATAACTGTCAGGAAACACTGAAGGAGAAGTGAACTGAAAAGCCTATGTCTTTCGCAAAATTATTGTAGTTAAAGTTGTTCTTGCTTTGGATCATCTTAAAGGCACAAAAGCTCGATGAAGGGAAAAAGGAGATTCAGTGGAGGAGCACGCGTGCTCTCCTGGGGACTGAGGACCCAGCTGGTCATCCAGGATCAGAGCTGGAACTAAAAAAACCCCATGATTTCTGTATTTCCCGACCCCAGCCGCTCCGAGTTGCTTTGCCCCTGCCCCAGCCTGCGCTAGAGCCCAGGGCCAGGCAGGACGAGAGGCATCGGTGGTGCCACGCGCTGCAGGACCGGCACTGCCGGCGGAGCCGTGTGGGAAGGACAACCACGCAGCCGGCAGCACAAGTCGGCGTTGCTTTGAGCAGCCTCCTCTTCCTAAAGGTTTTCCGATAGGTCTCTGGCAGGTTTTGGAGAGGAGGAGCACACAATTTAGCACAGTCCCTCTGTCCAAGACAGCCTCCTCCTTTCCATTCTCTGTGGAAATGGGCCAGTGCAGGTTTTTCAAGGGGAAAAAGGAGAGTATGAAACCGTATAAATCTCTTGGCTCGTTCCCTCTCACACACCTGGGCACAGATCACTGTGGCACATGCAGATTTATGTTATCGGTGATACACACAGATTGGCACAAAAAGAAATTGCTTGGCTTGTTTAGGGCCAGAGTTTAGCAGCTTGCGAGACATCTCAGTGCTACGGAAGGTAAATGCAATGAAATTCAAGAGAAGAGAAGAGCCGGTTTTGTGGAGCGACTCCCTCCTCAAAAGACAATCCCTCCAACTTCACTGGCACTTCATTACTTATGGAATATGGGGTTACCGGAGCATGTTAAAATATCACACTCTGAGCCCTTGTAAAAGTATTATATTAAAGAATATGTAAAAGCCAGATCCAGGGTAAGCAGAGGTGCAACTAAGCTGCCATCCAGAGGTGACTTAAGAAGCTTATCTGCATTATTCTGTACCACTCTCCACCGACAACTTTAACAGTCACTCTAAGAAACATCTTATTTCCTCCACCGTGTCCCATGCCTCTGTAGCTAATACCACATCCAGCAGAGACTTCATTACAGGTGTTTTATCCTAGCCCATATCCCAGGAAATGCAACTTTGACTGACGTAGCCCCGTATCTGAGAACTCGGACTTGATCTGTCTCTTCATTTCTATTCTTTTCCTGGTTCAGGGCTATAGCTCATCTTTTGGTGCCTCCCTTTGCTTCTTCCTTATTACCAATCCCCTGTCTCATGAATTTTGAGTTAGACATTTCACCTCCTCTGGCAGGAGTCCTCCAGCGTGAGATGACTAACAGACATTAAATTGTTAGTCTTACGTTCTCTTTAAAATGTGCTCAGAGCAAATGCTAATAGCAGCACATCTCAAAAGACTCCTACCAGCATTTGTCTTGATCTTTCATTACCCATCTGTCAAAACCCAGGTGACAGTTATGAGTTTAAACCAAAGTTCAGAGGCACCTGTTAGTTTCAAAAAACTTCTGCCTCTAAGGCCTACATTTTAAGAAGCTGGGTGTGCTTGCCAAGTCCCAGCGTTTGAACTGTTTGCAGGAGACTAAGTACATGGGCATTGTACACAGTGAGAAGAACTAGGCAATTTTCCATTTAATAAACACTTGGGAGCAAATAAATCACAGCCCCTGGGCAGAGCATCCAACAAGTTTACTCTGTACCTCCTCAAAACGGCTTACATGGCTTCTAACTTGCCAAACCAGGTGGGGTAAGGTGACAAAGAACAAAAGAAAAGAGTGGCACCAGCTAAACAGCTGGCATCACCAGAAGTCAGGCAGTTGCCCGTTTCGAGATGCTGGAGATCATTAAGCTGTGCTAATCGGATAGGAGAGGGAGCTACAAACGCACACCTCTGCTCGTGGAGCTCAAGCCACAGTGTGGAGCTGAAAATGGAGGTCATGGTTTGGCATGAGGGAGGATCACGGAGAAAGACAACCCATAGAAAGTTCTCAATCCTCTTCAGAAACTCCCTCTTCTCTACTGGAGCCCTAGCTCTTTGGATCTGACCTACAGTTTTAGGTTTTGACGTATGAACTTAGCTTGCCAGACTGCTTTGAATAGAAATCAGGCTGAATAGAAAATTCAGAACGAAGTAAGAAAACCCTCCCCAAAGGTCTAACAGACTTTGGTGGAAAAGTGACCTTTGTTCAAACAACCGGCAACTGTCAATCATGAAATCATCAGCCACAGCCCGACACTAAGTTTATTTTGCCAACTGTCTGTATTGCCTGCTGTAGACTATTACTCTCATACATTTCCAACAGTTGCAGCACATTTTCCACTTTTTTGAATGGTTTATTTTAATTTGAATGTCACACATCTATTGAAAAGCATGTGGAAACAGACTACTGTCTACATCTTCCTGGTAATTTCTGGATACCAAGCAATGCCAGTGCATGCCACAGTGTGTCCTCCAGAAAGGACAAAGTTGGACTGATGCTTTACCAGATACCCTGAAAGTTCACTGGACTAGGCACAACTTAGTTCTTATAAGCATAATTTTTAGATCAAAATGTTGGCTTTGGATTTCTGTTTCTGTTTTCCTATTTTGCAGAAAACGTCTGCCTACACCAAACTAAATAATTCATGGTCATCACATCCCATCTGTATGTTGAAACGGGTACGGAAA
This sequence comes from Gymnogyps californianus, assembly GCF_018139145.2. Lineage (NCBI taxonomy): Eukaryota > Metazoa > Chordata > Aves > Accipitriformes > Cathartidae > Gymnogyps > Gymnogyps californianus. The sequence goes on from NC_059484.1 coordinate 13,248,895, forward strand.
GTAGTTTGCAACACAACCAAACAGTATGTCCCTGTGCAGAAATCATTTTGCAGCTCAATTATTTGCAATCAACTAGCAATGCCATGCTTCAAGGGTTGATTTTGATACCCTGAATAGAAATGCTGTTTCCACTTCTCTGTCTTGCTACAAGAGACTTGGCAGCTCAGTGTGTGCCTTGCCTTGTCACTGATCCTGTGGTTTCATTCATAGCACCTGGAGGTCACATCAGAGGTGAAGCTGCCAACCTCAGTGAAGTGTGCATATCTATGTCCCGATCAAGCCTTCCTCGGCTTAACCTTCATCTTGTCTGCACACTCCAATCGGATTTAAAAAACAACCTGGAAGTTTGTTCTAAACAACTGGAAGCATACAAAAAAGCGCACATGCATCTCAAAGGTACCACTGCGTATATGCAACAGGTCCCTCAGGAATCTGACTCACTTTTTGTGCCAGCCTCTGAAATTAGACCTAATAAATCAAGATAAGGCTATAAGCCAAGCAATGCATCTTTTTCAGTGGATGGCAGAATACAAATGCAATAATTCGTTCTGATTATGGTGTTTGATTACTGAGTGTTAGAAAAGGCTCAAACAGAATGTAACTTTTAATTATGCCATTTTATGGCAGTTCATTGCAAAGCCAGAAGCTCTTTCACGGCCGTGCAAATGTTTGCCTCATTCCTGATAAAGCCTGAAATATGTCTTGGTGCCTTCCATAGCCTCTGGGCATAGTCTGTATTCATTCTTGCAGATCTCACTGTTGATTTGCTATATTTTGCTACTGCTACCCTGGCAACCCTATGAAACACAAAGAGCTTCTTTCTGTGCCTCTCTTTTTTTATGAAAAAAATGTATTTAGATACTTCTAAATAAACAACACCTGCTAGCTAATGAAAACCCATGCAAGAGTGTAATATGGTTGTCATTACACAAATTATGGTTGACCAAGAGTTGCAAATAAATGCACCCCGGAAGCACTGCATTTCCTCTGCATACATTACACTGAGCACGACTGCGTATTTCTCTCCAGGAAATCCTTGACATAAATATGGTGGCCTACGGCTGAAGGAATAAGGTGGGATTTGAATATGCTATGGCTATTTGAATATGCCTTACGTGTGTAATTGAGGGCAGAAATACTCCCAGTTGATTTTTTTTTTTTTACTTAAACATCTCAAAGATTGATTCATTTGCACAAACCTTTCAAGCCCCCTCAGCAGGCAGCAATGTCCATTTGTGAAGTTCAGACAAACTAAGAGCAACTCACATTTCACTATCTCCTATATTCTGCTAAAAAAACCCAAAACAACTTAGCAGCATCTATCACTGAAGTGAAGCAAAAGCACGAAGAACTCAAGAAATCTCATGTTTGGATTAATACAAAAGCCTGTGTTCCTCTGGGCATAACAACAGTAGTATTGTGGTCTTCTGAAATTAAAATCAGTTCCCGATTTCCTTACTAGTTGTTTCTCCCCCCCCACAGCACCAGTCCATTGTGAATGCTGGTGTGGGCAAGAGTGTGGAAAGGGGAGGGAAATGCAGGTTGTAGCAGATCCTCCTGAGTTTACACATGGAGAGACAATGCAAAAAGTCAGAAAAGTCAGAGAGATGGATGCTATAGTTAGTGTCAGCGGCAAAAACAAAGGAGAGAAGATACATTCAAGAGATGCTGCACAGAAAAGCAGAAGCATTTCACAAAACCTCGGAGATGGGGGAGGAGTGAGAAGTGACACCACTGTTGTGAGTCTGTGGGACACGGGGCGGCGGAGCTGTCAACATTAACGGGAAGAGGAGGAGGCTGGGAGGATTTTGAAGGATAGATAAAGAATTCGGGGTTTGAGCTGTTGGGCTTCAGTTGTCAACAGGACATCCAGGATCTGCTGAGGAAAAGGGAATGGAAAGAGAGAAATCTATGAATCATCAGCTCTGGATGGCAATTAAAACCTCCACGCCATGAGCTGCTCTGTCAGAAAGCCCCTCTCCTGCAGCATGGCTGGAAGCTGCTGAACACTTGGCATTTTCTACCCAATTTCCTAGAGGAATTCATGCAATCCATTGTTAGTGTCCACCTTCTAATTATGCTTATGTGGAAATTAAACATATATAGATCAGAGGTTTGCCTGGGCTGTCCCAATGAGCCAACCTTGCCTCCAGGTTTTAGTCCACCAGGCCCCAGACAGCAGTTGCCAAAAGAGATAGATACATACTTAAGAAGCAGGTTTTAGACAGTGACTCCTTGCATGGTAATTAGAAAGAGCCAGTTGATTAGGCTTATGGTTAAATTAGCCAGCCTGCCTTTGAGGCTTGCTGGGGCAGCTCTCCTCCCAGAGCAGTCTGAAGCTTATCACTTTATTTAGTGTTGATTTGTCAGGACCATACTATCTTATTATCATTTCCAGCATCTGCTTTGATCGGTTTCTTGCTTTCTCATCTCAGAATGGCCATGGACTTACAATACTTCAATACTCATGTCAAAGAGGAAAAAAGCAAGATGATTTTTTTTTTACATATATATATATACACACATACATGCGTAACTTCCCATCTGACACTGAGATGCTTCACGTGATCACTCCCAGGCAGCTTTCTAGATACAAACCACATCTATTCAGACTGAACCCCCCATCAGGTTCAGTCTGCCCACAACAGCTTCATCCAAAGCAGACATACTTATTACAGGGTTTTGAAGCAGATGTTGTCCCCACCTCTCTACCTTTCTGACTGCCAGAAGCCCCAAGGCAGCCACCATCCACTGCCCATACCGAGTTCTGAATCTGTTTGTACCTCATGTTTTCTTGGCGCCGCTGTAATACAGCAGGACCATGCGTAGTCTTTATCAGAGCTGCCAGTGAATATATTGCTTCGGGCTGGTTTTGCATTGCACAGCAGGGTCAGGAGAAGAAAGCCACAGTGCCTTGAATCAAACATCTAGTCACCATTCCAGCCATTGCAGGACCTTTATTTTAATGTATGATTCACCCTTACATCTTAAGGGATTCTTGGGCAATTTGTCTCTAATTCCAAATTCTTCAAAGGATTTAAATGCAAACATTTTCTCGTCAGAGCCTGCGAATGGAAATGTGAATCAAGCACCACTAATGCAGTCATAAATTAGGCATTTATGTCCCCTCTTACTAGGCAAATGGCACTACTTTAAGGTATAATGGAATATGCAGCCCAAATCCCTACACCTGGCATCCGTGATGCCCTCATCCCCAGGGAATTCTCCCTGCCCTACCCTCCAGCACCCAGTGGAGAAAGCTATACCCAGTTCCCGCCATAATTGCCCTGCGTAGGCTCAGATTAGCAGCCTGACTTGGATGGGGATGGGCGTACTGTTTCTCTGAAATACCTTTGTACCTGCCACGGTGATACAGACTCTGAGAAAGACCTCCAGAAAGAAACCAGAAGGAGGAACTGTACACAGGGCTTTCAAAATCATTGAGTAAGCCCCACTTCTAAGGTTTCCTCCAGAAATCCTTCACAACCACACTTGTCCCATGTAAACTGGGCTTGAGAAGGAGCTCAGGCTGCTTCAAGCTTTCCTGCTTGTGAAAATATCTCCCTCCTGTTCGCAGTCACACGAAATGGGCCATCTTCCCTCCCCAGTCCTTGCTTTTCTCCCAGGGAAAAGAATGCCCCTGGGGCAGCACTGGCCATGTTTTTCTCATTGTTTCTCTTTGGGTTCTCAGAAACATCTTCCTACAGCCTGGCCAAGGAATACCTCCAGGGAGAACGGCATCTGGACTAGTACATAAAGTTAGCCAGCTCCTCTGAAGTACAAAACAAGCAAACAGCCCCCCGACACACAACTGTGGGTCGTGGGTACAGATTTTAGACGGATGTCAGAATTCAAAGCAAAGCTTAATGGCATTTACTGTTCGGAAATAAGCCTGTCTTATTATTATTTTTAGTACGTTTCTCAGACTTGTCATTATGTACTTCTGATTTACAGTATTAATGCCAGGGAACTGTGTTACCTTTATTCTTCCCTGCAGGATTACGTGAGAATATTCTTTAGAAAGAATATCACACTGGGCTAAGGTTAAAAAACAATCAAGACATATAGCAAGCTCCAAGGTGCCTTCCCGTATCTCTGAAATATAAATGATTCCCTGGCATAAAAGATTCTGAAATACATAGCCATAAAGTCAAAGCTTTGCTAAGCAAATAACAAATACAAGAGGAAGCTCTCCTTCCAAAGGCTCTGAATCACGCCGACAGCTACGGTATGCGTGAAGCTAAAATATTTCTGAAAAAGCTGAAAGCTGTCAACAGAAGGTAGCAAAGCACTGGCCAGTTCCTAGACTTCAATTATAATTCACACAGAAATACATACTGGGGGGATAGACCTACAGCTTAGAAAAAGTACAGTATGTGGTTCTTGGAGACTTTTATATCCAGGTGTTAAAGACTGAGGTTCTTGCACTCTTCTGCCAATGACACTCAGTAACTAACTGGTAACACCTAAATACTAACCGATACGAGAATATCAAATGGTTTGGGAATTTATTCCTGCCTCCTGAGAGCAAATACCACTACTGGATATAATCAGTCAAAACACACAATCTCACTTCGCTTTAAAAAATTCTGTCCATTAACAACTGAGGAATAAAGTCAACACAGGTTGAAGAAATTACTTAAGTTGGACATTATCTATATCTATGAAATCAATACTTGTGTTTTAGGACTCAAAATGAGACCATGAGACTCATTTTTCTTTGACAAAAACATTTTTCTTTTGCCAAAAATACAAGAAAACAATTTTTAAAAGCCCAGCTGGGCAAACCATCTCCTAAAGATTCAACAAAGCTTCTCCCACTGTCATGTCAGCATACCTAAATGTAACAAGTTCTGGTGTTCAAGATTAGTCTTCCAAATACATCTCCAGCCATGGATCAAACACGTTAATTTATATTTCTCTGTGCAGATGTGAATTCCTCCATCTGCAAACAAGATCCACAGTGAGCAGTTACTAGATCAAGGAGAGTGGATGACTTCAGTGTCTGTGCTCCAAGGAAGCACGTTTCCCCGTCTGCTGTGCCTCAAGCACAGAAAATTACTCCAGTGGGTTACAGTATAAAAACCCCAAGCATTTAAAAAGGAACCTGCAAGCAGACCAGAGGGGCAAGGCTCAAGTTCTTTGCAGGCAAGGACAGGCATGTTTTTGCCCATCTCAGCTGCATCTCTACCCAAAGCTGCAGGAAGGAGCAGTCCCTCAGTTGGTTTTGCTGTCCCTGGGCTACCAGTTTGCAACCACGGAGTTTCCACGCTTTCTAAGGGTATAAACAGCCAGCTGCTAGGTGGGGATGAAGCAGAACAGAAGCACGCATACTGCGTTTTCCATTTCCATCCACAAGTATAAAGTTCTTGAGCTGTCCCAGTCACAACAAGTGATGCGCACAGGAATCCAGCGCTTGGGCGTGCACACAGCAGGCACACATCCAGGGGTGGCACTGGGGAAACCTGCTGAGAAACAGCAATATCGATCCAACGGGCCATGGTCCAGGCAAGAATCACTAGCACACTTCCACACCCTCTCTAAACCTTAGCCTCTATTAGTTTAACCTGTGTCACTGCAATTGTCTTTTTTTCTTGTTCTTTCTTTTTTTTTTTTAACCTAGGCATATAAGCCTTCTTGAATGTGAAATACTTGCCAGGAGACATAAAGGAATAATGTCAGAGGCCGGACGTATAGCATGAAAGACAATGAGCCAGACTTTTCCTAAATTCTGAAACACAGCCTACAAGGTATGTCCAACAATATTTCTTCTTATTCCAAATTCCAGAAGGAGTTATTGAATTTTTTATCACAGTGAATGTAACTTTTTTTTAAGAGACTGAAAATACAGAGAGAGTTAAATATTGAGTAATTCAAGGTAAAGGTGTATAGTTGTATCTCTGCTAAAGGCGTATATATAAGATTATGAAGATCATTAGTCAGCTAACTTCAAGCACTGGTAACATGCTACATGCTGAAATGCCCAGTAATCTCTTCTACAAAAGACATCATAGTCAGTAGTGATCAACCTGATTTGCCTGACAGAACCCTACAAAATTCCCAAAGAAAGTGCAGACCACAGGATTGTATTTAAAAATCCTGACAAAAGCCTTGGCTTTACTACTTACTTTCTGTAATCTCCTATAAGCGAGCATAAGCTGCTGGAGGTCCAGGCGCAAGAGGCTGAAAGGCACTTTCAACACCAAACACAGAAACATGCCATACTGTCTTGTTCATATCCCATAGGTAACCATTTATCAAGCCCAGGATAAAAATCTGGCAAGTTCCATATCAAAAGTGGCAGAATGAAATAAGCAATATCCTGAATGCACATGCAAGTGTTTCATGGCAAAACAAGTTAAAAAAAAAAGAAAAAGAAAAAACCCTGTCTGCAGGACTAGCCCTCATAATCATGTGCAGCCTCAAAAGAATGAGTAAGAACAAGTAGGCACCAGCATCATTTGTCACCAGCAGGTCTAGTAGTTCTTGGTTATGTTGCACAGAAAATTAATGTTATATATAACTCTCAATTTAAGTTTGCTTTCCTATCTCCTATTTATGACAAAGACAGAGCTTTGGGAAGCAAAGATGAAAATATCCTTTAAAAGTAAGATCCCAGTTCAGCAGATTACTGAGGCACTGAGGCACTTCAAGTTTGCCTGGTATGGCTCAGACACCCAAACTGTGAGTGAAAACCACCAAAATCTTCAGAATGCAAGAGCAGCTTTCTCTAAACAAGTAATCTTACCGTAGATAGATCTTTTCGATTCAATTTCCAAGCAAAGCAATGTTTTGTGATTTAGTCCCACTAAACCTTAACAAAAGAGCATGAGGAACGACTCTTTATCTCAATTGTTGATACAATCTATCAATATTAAAATAATCTGGCATGGACTGGCTTACTAATAAACCAGCATTTCAGAGATGTTGCAAAACAAAACTGTCTTAAATGTGTGATTTGTGGAGGATATAAAACATAAAACCTACGAAGAAAAAAAATGCTGTCATTAGCACAGCAAGATTAAAAAAAACAATTACAAGGCTGAGTACATTAAATTAAAATTGGTGCAGTCATTCCTGACAAAAGTCCTACTGTCGGTAATTGCACATATTTGGACTTGTAATTGTTAAAAATATCACACTGTAAGTGTTTGATGCATCTGAGATTCTGCTTCTGAAAAGCCATACAAAATTCCCAATAGAAATCTCAGGTTTTGTTTTAACATGAGCTCCTGTAATATTTGATTCTTTGCTGCTTGCTCTTTTACTGTTTATTGCCCTGGGATCAAAGATCCATTTTGTAGTGAAAATAAATTCCAAATCGTTGTTTGCATGCTCCTTTACCACAAGAGACGTAAGAGCCAGAGTGATTGAATCGCATTCATCTCCCCAGATTCCTGGTCCCCTAGGGATTCCAGAGCAGCAATGTCAGATTGCAATGGTCTAACAGGGTTGCTGTTGTCTAACTACCAGAGCTTTCATTTCCAGTCATCAAAACCCAAACTCAACAAATTTGCCCAGCAAAGACCAGCAGACAAGATCCCGGGTGATGCCCGAATTCTCTCTCAGCAGATACTACGTTAAATTACACCTAAAACAGACGTTGTGTTAAAGTGCTCCAAATCAACTGTCAGGAAATGATGACCTCAACAAAGCCACGCAACACCATTTAATTAATCAATCAGCCAGAAACTCAATTTTACAAAATAAAACAGGATCTAGGAAGTCCTTCTTACGTATTTCACATCAAGCTAACTTTCCTGAAAAACAGTACAGACTGAACAGGCCAGGGCAAAGTGAGGGGGAATGCCTGATTATTTAGTTATTAAAAATATTCTTGCTATTTTATATGCAGTTCATTGGTATTTACACATGCTTGTCTTGCAGTGTGATCTGCAAACATTTTAATGGATCTACAAAAAAGTTACATGGCCACTGTCATGTTCACGAGCTTATGCTTGTGAGACACAAAACCATTTGTGTTGCCATTTCCTAGAGCGAACCTCCTGTCCAAAACACACCTACACCCTGCACAGCAAGCACTTGGGAAAGTCCTGTTTTCTCTCGGGGAAAATACAGTTTAGTAACAGAGTTTTCTACTGTACCATCAGTACGGTTTCTCTTTGACACCTGCCATTTCCAAAAACCCTGAGGAACTTGAGCACCCAATTTCTAAGCAGGAAAAAGTGGCATTCTGGGTGCATTAGAAAAATCCTATCCTAATCTGTACATCTGAATTGCATTATTATAGATCCCTTTATTCTCCCTTCAAGCACAGGCTTTTTCTTCTGAGCTTCTCAAGATCAGAGACAGATGTTGGCAGAGGAATGCAACACAGCGGTTTGAGTAGCACCCTGTCTGCACGACATTGGTGTCATCATTGATCACAACCCAGTCCAAAACCTTTTAAGCAGGTAAATTAAATCACATGTGAAGTTTTCTTGAACTCAGGGAAATTATTTGTCTGCCAAGTTAAGACTTGGGCTTCGGTATGCTGTTGAACCAGGACACTGCTTGTCACTTTCAAAATTGCAGGTTGGAAGGAAGAAACTAGTCATCAATATACGTCTATGGTACACCAGGAAAAAGTTACTATCCTTGCTCAATACCTCCAACAAAACAGTTTTGCCAGACTCCAATACAAATCAGTTATTCAGGCATGTGAATGTTAGCTGGTGGGTTCTCCTGTAACAGCTCTCCTGTTCCTCTTCAATAGACTGTGGAAATTTTTAATCACTGTTCTTAAAAAAGCACACTTCTTAGTGAGCATTTGAGAAGTTGCACGTTTATGAAACTTCAAAAAAGTTGTCCAGAAAAACTCACCACTTCTCATCTAACTTTAGACAGTTGACCTTTTCGGTGTCTGCTGATGTGAGATGTTCCCCACGTAACATTGCTTACTTAGCTTATCCTGGATTAAAAACCTTCACAAAGTTAAGAAATCTTTTGCCACAGCTGCAATCCCCACGTGGCCCTTCCAGATGCCTTGCTCTGGTTATCTTGCCCTGCTCTGATGAAGTCTGGATGCAGCAGATAGGTCATACCACCAACACACGGGCCTTAGTCTCACAAGCCCTCAACACGTCTGCTCCACGTCCTGAGAATCAGGACAGAAAGGGGTAACCATAGCTCTGCTACACGCCACAAAAACCTCCACCTGCATAAACATTAAGTATGACAGGAATGCAAAAAATTGTTATTATTTAAGGTTGGCAATTTGTTTGCCGTTACACATTAAGCACCTCCTCCCTTTCTGGAAGGCGTGCTGAAGCGTAGGGCTCGCCAAGGCAGGGCCACCACGCCGGGCTGCTCGGCAGCCTGCTCTCTTGTGGCCTCGTTAGCCGAGCTCTCACAAGCGAAGCAGACGAGTGGTGTCCCAGATTTTCACGCACCAACTCTGACATTTATAAAGTACTTTCAGTCGTGACAAGATCAAAAACTTCACATTCTTTCAAATCTCATAATAACTCTCAACACCCCCCAGCACAAGGCTGGAAAAAACCCCCACAACTGAAAATTATAAAGCTCTTATTAGATAAAACCGGAGGAATTATCGGATTCCCCCCCCACCTCCACCTCACTCCAGGCTTCATTTGATTTCTGCAACGTACTTTGCTCTTAGAAAACACTAATCACATTACCTCCTGGACAGGCCTCATTTGCAATCACTGCAGTCCTTCCCATCAGCTCTTCTGCCAGCAACTTACTCAGTCGCTTGTGGCTCTCATCTCATTTCGGGCTCTCAACCATCTACTCCTATGATTATATTTAAATGTCAATGCGAGACAACTCCACTTTGCATGTCAGAACATCATCCTCCAGCCAAGCTTAAACAGAAGTTGTGTCAGGGCTTGCAGTCTAAATTATTTGTTCTGAGTTGTATAAAGGGACTGGTTTGTTTTATGTATTTTGCCATAAAAACTATCGATCAAAACAATGTTTTTCGTGTGCTCGCACTTAAGAATTGCTAAAAGTGACTGGGGCAGAGAGGACTCGGAAAGGCTGACAATACAGTAGAAAGGAGTCTTCCTTGGCCACAGCAAATCGTATAAAAGATACCAGTATAGAAAGACACGTCAGCTGTTGTGTATTCACATATGCAGAATTCTTAAGCTGTTCTTCATTCATAATCATCTATAAGAGACATAATGACATACGGTACATATCTCCCTTCCTTGCAACCACGCATTCCTGTTACCTATGGAGTGTTTGGACTCTCCTTGCTGCCTCATGTTACGGGATGGACCTCTAGGTGCTACCACTGCACCACCAGCATCAGTCATAATTGAGGGCACCTTGCGCTCTCATAACATTATTAATCCAGAAGGACAGCACTGAGTTTAATCTATTTTTTCTCTGACTTTAGAGCCAAAAGCTTGGCCAATACGTGCGTTTCAACAAAAGCAGATTGTACACTAAAGGTTGCAGTTGTGCTTGACCAAGCAAGGGCATTACCATCTCAGCTAACAAAGTAAGCCACGTGGCACAGAAGATCGAGGAGGAATTGCTGAAGGCATCAGGTAACTAATTCCCTGGGAAAGCCTCTTCCTAACTTCCAGTGTTAAAGACTATGTAACTGTCTAGAAATGGAGTATTTCTATCCTTTTCAGTTTTCTTGGTTGCTATATAAGTATTAAGTCTTTGCTTTTGCAACCCTAGATGTTCTTTTAATCTATATTAATACCCAGCTTTTCTTAAATCTGGATAACTTCATGCCCAAGTAACATGCTACAGCTTATCTATTTGCAATATTGTAGAACAAAAAGACAGTTGAATACTTGAGACAGGCTGTGTTTCTTCTGTCTTGTTGTAATAGCTCTATTGATAGCTCCTACCTAGAGTAAGCATGACAGAGTCCCTGAAGTACACGTGCATCAAAGCAAAATAATAACAGGAGCATACACATGGACAAAAGGAGTGACGAATTTTCTGGGTTACAAGGTATACAGTTTTGTTACTTATTTCTCTAAGGACTATTTTCCTTTTGTTGATTCACAGCCCTTTACTTATTTTTTTTACTTGTTTATTCCAAACATAAAACAGCTATTAAATCCAAGCTGTTCAAAAAAATATACAATTGAGAACATTTCAACTATAAACAATACTTGCAGATTTACTCTATGAAAACCATAACTGAAAAGCAAAGAGTGACTCTTCAACACAATGAAATCACAGACAAAATAGGCCGGAAACAATTTAAAAAAAACAATAAACCACACACCACCATTCCAGACCTGCTTAATAGCATTCCAGGGCTTTATAAAAAATAATGATCATCAACCATGAGAGCAGACTTTTAATTAGCAAACTGATGTATTCTGTAGAACAGAGAGTCACATTACCTTGTTTTCAGAGTCTCAGGTATGTTTATACAACTTAGTAAAATGAAATCTTTCATTCAACTTAAGCTGGGCAACCGTATGCAGCATAACATACAAGTTCTTGTTTACATAGCAAAATTGTGATTAATGTGCACCATATGGAAGCACGGGCCAGACCCAGCAAACAGTTGTGTCTGTACAGAAACTCGTAATGGGTTTGTAAAACAGGCAACCTGGCACTTGCTAGGGAATAGCAAAAAGGATTAAAACAGAATACCCACCAATGGGCTGGCAACTTTTAAAATAACAACACTGGCAATTAGAATAAATACAAAATAAAACTTTAACTAGGCAAAATAATTCTGCAAGTAGCGCTTATGAATGCGGTAGATAATCAGGACAGGTACTTAGGACATGAGGATTATGTGTGGGTTTTCATTAATAGAAAGAATGCAAGCGATATTTCATCTAGCAAACTGCATAACCAAACTGAAAGATTAAGCTAGCGTGTTAATCTGAAGCAGAAATGCACAGGAATGTATAATTAACATATTGTTCAGGCAGCTCCTGGCATGACACAGAATGCCAGTAAGCAGATCACTAGGCGGTGTAACCTAGCACAGCTCCAGGCAGCTACAATACGCACAGCAGCTGAAAATACTCTCCCTACTGCCCCAAATTAAGGTAGCTTCCAGGTTAATACACTCTTACTGTATGTCTTGCTATATAACTGGTATGGCTAACAGAAAAGGGGAGTTAAAGGTATTCCCTGAATGCAGTAATGCCATTTAACCAATACTATCCGGATTCTTAGTAGTCCTTGTGCTTTTGCTCCATTTTCGCCGATGTTGGCCCTGATGCTGGAGCAGATGCAAATTTCTGGACCCCTGCTAAGTCTCACTAATTTGAAATAAATGATGTATAAACATGATTGAAACAGAAGAGCTGCAGACCATAAAATCTTTACCTATAGTGTATATTACAGAGAGGAGACCAACTCCAGTCTAATAGCTCAAAAAGATTTTTTTTTTTTTTAAAGTTGTCAGACAGAGAAGAGACCCTGAAGTTGTTACTTGCTAGAAAAATGGAAGCTGTCCTGCCTAACATTACCACAAAGGTCCTCCCTGTAACCCTTCTATACAATGCAATCATAGTTTGCAGTCGATGACTTCAAGACTGAACATATCCTACTGTTTTATATGCCTAAAGCAACTATTTTTGGTGGTTTTTTTGTGGTTTGGGGTTTTTTGTTATTTTTTAATAAGATAGGTAGAATAAAAAGATGAAGAACTAAATATTAAATAACTTAAGTTTTCTAGCATTTCACAAGCAAAAATCCTAAGTATATGAATCCCAAAAGCAGGGGAAAGTCCATGGCTTGCAGTCCTGAGAAGTTTATAAGGTTTGTAAGAGTCCAGCCCTGTACAGTCCAGGCTGTAACTGAACTGTGTTGAGTTGGGCCAAGTTTGACTTTTTGTAAAACTACGAAAGTTTTGACTTTCCTGTCTCTTTTACAGCGCTAATCACAGGTGCAGAGCTGCTAGAAGCTGGATCAAAACCACAGCCACAGTATTTGATACAAGATCACTCTTCTTTTGGAGCTTAAAACCCTACTTGACCTGTGACTGAACAGCCACTTGTCCTGCAGAGCATTCAATTTCTGCCAAACTTTGCTAGTTGAAAGGGTGTTACAAACAAATGCACCATTAACAGTTTACTCGTACAACACTTAAAAAACCACCCCCAAACCACCAAGAACAAGAAGCAAGCTCTAACAAATATGCTCAAACAGCTGACATTAATCTTGAATGAATTTGCTTCTGCTTATAAGTCTCAATAAAATCTTCAGAACAGACTGAATTTCTAGAAACTGAAACAGCCTAATGGGGTGATGCCCCTGCCAGATTCTTCAGAGTATCTAAAGACTTATTTTCAACTACTGGTACCTACTGACGAGTGGGTGTAACCCAAGGCGTGAGTGCACACCTGGGGAGCGCTGACATCCCCTGTCCCCATTTGTGACACACACAGCTTAACCGCGATGTCCCAGTACCTGTTTCAGGTTGGGTCACCAGTCAGATGCTCTTCCAAGGGAGCTGAGCTGAAACATCAGCCTGGCTGGCACCTCCCATCCTCCTACCAAACCTGGGTTTGAATTACTTTTCCCGAACAAAAATGAGAAGAACCCCAGGATAGGAGCTCTGTGCAAAGGGACTGCTGGAAGTTTCTGCTGTGGGCTACTCTTTGCCATCTAGCCATAGAGAAATGGGTCCAAAAGGGCTCTGAAAATGGAAGTGACCTGGCAGTTAACACAGAAGACGCTTATCTGAAGCACGTGGGAAGCGGGGGCTTGTAAGAGCCCTTCAATGACAGAGGGCAAGACCATCTGAATTGCATCAACAACAGCCAACTCGCACATTTTGTCAGAATTTCCTATTTCAAACCACTCTGCCAATTCTTTATGCCACTGTAAACTACTAGAGCAAAAAAACAAAGCTCTTTTTCTCTAAACATGAATATTTGTCCAGAAGCTGAACTATGGCACCCAATGCCCTGAGACCCCTGTGGAAACGACACCTGTGGGGTGCGGGGCAGGTCTCGTGTTACCCAAACGCATTATTTCAGCGCAGTGAGGAAATAACTTGGGAAGAGGAATTGCCCCTAGCAGAAGCAATATTTTCTCATCTGCATTCAGGTCTCTACATAAGGAAATGGAGGCTGATTTTTTAGGGCAAGTCATGGCGAATGGATTGGGGGGAGCTATGGGAGAGACCGCTGCGTTCTTGAGCCTTTGCAAATGGTTTTGCTCTACAGACCATGGATTGGAGCGTGACCCTGAGCTCAGAGCAGAGCAAACGGCTCACGCGGCTGCTGCCGTCTCCTCCACAGCCCTTTGGCAAGCGGGCAGGGAACAAGCGTATCCAACGTGGTTCACCATTCGGCTGTCGAACCACCTTCTGCCCGGTCCCACAGCTGGTTTCAGGTTTTGCTGCTGAGTAGATTTACCCAACAGGGTGCTCGCAGGACTGTACGATAATGAGAGCAAAACAGGCTCTTCATTTCAGGGATGTTTGTATGCTAAGAAAGGCGTGAAAGCATAAATCAGGCCAATAGACCTGCAAAAGCCTGCTCTGTATTCCTTCAATTCTTCTTGCCTCATTTTCTTCTCTCGCATATTTTTACCTTCTTTGCCCTACTTTGTTTGAAAACTCATCTAATTGTCACTTGAGATGACAAATGTCCTTTGCCTCCATGCCCCTTCCTCGGTAACGGATGTTTCCTTTCTGTATCACTTTGCTTGTAGAATTCATTTTCTTAATTAAGTGATGTCTGCATTTATCACTTCCTAATTTTTATTTTACATCTTTCTAGCTCTTTTTTCTTGGCAAATATGCCTAAAAACCACTGCTCGTGCTCTTTATTTTATAAACTGAGGTTTAAACATCATAAATCCTCCCCTTAAAAAAGCACCAACTTCTGGTACCGTGGTTAGCTTTTACCTTAACCTGCCGGCTTTGCCATTTCCCATAAAATATAAACATGAATTCAGTTCAACTCTGAAAGGAAAATGAAGCATACTGTATTGATCAAAAAGGTTTGAGGCCAAAAAGTGCTATTCTGATCATTAGTTTGTCAGCCCATGCAGCACAAAATAAACATTTGTCCCTGGGATTCCTGCACATGCCAATTCCATTTAAGAGCTACTTGGTTGCTTTTAGGTATGGATTTTCAGTCTGCTGACCTGAAGTTGTCCATGTTAGAATTAAAAGAAACCAGCAAATATTACATTCTTCACTGTCTTTTGTTCTGTTTGTTCTTTTCGTTATCACTGCACTACTGTACTACTTTAGAGTCAACCAAGAAAAACACCTAGTTTTCAGCAACGATTGTAATTTTTTTTTTTCACTTTTGTTACCAGAACTGTAACCAAACGTTTCATCCACCATCTGATTTTAAGAGAGGCCAAAGACAATAAGCTGTCTCCTACAGCTAGAATTAGTGAAGGTTAAGTCATCTTAACTGAATGGGGAAAAACAATAATCTAGGGTTCAACAGCATCCACCAAAGTTTTTACACTGCTACCTCCTACAACCTCTCTCAGCACTGCAACCCTGTTATAAATAGAGCTTTCTTCTGCAGGAAGAAAACATTTACCTAGAACATGAAAATAATTTGCTTTTTTATTGTTTTCAGTCTCTTCCCCTCTCCCTTTCCTTTCCTCCTCCAATTTTCATCCATCAAGACAGCAATGGCAGCAAAGCAGGAGAAAGCAAACGCATTTCAGTGGCACGATATTTGGTACGGGGCGAGCAAAACGCCGTTTACATTGATGGTACCTGGGATTTCTTGGCAATCTCCCATATAAAAGCTAGCCGGGGTCAACACTACTTAACCTACAAATTCAAATGAAACGGAATACATTCAATCCATTCGATCTACAGACCTTATAATATCTGACATCACCCATGCTAAAAAGGGTGTCTAATTAAATTAAGATAGTGATTGTTTTGACTTAAGCCTGAAGAATTAGCAATCCTTACTCTGGGAAAATGGCAACAAAAGGAGAAGACGGAGCATTTCCCCCGCAGAGACACGACCCCTCAGTTTTCACAGCACTCAGCTGGGGGGTCCCCTGGAGCACCTCCAAATCCAGGAGGGTGGGACCATGCACAGCTCATTCATCAGTCTCCCACGCCACACCATCGTGGGGCAGAAATGGATAGCCATCCCGCAGATGTGGCAATGACTTAAGACCCATCATGCGGTTCATCTCACTCTACATCTATAATGAAAACATCTCTATTTGGACAAGTTATTTAAATATCCTTTACAGTCAACGGAGACAAAGAAGCCTTTCTAGGATATGAGTCATCTAATCCACTGAGATGTATCCCTTATAATAGAAGTATTGTGCCTAAAGGCAGGATCTGTTTCCATCCCTTGATTACAAAGGGGATCTCTGTGAGTAGATCAAACATTGAGATCCATAATTTCATGAGATATCTAAATTAATAAAATGAATCCAAGTTGGTGTCCAAGCTAGTCACATATATTCGAAACAATTTAAACTGCTAAATAGCTCCAGAACATGAAATAATAATTGGTCTAGTTATTCAACTTGGCTCCCAGCTTTAGCGTATTTGCTGGGGAAAAAAAAAGTCATGGTAAAATATGATTCAATACATACTCCTACAGCCTCAGCGTCTGGTGGACCTCTGTGCTAACAGGGTAGGTCATGGTACACCCAAAATGTCACAGTAAATGATCTCATGAGGGAATTACATGGGTCACAGAAGAAAAGAGCCAAGAAAAGAATTTTATACCTGTCACTCCCTGTCAGACAGTCAGAGCAGACACTCTGCTACATACCCAGAAAAGACAAGGAAATGAAAGGGAAAGGAGGGAAGAGAAAGCAAAGGGAGATTGTTAGTCTTCTATGAAATACAAGATGATTAAATACTGTCAGGCTTTAATCCCTGCTGACAAGCAGAGCTGCATGAGAGATATGGGTTGATTAATTATAAGGAAAAAAGGCTGTGACACAGGCATATGAGGCAGAAACACCAAAAGGAGGGATTCGTTATTTATTTATTTGTTTTTAAATAAAAGTCATTCGCTAATGAAAGGAGAGCCACTTGTCTGGATCTAAAACTTTCAGCCCTACTTCTAAATCCTAATGCAGTCTCCCAACACATACTGGGGGGGGGGGGGGGGAGATCTCATGGTTGAATTTGCTTTTCATAACAGAATTGAATTTAGGCCCCGTGTAAGGCTTTCTGGTCAATACACTGGGTTTTATTACTAGTAGCAGCAAAGGACAGCCCTGGAAAAGCTGGTTCAACATAGTGCAATGGCAAGTGGACCGGTGGCAAAAAGGACTGATGTAGGATATCCCTCAGAGCATGCAGATGAAAGATTTCAGAGAGTTGCAAAGTGAAGGTTTTGAGAAGCCAAAGTGTCAGGAGATGCAGTTCAGTGAATATCAGTAGGGAACAAACAATTGTGATTGTTTTCTCTCTTCTTTCACGTGACTAGTCAGTATTCAGAGCTTGTCTGGGTTATATGCTGTGCTAAGAGAATTTGATCACAGCATTATATTTTTTGCTGTAGCCCCCTCCCCCCCCAATACAAAACATAGCATACTTTTTCCCTAAAAACAGAAAAAAAAAATTAATCAGAAACTTGTTGCTTTGCTTGCAATCCTAAGCCATGCTCTCTGGCCACAGCTCTGCCAAAATAGTCTCCTGGGGGCTTTCTCACAGGGCTGTGCTCGGTTTGAGGCACCACGTTGTCCGAGACGTGGTTCCTATTTCACCCAGACAAACCCTGATGAAACTCAATTTCTTGTTCCAACATCCACAATTGATCTGGCATTTGGAAAGCAGTTTCTGTTGTTTTAGCAGTTGCTAAATAAATGGGGATTTAATTCTGGGCTGCCTGGAAACTAGTCAGTCCAGGTCTAGTATGGCACTGCTAAGGTGAGCTTTTGGCTTGTGACTTTAGAAAGATGAGAGAACCACCAAAACAAAAAGGAAAGAACAACCAAAATAAAAAGGAAAGAACAGCTTTGTTCAATGGTACTTTTCCTTGATATCCTAGCAAGGGGAATAGCTCATTTGAAATAATTCATGTTAAAGCTGAAAAGATGTAGGAGACATTCCCATAGTCTGGGGTAAGGGAAACCTGACTGAGACAACATCTGCTACTGGCCCAACTTGGATGCTCCAGCAAACTTCCCCAAATTAAAGCTAAAACTGTCAAACAATTTTGGCTGCTGAGAGATCTGTTGTAATCAGGCATCTTATCAGGAAGGAACGCATCCTAAAACGAGAGACTGAACAACCTCTACATTACAGCAAGAAAAAAAAAAAAAAAAAAAAAAAAAAAAAAAGGTTTTGACACCTGAGGAGGAAGAAGCAGCTGTGCACGTTCTCAGTCCTGATTTTCAAACAGGGGAGTTTGTCCTTGCTGCAGACACCGCCACCCACGGCTCCCTGGCCCGTGCGAGGGTATGCCGATCTGCGGCGCGCACGGCAAGCACAGCCATACGCTTGCGTCTGATTGCTGTGTGGACAGACTCACCATTTCTCTTTACACCCCAGTGAAGGTGTGCTGCTGTTTGAACGCGCTGTACTTCTGGGCTGCTGAAAAAGACAACCTTTCGGCTCAGCACCGTCGTCCCAGGGATTTGAACACATCCCCACACTCCCTCTCCTCCCATAACAGCGGGATCAGAGCATCACCTCCCTACATTTAAGGCGCTCTCTGGCAGCACCTGTATGAGGTGCCCTACTCTACTGAGGATTTAAGTTTAGTTTTAAATTTATCTTTTTTTTTTTTTAGCAAGATGCTTGCTTCAACCTAATTTAGCCAGCAGAGATGACCAGGGCACCAGGAGGTGAAGAGTTCAAAACAGATTCAAAATCCAAGTTTTCCGTAATCGCAATTTCAGCTTTCCTCACTAAACCACTCAACCTTTTCAGATACCAATTCCAACACCAAGAAATAAGAGAAGAAAGAGAAGAAGGAAAAGCAAAGAGAAAGAAGATACAAGAGAGGGAACAGAGAGAGGAAAATGGAGACAATCCATTATAGCCCCATAATTTCATCCTGCAAAATTTCAGTCTGCATGCACCACTGATTCAATTACTGTATACAGCTTTACCCTTCAGCAGAACTAGAATGACAGAAAAACCCATTTTTAAAGGTTAGTGAGAGAATTTTTCATGGACAGTGACCTGCTTCAACAGGGGCACACAATGTAAGGTAGGAATTGTATTTGCCTTACTCCTCCAAAACAGATATTTAAACCTGTTTTGGGCTGCGAGTGAAATACGTCTGGTGATCTTAATCTACTCCCCATAGAGAGCAAAGCCAAGGAACAAACTCACTTGATGACCAGGTTCTGCACAAAATACTGAACCTGGCATTACAAAGCACGTTTTCCTGGACAGAGGAGCTGATCCGTACGGCATGTTTAGGAGTAGATAAAAACTTAGGAGTCACAGGCACAGGGCTGGCAGATCAGAAGGGGCAATGCTCCTAGCATTGGGAACTCCACTCCTCGTCTCGCGTGGTCGTGCCGTCGCTCTCTGAACCAGTTCTCCTCACACTTCTTCATTGTTACTTTGGCAAATTGTGTATACTTAAAGGCAGGTACTCTGGGCTATGTGGGGCACACCCAGTGCTGGATGCCAGAGGAGACTTGACACCAAAGCTGCAGCTCCTCGCTGTTTTCGCAATCGCAATTTAAAGCATTTCCCTAAAGTTGTTCTAACGTGCTCAAGAGCATAAGGCCAAAAGGGCTATTTTGATGAGAAGTAAGTGGGGTTACTGCTTAAGTGTCATTTTTAATTACCTAAGCAATGGTGTGTTGCCAGCACTTGTTAGACAAGTTAGAAATATATTCATATATTTTTTGTTCCCCTCTCAAAACAGCGTACCTCTCCAATGTGTTTCACTTACCAAAGCTATAACCACGAGCACACAGAAGTTGATCTGCAGTTTGGACTCTTGAAAACCATCTGATAAATAGTCTCTGTTTTAAATCCAGGAAGAGCGTGCCTACGCCTTGCTAGAGAAGAGCTCTCCAAAGGGAGCAGCAAAAGCATCTATAGTAAATCAGAGGCCACGTGGCGTCATTGAGCCTGGAGAAGGGCTGAGCTCACAGGACGCCACTGATGCTGAGAAAAGATGGAATTATTATAACTATTTACATAATCAGCAACGCTAAGACAAGATACAGTAAAAGCAGCGAAAGCACTACTAATTACATTATTCTAAACTTAGTGTTCTCAACTCAACATGGAGTTCTCCAGGGGAATTTTCTTGATTATTTTTTTTAATCAGCTAAATTATAGCCTTCCAAAAAAACTCTGGGCAAATGACAGCTTATTCTTCGAGAAGACTGCTGTACAATTGGACTGGTGAAATATCAAGTTCATTTCCGTGGAATATATTCCCATTTCCCATCCTAATTACTGATGGATTAGTTAGTGTCACTGGAATTACAATAATTTGCCTAAGTAGCAGGTTTTTAAATAAAGACGGAAATTGCATTCAGAAGCTCCTCTTCCACACATTATTTATATATACTGTGTGTCTGTTTACTCTCCATGCATGAGTGGCTATTTTGTCCCTAAAGATCCAAGATAACACGATAACAAGGATCCTACAAGCACATACACACTTTCATCTTTTCTCACTTGCAAGTATTTCCATTTACAGGATTATCATCATGCTAATGCACGTCTGCCAGCTGTCGCCCTGCTGCATTTTACACTCGCAGCGGAGCCTTCCTCTCCCCCTGCACATGCACCTGCATGACACATGCAGGGGGTTGTTAGTTCATGCCAGCAGTGACTAATTCCCTCTCCACCTTCAGAAAAGATAAAAAAACCCTCCTTCTACCTTCCAGCTGCCATGCAGATGGGCTAGTTGGTTGAGGAGCACGTGCCCTCTCGTCCCAGCTCTGACCCCCAAGCAAAACCCTCTCCTGCGCAGAGCTCGTGGCTCCGTGCTGATCCCCTGCAGGCGACCGATTCCCCCTGGGGTGATACCACATACCATTTCAGCCATTTTGTGGTATTTTTTTCCTTCTCTCTTTGGCTGTTTCAGTCTCAGCATGGCTTCCAAAAGGCTATGAGCTTTTTTCTTTTTTAGCAATTCATTTGCACAAACAAAAACAGTATTACACACAATGAACAGCCTTCTGGAACAGGCTAGGCATCACTAACTTGTCATCATTATGCTGTTTTTAGCTGGCTGATTGCTTTTCCCCCTTCAAAAATAAAAGTAAAGTATTTGGAGAAGAGAGCAGGACTTGTTTTCAAACTAAACCAATCTCTCCAAATCTTTGCCATCTGCAATCGCCCACTGCACCATGGTAAGAGAGCTGTGCTCGGGCCGTGTCCAGTAGACTCCAGAAACTGGTTGAGTACACGTCCTGGTGAGAAAGCATCCTCGGTCTCTCTGTCCATCCCCTCATCTCCACCAGCCCTGGACCAGACTATGAGGCCAAAGTCCTGCAACAACACTAACCCTAACCCTGCCCTGAACTCACTCCTGACAGCCATACCTCCTATATGCTAAGCAGCAAGATCATCCAGAAAGCATTTGACCAAATACATGGCCTTTTCAAGCTTTTCCAAAGTTCTGAAGTTCTCTTTCATATCCATTTTGGCCATTGTAAAAATATTTTTTTAACCCTCGCAGGAGCATAGAATGACAACCAGAACCTAAAAGCAAGTATTTTCCCTCCTAAGCCACTAAAAAAAGCTCAAGTGTAACGCTCCTGCTCAGCCCAGCATGGTTCATTGAGTCTTAAAACCACGTTGGTGCCATGGTTGGGGCTACACAGGAGCTCACATGGCCACCACGCTGGAACCAGGGGAGTCTGCGTGTGTAGCACATGTATCTGCTTGGCAGATTAGGTCAATGAGAGATTAATAGTAAAGCCACAAAGGGAAATCAGCCGCTAAACTCCTACCAAAAGCCACAGCCAACTAGGTGATTAATGTTTTGAAAATCCTCCTTACCAATCAAGGGCTATTCTAAGGAACAAGATAGGTTAGAAATATCTCCAATTAAAGGGAAAACTATCTTCAGTTATTTGAGAAAAGAGTTCATACTTGTTAGAAGCTCAGAAAATGAGACATTTTCACTATTCTTACATTACTTTTTTCTTTTTCTTGGAAAATGGGCCCATTTTGAACAGCAGCAACGCGTTGTTCAAGGATGAAGCACTCAGCACATGCAATATGAAAAGGATAGCATCACCGCTCCCATTTTACAGGCGGCACAACAGGAGGCAGCGAGGGCTCTGAGGACACCTTTCCTGCAGCGAGAGAGAGGATTACATCCTGGGAACGCAGAGCCCCTATTCCCGCCACAACTATTAAATAATACTTTTACATACGTAGGCAGCAAGTACAAAATATTGGCAGGAACCCTAGCGCGGTAATGCACAAGTGTGACGGGAAACCTGAATAATTGCTTATCTTGTGATATAGAAGCAACAGGGGCCTAATTCAGCGCGATATTCCAACAAGTTTGGTAAACACCCCAGAGACTGCTTGATAATAATTGTGCCTGTTTCCAGAAAAAAAAGACCTTTTGAAGTTTGTGCATGTGATGTCAGTTCATTTTTTCAAAGGGGCAACGCGACAGCTGTGTTGGAGATAATCAAAAAACCCGGGGGCAATTAGGTTTTAATGCTGTGACAGTAGGGAAGTATATCAACCTCCTCGTTACAGCCACAAGTTTCTCGGCAAAATGTTCTATAATAGGGCACATGGGATATCATCATTTCTTTGCAGAATATTTTCAAGATTTTTTTTTTTTGTTGTTGAAACCATGCAAGGAATTACTTGCAGATGACAATCACAACTACAGCACCCTATTTCACTTGAAGTAAACATTATTACAGTTATAATCTACATTAGGTAGAGGAAAGGAAGTTTTGCAGATATTGCTGCATTATACAAACTGAAGAACAAGTATGATAGCAGGCAGTGCTATAGAGGGCACTTTGATTTCTCTGGTACGTTTATGCCTGATGTAGGGATGTTCTTCGGTGTCTCTGGTGTGACCCCTGACTACCTCACATCTGGCAAAGTACTAGTCTTCCCAAAATCCCAGGTAAGGGTGAGGGAGCACCCCCGGAAGGATGGAAAATCCAAAGCACAGAGAAGCCAGCTGAATTATTCACAGAAAATATGTTCCAGAAACAGGTACTCAACCTGGGCTCTGTTTTTCCATTCTGTTACTTTCTTCTGTTAGCACACTGCAATTTCCCATTTGTTTACAAACATTTATGAGTGTATCCTCTCTGGAAACTGAACACTCAAGGTCTGTTTGGAGCACCTCCTTCTCCTGATGCAAAGACTGTAGCTCAGGCTGTTGCAACGTCAAGAATGAAATGGACTTCACTATGCCATGGAAGTCTCACCTGTAAGTTACTCCCTGAGCCTAAAAGCCCATCTAATAATCTGTCATTAAAAAAAAATAAAACCAACATGTATTTTCATTATATTCCAGAGCAATTCAGCAAAGCAAAGGTTTGGGGATTCCCACCCTGCCACAGACTCCTGATGTGCTGCTCGTGAGAACGATACAGCTGAGGGCAGAACTGCCATCCATCCTCTCCCTGCACCCTGGCGCTCCAGGTGCAAAATGCAGCTGGGCTTACCCTCCTTCTCATGCTTCTGGTAAAAGCACTCTTACACTTTTCCTTCTCCAGTTCCATGAAAGCTATTTGAATCCTTGATCATTTCTCACAGTGGTCTTGCAGAGAGAGAAAACGGAAGGAGACGTTAGTGGTCAGGGGGATTGTGCCCAAGTAATGTGCTGGGGGACAGGGAGGGGAGAGCATACCATTCCTCCCCCACTGTAACCCCCCTTCCTCCCCACACCCTCCCAGCTGCATGAGTTCAAAATCAGCTTTAGCAAGTCTACACTGCGGAATATAAAGCAGAGCAGTACCAGCTTCAGCAAAAGGTCTACAGCACCCAGCAAAGCACCAAACGCACGGCATCCAGCCGGCATGCCTCACCTGCCAGGGCAAGGAGCCCTGGTGGGACATGATGCTCAAACGGCCATCCGACTCCCAGGTCCAGAGCCCCGGCCAGCCCCAATAGCTTCCAGCTCTCTCCTCTTCTCCCTGAAGGCTGTAGGCACCCACAGCAGCACCATATGCAAGCTCCAGCCAGTGCCGTTTTACATTCAATTTGCACAGGTGTAAATTGACTACTCAAGGCAAAGGAGAATCAGCTTTTGTTAGCAGCCAAAGGTGAAGTGATGCTCTGTTTTCAATTGCACAACCTCCTTTTCTCAAAGCTCCCTGTGCCATACGAGCCTGCTGCCCTTTGCCTTCCTTTCCTATGAAGGGGATTATAGATTCCCACACCACAACCTGCACTGCCGCAACACAGAAAGCACCAGATTTCCAGCAGCACAGAGAAGGGGAGCAAAATAAGGAACTCATGACGAGAGGCTACATGTTCTCTGTCTTCTCTCCTAGTTCTGCGCTCAGACTTTGCGACCGACAGTTTGGTTTTATATGCAGGTCACTCAGTCATTCTTCTCACATGTACATGAGGCGCTGCTGGAAAATGTGGCCATTATCCATCAAGTCCTTTGCTTTAGTCAGCTTCCAGCGGAAGAGTAATAGATGCACTTGTGTTGTCACATCATTGTCCAAAATGTCAGGGTAAAAAGCCCTGAACATTAACAACTCCCTAAGGAAATCAGTTCTTAAAAAAAATAGAATAGGAAAAAAAAGTGAGAGGGACAGAAAGATGCAGAGCATCCCTTTTTATCAGGGATGAGTTATGCAGAAAAGTGCCCTGACTAGCTGTATGCCAGCCAAGTCCCCACACTGTGGTTTTACTTCCACTGAAGTTTATATTGCGTCTGGATAAAGCAATATGTGCACATGTGGGTTTTAATTTCTTGGATCCAGAATTAGAAATAGTCTTCTCTTTGGACATCATACATTAAAAGAGACATTCAAGTTTGAAGGGTGAATGTAATCTCTTCCCAGGTCACTTGCGTTAAGAGTCAAACAGCGCAGTGAGGCGATAGTATCAGGCAGTGCAAATCTTTATAGACAGTAAAGGAAAAGGGGGGAAAAAACCAGAAAAGATGAAATCAAAGATGACAAGAAGCAGTAGTCAAAGTTAGGAGGAAGAAGAGGTCAGGCACACAAATTAATCAAGGTGGTACAGTGATATTTTCCTGGTGAGGTCAACCTCTATGATCTGCTTTTAAAGGATTTGCTAAAGTTAAGGGAGAACTACGCAAAACTTCAAATCTTTTAAAGCTGGGTAAAATGTAGACATGAACAAAGATATTTCTTCGCTGAGATGCAGGGAAGAAAAACAAAGTGGAATGGGAGGGAAAGAATACCCTGTCCAGAACAGCCTGAAGGTGAATTTTGGTGACATCTACTCACTAATTCCTAAAAAAACCCCTGACCTGGGACAACAAACCCTGCGGAGGAGCTGTCACCAGTCCTGGCAGGCTTATGATATCGGTACCTATTTTTACCTTTGCAGCTGCAAGTAAACAACATCAAAACCTCAAATGAGAAAGATAAGGTGCAATAAATTTGAGCGCGCTTTGCCCACTATGTTTTTGTTGAGTGCCCCTTTTACGCAACCCCTCGTTGCAGCACAGTGAATACGTCCAAGAAAGGTGCTCGTAAAAAATAGGAAATAAAGCCAAAGTTAGATAAGACTGCAGGAATCTGGCTCAGAGATGAGTAACATCACCACTTCCGTCACCTACACCAGATACATCCCTTGCCTCTCCAAACTCAAACGTGTGCAGCCTCACCCATGCAAACTCTGAAAAGGGACCCTTCAACTCATGTCCCAGCACGGTGCCCCTTCGGACAGGGGAGGCACAGCCATGCTCTCAGCACTACAGCCTACCTCCAGTTCCTTAATTGGGCTTGTGTGTTACTGGTAAGTAATGGATACACAGGAAATGAATGCGAGGCCACCACCGAGTCTGCTTCTGCATACAAATACAGGCAGCTGAATGAGAATCAGCAGCGAACGCTGCAGCCCTGCCATTCCTATGGCATTTCCAGTATGGACGTGCTTAAAATATCTCAACATAAAGTGTTTCACTTTGTACAAATGATGCTGGTGTCACTGCTCAGTGCCTTCTCAGAGAGGAAACTGCAGAGGGCTGAGGGGGTCAGATAAAAACAAAGATAATGTATTATGCAGACACTACTCTGGATGAATATCTAGAGAAGAGAGAGACTTTAAGGGGCAAAACAATAAGAAATCAAGATAAAGAGGAAAGGCACACAAAGGCAAGCATACAGCTCTCCACACATTCAGCCTTTAGGGACAATCTTCCTATTTTTTCCCAGGAGCCAAAAAAAACCCCAAAATTAATCTCTGTGCACAGCCTAAATTTGTACCTAGTGCCAACTTTGTGTCTGCATCAAATCCCTCCACAGCGTAAGATGCAACAGTGTAAATAGGCTCATTTTCGTTATTTTATCAAATTGCGTTAACTTTCTCTCTGCAGCATTCTGCAAGGCTGGCAACACCGAGACGTGCAGGAAATGTAAATCACTCCCCTTTTGATATGATAACCGTAGCAGTGAATTGCATCCCAGAAATCAGCTCAGGATTATAGCCGAGAACTCACTGAAAAGCACTTAGCTGTGGCGCTGCGCCAGAAGGGTAAACTTCAGCTGGCGGGTCAGTGCAAAGCGGGCTCGGGTCTTGGGAAAGAAGAACAATACATAACATCCAGCTATCTGCGGCTGCACAGACCTCAAAGCCAACAGCCTCAGGGTCAATATATAATTAACGGATGCCAACAGGTGTTAAAAACAAGTGTGTATTTATGTATGCAAATACATGGGAGAGCTATATTAAATATGAATAAGCACCTAGGAAAGCGAGAGCCAGCAGGCTGTAGGATAAAATCTATTTGCCAGACAAATATAGACGTATATATAAACAACCACATACAAAAAAATTGCATTTCCTGCATGGAACTATTTGTGGTAGAGAACATTATAATAATCATTTTAATCATGTAGCGTTTATTTAAATAATTTTTCAGTTTCAAATATTCAGCAGATGTTGGAATGCAAATAAAGATAATCAGAACGTGAAAATAATTGTTTTCCCAATGTCTTATTTTCATGTGTAAATGCCACTGCTAACAGCTACTAGCGTTAACCCTGGGTCAGAACTCCACTGAATTCAGTACTGCACAAACACAAAAATAAAAAGCCGTCTGAACCCTAAGGAATTTGCAGCTCTAACAGAAAGGAGGCAGCAGATGGATATAGACAGAAATAATCAAGAAGTAGTAGTTAACAAGGCAGGAGTTAGTCTCAGCAAACCAAATCCCTGATTGCTGTGAGCCTTGTACAGGCACCACAACAAAGAGGAGTTTTGATCATCGATGCCCCACAACACACGGAGCTCTGCACATCCTTCATCTTCGCCGCTGTGCTCCATCTGTCGCCTCCACGCTTGCCGGCAATCGTGTCTCGTTCACCCACTATACTTTGTTTTTTAACACGAAAATTCTTTGGGCCAAGGACTGTCATTACAACCTCACTCTCCAGCACCAAGCACAGTAGGGCTCAAACTGGTCGTAGAGACAGATAAAGCCATTTATGAACAAAATGGCTCACTAATAATAATGTTTATTAATAACTACTCCAACAGAGTATGAGCATGCATGCACACAAGTCTAAAGTCGAAATTAACAGACAAAACCCATGTAAAACTATAGAGGCATCCGTCAACATTTGAGCAACAGTGCCTTCTGATGGCTTTTATTCAGTCCACACACCTCTTGCTTTAAATTTGAACCATGCAGAGGAGAGGAAGAGTGGCTAGCACATAATTACCTTGTGAAACTGAGACACACCATCAGTAAATGCATGTACTCTGCCTGATTTCAGCTGGAACCTCCAGAGGCACCGCACTACATACCACAGTAATAAAAACTAGCCCAACAGATAGCTGGATGGCTATGACAAACAAACGCCATAAAAACATTTAAAACATCCTAAACCAGTTTTCTGTAACAGAGATAACATCTGCAGAATACAGCATTCTTGCTGGAAGGTTTTATTTCAGCACATTTGTCTCAATGACCTACTTATTACTACACCTTTCAGACTAATTTTAAGCCAATAAAGTATTTAATTTGTATAACCAAATCTGTCTTTCATGACACAAGACCATTCCACATGGCTTTCAGGTTCTTACATTAAATGCTTAAAAGTCACGAGATGGGAAAATAAAAGACTGCTGTACAGCATCAATCCATCCCTTCCTCATGCCCAGCTGGACCTGCACTGCGGGGGAGCACTGCCCTTCCAGCCTCCACTTCCACACTGTCATCAAAGGATTAAACAACAAATTTACCCATTAGAAAATTAGCAGTAAATGGTAAAAGGGTTGCTTTTGCAGCACCCCAGCGCAGTGCGTCCAGTCAGGTAGGAGAAATCGCAGCACTGAGCTCCCCTCCAAAGCTGCTCTCAGTGGCAGCAGGGACCCAACCAGCTGAACAGTTGGGTACTGTGAAGAGTTGTCTCCCTTTCAAAAGCCTATAGTGAATATTTTTTAACATACTGATGTTTTCAGTGAGGTCTCTATGGAATGAGTCTTCAAAACAACTCCATCTGCATAACAAAAAAAAAAAAAAAAAAAAAAAATCTGTCCTTGAGCATTTTCTATCTTTGCACCAGGAGCATCACGAACATATATCTTGATAGCTAGGATTCAGTTCTTCTTAATGTCCTTGTATTTTTTTATGATTATTTTGTGTCTTTTTTTTTTTTTTTTTTTTTAAATGGTACATTCTTTTTTTCCCCTTGGACATCTCCCAAAGACCAAAAGCAACCAATAGAAAATACTGCTTAGAGACAAAGTTCATGGAGACTTTAGTCTGCACAGTTAGGTGTGTTCCATATCTATTAATTACATTACTTTTTCAGTAAGATATAGTGAATTGCAAGGTAAGGAGGCAGCTTCTACATAATGGCATGCTCAATAAAGCGTTAGCTGCAACCTCCATGCTCAAATGTGCAATGTGACAAATTTTCCAATGCAATTCAAACCTCAAAAGTGGAAAAGAAATAGCATGTAAATGGACCTCGTTTCCTCTTAAATCACTGTTAGCAAATCTGAATGTCTTTAAGCCTGGTAGTTTCAAATCAGGCCTATTTAACTTGCAAAGGTAGGTCAGGTTTTATTGATCACCTCTAATGCTTATAAATGCACTCTTAAAAAAATGAGCGTAATGACAGACATAAACACACGGCTCAGTTGCTAAAGGCTAACTGGAAAAATACATGATGATATTTACAGCCTTCAAGCTATGCTGTTGTCAGTGCCTTTTCTATACACACCAGAATGCAGATTACAGGCTTGCCAGTTCATACTGGAAAGGGAAAAAAAGAGCCCTACCAGAGCGGAGGTGGATTAGTATTTGTATTTACTAAAAGCACAGCTATTAACTTCCAGAATACAGTCACAGCAGCACAAGCCCATTTACTTCTCAGTTATTATTCCTCAACCTTTTTTCAACGCAATATTTTGTGCCTGGATTTCCTACTCAGAGTCCATGCTATGCCCTGAATTTTGAACTACTAACAACTGGTGGCATTATTCCAGTTGCTATAGAAATAAGGCAGATTTATTGTTATTTATATTATGGCATCACCTAGAGGTGCTTTTAATTAATCAGAGTTCCTCCTTCTACACCTTTCAGAGAAGGACGAGAGAAGCAGCCCCTTTATAATACCGATGAGATTTTTAAATACACAAGCGCTGACTATTTGAAGAACCTAGATTTTAAAGGAATGAGATGACAAATAAAGGAAATAAATATATGTGATCTGGCTAAAGGCCAGCGATCCACTTCTTAGCAGAGAAACAAGGGAACACCTAAATAAAAAGAACTGCAGCACTTTCCACCTGTACGGACAAGCACAGACCAGACACATTGCAAGATCCAGATACAGTCTTACTTGATACAGCTTTTTGCTTCCCTACCCTAGCTGTCTGTAAAGGATTTCACTTATGAACCACCTCTCAGAAAAATGAAAAGTATTTTTCCATGCAAAACTAAACATGATTTTCACTTTGTTATTTTTCATGCCATGCTAAAATAAAACCACAATGGATTTTCAATTGATATCTGATATATCACTCCCATTCCAACTATTAAATACTCATTTTTATGGCCTGACAGAGATTCTAAATACAATATTTACAGACACATAAATGCATAAAAACCCACTGCAGTTAATGTACTAGAACAGACACAGGATTTCTGGGTTTTCTTCTACTGCAGACTCCTTGTGCAACTCAGACAAGTTCCTCAATCAACCCTTACACCCAGGCTTCCTCCTCCATCTAATGAACGGGTGAGCTGCCCAAATGGATCACTGCCTAGGACATGCTCTGGAGCTATGCTGTCAAATAGTTAGAAAAGCCAATAATAAATAGCATAAATCCCCATCATCAACTTCAGGCAATTATCAAATGTTTATCAGCCTCCAAAGTGAAGGCTAATAAACCTGCTTATTTTAGCAGATAAAGTCAAATTACCTTGATTGAAGCCGGTAAGTGTTCAAAAATGAACAGCTATGGCCTCGTTTGCTTTTAGTTATTTTTGATGAAATGTCAGCTGAAAAAACTGAAAGATACTTCCCAGTTATTTAAGCAATGTGAAACTTGGGCAGTTATTTTCCAGGAAACATGGCCTACCTGACAGGTTTTAAATGAATAAAAGTGATATTATTACAATTATCATTAGAAGAAGATGTCCCTCATCAAAATGTGTCTGGATTTTAATTGACAAGGTCTGGGTTAATGCTGTGAAAATGCCAATGAAAGCAAAGCCTGTGGCTCAAACTAATTGTCAGCACTGAGCAACCTCAACCTCTAACCCACCACAGATTTATCACTGTGCACACTGTACTCATGACAAGAAACGTTTGAATTAATCATTAACAACTAGAAATTCCTCCCAGACAGAAAGCGAGCAGAGTGCAGGGCTGCCCACCCCCTTTCCCTTGCTCCTGAGCCAAGGAGAGGTGCCTACAAGCCCTCCTAATGAGAACGACTTGTTTTGTTGTTGTTTCACCGCCTTTTCTTTTAAGAGCATTGCAGGGGAAACTTTCAGTGGTCCAAAAAGGAGGAGAGAGACATGAGCCTGAGCAAACTGCAGTGTATGTATAGCTAAATGTCCTCCTCCCGCCCTGGCCACCCTCCCCGATCAGCTCCAGCACAGCCAACAGAAGCCTACGGCCTTCATGGAAGAGGGGACGGTGGTATAGTATGACCATGTGGGGTCACACACAAACACAAATCCCAACGCAGAGGCTAAGGGGCTTCCTTATTCCCAGCAATACCCACACAACTGGTCCCTCTTCTCACGAAAGGCCAGCCCAGTGTGCAGCACGCTTGCTCTCCAACCCAGAAGATGCGTGGTGCTTGCCCAAGGCACAGCAACTGCTACTCCGTGCACCCAGTCTGCTCCTGCAGACAATCTTTCATATGGACTCATCCCAAACGGCGGCATCAGTTTCTAGTACCAGACTATGCAACTGAGCATCCATCACTTGGGCTGTCCCACCAGTTAATTCAGGGTAGGTCCCACCATGGCCGCTGGGACTCATCAAACTGGAGAGCAGCCCAGTGAGCTTCCTCTGCAGTGGTGGTCATCAGTCACAGGGCAGTGGGCCACATTTGGTCTCCGTACCAGAGAGAGTCAAAATCCCAGGAGAGAAGCCAGCAAAGACTGGGATGTGAGCACAGGCCCAGCACGGTGGTTCTCCGTGTTTTGGTGGCACCCCTGGGGCAGCACAACAGTGCAGAGAAGGACTTACAACCTCCCTACTTCAGTCACAAACTCAGTAACACTTTGGAAGGTCCCCTCAGCTGCAGTGGCAGTCAGCACCACTTCTCCCACCCAATTTCATAAATAAAACACAAAGGGGTCTGTAAAAAACTTCCTGAATTCTCTTTATTTTATTTATATTTTCTCTACCCCAGCATGCTGGTGCAGACCCTCCAGAATATCACTGGGCAGAAGGAGAGAAGCTGGGAGCCTCCAGTACCTGACAGAGGCATGAGGTCTGCCAGGGTAACGGCATGGTCCTAAGCCTCTCGTTGCCTTTTACAGTCTTTACTCGGAATGCTTTGATTCTTAGCTTCTCCATCTGCACGGATTATGGCATCATCACAACACAGCTCGAGCATACATCAACTTGTTGGTCCCCCCAGCCCCAGTCTTTATACGACATCTGATGCAAAACTAAAGAGTTCCTTCTCACACAACATTAAGACTGGAAAACACAACAGCACTGGGAAAAAAGGAAGAGGGGAGTCTCCGAAAGAATCAGGGGCCAGTTCCTGAGCAGGGGGAAAAGGCATACAGCCACTAATGTCAAAAGGCACTAGGCTTGTCTGATCAGATATAAATAGAGCTACTTACCCCACCTAGTAGAGGAAAAAAAAAAATTAAAAAAAATATCTCTGTTATCAACTGACTAGTCGGGAGAAAAAAAAAAAAAAAAATCGATGGCACTTGCTGTGGTGAAGGAATAAGATGCTACCTTGCTTAGAGGGTGTCAGTGCCAGCAGGGTCTCTGCTGGCCCCTTCCCAGTAACTGGGAGGCAAAGACTGATGGGGGCCTTAGCCCATCAACAGAAATGCTGCTCACTTCACTGTCCCTTTTCTCCCAGAGGTGAAAGGCAGCCGTTTCTCCTCCCATTCACCTCCAGCTACCCTGCCTTTCTAGTTTTTGCTGTTTTCTATATATTCACCACAGAAACTACAAGCTGGAAAGCTCCCATTAAATGATGCCAACAAGAACTCTCCATTCACAGCTAACACTTGGCTGCACACATCCTCTCTTATTTCCAAATGTTTTCAGTATGTTTCAGCTTCCCTCATTAAACATATTCATAATTATTTGCAGCTCATCTAAATAACTTGTACAACAGGTTTGTGCTTCCAAATACAGTCTCCTGGCTGAAAAAAAATCAGCGTGACAGCACTAGAAAGAGGTTTCTGTTGATCAGGAGGTAGAGCTCAGGAAGAGGAAACTAGAAGCCACACCATCATGATTTGAGTCAGTGACTTCCACAAGGCAGCAATTTGGCCCTTCACAAAATCCTAGGTATTTCTTAAAGCATCACCCCTCAGTTAACCGTCAAATTAGTCAGCAACTGGTGACAATAAATTTCATAATAAAAATGTGCAAAGTGGAGACTTCTGGTACCTTAACTGAAAACTTGAACAGCCTAAAGGATTTTTCTGGTCTAAAGAGACACTGTTAATACAGCAGAGTATCTCCGTAACACTTCACACCAGTTACTGTTGTGGCTTTGCAAGACTGTTTCCATCACATACTTCAATATCCTTTAGACTAAGCAAAGGCTTCATTGAGAAAAGTTACACCAAATGCTCATTTCTTTAGCTCAGCCCCAAACAGTCACTTACAAAAGTTGTCAGGGCTTTCCAAAATCCTAATTCTTCAGGCTCTTTCATGCATCCTACAGAGCTATCTAAGGGCGGGCATCTTTGGCACTTAAATTGTGCTGTGCTGGCTCTGCAGTGCTCAACTCAAGCTAGTAGGAGCCAGCATGCAATTATGAGACCAGAACGGCTCCTGAAGTACACACGATGCCAGGGCTTCCAGCAATTATTTCAGTGATCCTTAAGACAGAGGTTATTCAGGGACAGAACTGCTCCTTTAGGTAATTACATTCCCAGGGCTACACGGTGCCTGTCAAACTCTCCCCCCTCTACATCACAGGCCAGTTTTTGTGGATCATTATGAAATAAATGTCATCCTGAAGGATGAAAATATAACAAGCTGTGGCTCATCTGAACCTGAACATTACCAAGTCACCACTATAAAGAAACGCAAAATGTTGCTCCCTGACTACATATGGGACATGGGTGACTTCCCTATCATGCACACAGGCCTTTATCAACTAGGATGCGCAATTAAGCTAACATTTGTCCAACGAAAGTAAAAATTACTATCGGGGTGGTGTCACAGCTGCAGGCAGAGCAGTAAAGGCTCTAGAGCATCCTGAGTGATCAGTCCCACATGTGACATTCTCCACTAAGCTTTGTTCTGGCAACATTCTCACTATTTGAGGAAGGAAACGCAGTATTCTCCTCCTTTTTTCTGCGAGGCTGGATGTAAAGCCTGGAAAGCAGAACTGCCTTAACTACATGGCAGGAGGATGGTAGTTCATAATTAATTTTCCACATCAACTGTTGGCTGCCCTCCTCTTCCTCTCTGCTAGGCTGCAAACTGCCAGTGGATACTTATCCAAAGAGTAGACGTGCCACAGAGCAAAAAGCGTGATTATTATTAGCTAATACTTTATAGCGTGTGCTAGCCAAAAATAAGAGCTAAGCGAGCCTGGGTGCAGTGAGAGCAGTACCAGTGCAAAGGCAGCCCTGCCTGAAGCTGCTTATCATCTAAGAGATGCAAAAATGAAGGGGATAGAAAAGCAGGATGGGGAGAGTGAGACAGACAGGAGAAGGCTGCAAGCAGATATGGAAACGTGTTCTCAGAAGAAGGTTTTGAGCCATGTAACTTCAAAACATCTGCAGCCCAAAGAAACACACGCCCTTTTCCACCCCAGTTAAGACTCTGCCCAAGACGTGGCCCATGGGCTGCCAAGCAGCAGCTCTGCAGAGGACAAGGGGCTCCAAACTGCTTTGTCTTCTGAGAGTAAGAAGGTACACTCCATTCAGAGTTAGCACTTTCCACTCCTCAGTCTCCAAATTTCTCAAAGACCAAAGTGCAAAGTAATTACAAGGGGGTCATTGGTCCTCTCAGGAGAAAGGTCTCCAGAAGAAAATAAACCACTACTTCATCATGCTCTCTGAAGCAACACTACAGAGTCCAGAAGGCAGAGCCACAGGCTGACAGCCCAGGAATAAGCCCATTTGTATGACTTTGGGCAGACCCATTGACTTCTCAGCACTTCAAGAGTACAGGTAAAGGACTATTATATTACTGTTCTGTGATTGATATCTTAAGAATCTCATGTTAGTTTTGGAGTTTCTTATTTTCTTTCAGAAATTCAACTCAGTTCTGCTGCTGATATCAGCTTTTTAATTCATTTTACACCAAGATATTTTTTATCAGAAATGGTGCTTTGATATGTGTCAGGTTGATGGATTCAATAAAAGCCCTGTCAGGAGAAGCTGAGTGAATAGGGTTGCAAAAGCGGTGTCATCAAGGAATTTGATACGTTAACAGCCAGTCTGCTGATCTTGCAACAAAACATGCAAATATAATAGCCATTTTATTTTCTCATCCTGGCAAAATAGTTCAGAGAAACACTGGAAAACATTTGCATAAATGTTACTCACAAACAAGCTCGGCGTGCTCACTGATAAAAAACATATGTAAAAAGCTATCCTGCATGCTGTCCTGTTTTCCTATTTGGTGTGCAAAATTCAGCCAAGAAGAATAAAGACTATTCAAAATAAAGCTTTGAATTTAACTTTGGGAATTCAAGCAGACATCCCGTGATGCTCAAACTGAACTTGTCCTTCAATAATGTAGGAGGACAATTTTACTGACACATTTTCAGACACAGCCAGTAGACCTGCACCCCTCGTCAAGTCACTGGAAAGTTGCATTAGGGTCTTATTTTGACATCCAAACCCACACAAAATCAGTGTGTGTTTCTGATTTAATAAATGAAATCACATAAGAAGCAAGACAGATATGAAGAGAGAAATAATAACTTTTTATCAGACCACATAATACAGGGAGTGAGAAAAGGACACCTGCCCACTGCTCTGCTATAGGTCAAGCAGGGCTTGAATATGCAAGCTCTCTGCTTCACCTGTATCAGACCATCACAGCTGCAACGCTACCTCTGCACTGTCCTGTAAGGCAAAGAGATTTTGTTAATTTGAACTGATATACAGAACATTTGGGAATCGTAAAAAAACGTGATGTTGAGATTCAACTTTTAAAAAAGAGAAATAATATTACAGCCTAAACAAAGCAAAGGGAAAAGTTCCAAAGCAATCCATCTGAAAAAGGTGAATTACATTGAGGATTTATGTCCATGTAATGAAGACAATTAATTGCTACGAGATCCATAAAACACATTAAATGAACAGGGTTTTTTTCCAAGATAAAATTTATTAACTATGTTTAATGGCTACTTAAAATTTTTCTCTTACATATTTATTATATGTGCTTTTTCAGCACAACAGAGCATTTTACTAACCAGATTCTACTAATCTAAAAAATGAGCAATTTAAGAAAAAAATATTACTCTGCATGTTATACAGATCCGTTTAAAATAATTCCTTACACAATAAGACTACCATCACCACAATTGCATAAATGCTGCTAAAAGGGAATCTGCTTGTCTCGCACGAGCAAACAACACTCTGCTGCAAGGATGAATGAGTTCAGCTAACATTATTTGGACATATGTTGCCATTTCCAGCAAAGGTACGGAGCAAACGTGGGTCCTGATGTCATTTGGCGTTACTGTAATCACTTAATTAAAAACCCCTCTACTTGGGAGAGCAGGACACATGGAAGAAACTGGCTTAGATCGGAGCAGTGACCTCAAACGGATCCACATCTAAATCTCGTGCTTTGCCCTATAGACTCAGCTGCTCAGCCAAGGCTCTCTTCGTGCCTCCAGCTGTGGGTATGAGATGCACCTTTTGCACTTGTGATGGCATGCAAATCAGAGACGGATGTTTACCACTTAAAAGTGACCTAGAAGTGACTCTGTTCCTTATTCACCATCTGTAAAATGGGGATAAGTAGCACTTCTGTCTTACAAGGGTGTAATGGGAACAGATAAAGTTGATGGTAGTCAATTATTCTGGTGAGCTTGCATGAGCCCCCAAGATGAAGAGAAAGGATGAAAAAGGGTCTCAGCTACTTGAATGAAAAACAGCAGTGTTGCCAAATCTTCAAACTTTAGCACAATCTTCTCAATCTGCAATGTTCTTAAAGATCAAGTTTCCATAAGTGTGAGCTTTTCTTAAATAAGAACCAAGTTTTTAGATCGGATGGTCACAAAGTAAAATGCAAAAATATAACCAAAGTCCAACCTAGAGTTTAATGCCTAAATAATAGTTTCACAGAAATCACTTGTATGGAAAACGCTCTCTGTCCTCTGAAACTGTGAGGTTCTGCACAACCCCTGCACTGGAGTACTACTCATGCTGCGGCCTGAAACGTGAACCTTAGACTGAGAGTTGGACGGGCTCAGGTGGAAGGATGTGGGGAGCTCATGTCACCACCATCCTACCCAAGGCAGGGTCAGCACCATGGTCACAGCAGCAACCAACTGGTGCAGATCCTCGCACACCCTGGGACACCCTGCGTACCCAGCAAAACACACACGCTCATTGCAAGGAAGATTTACACGCTTTCACCTACAAATCTCACACAGAAACAAGGAATAAACAAGTTGTTGTGATTTCTACATTATAACAGTGCAAAATATTTCTCTGTAAGAGTCAAGAAGCCCTCTTGATTATGAAATACCTCTCCTACAGCCTTCCCCTTTAGGTATTATAACCACAAGAGCAGCAGCTTGGAAATAAACAAAAGCAAAGATGATAACAAAACATGAGCAACATTTAACAACCTCCTCTTCTAGAAACCAGGTGCCACCAGAGCAGACAGACAAACGGAGAACAACTCCTCCCTGACAACAGTGTAGTTTTCTTGAAATACCTGTACAAATTAACAGCATGTGCTGTGGTTGGAACAGATCTTTCTTGACCCTCAATATTTAAAAGTTAAGCACCTAATTTAAGCTATTCCCACCAACTTTTTTCTCCAATCGCTGGAGACAGGCAGCCTCCAGACCAGCAGAGCTCTGCTGAAGCATGAGAGTTTGAGCCTACAATTTCCAGAGATACTACTACTTGTGCAACCACACCAAAAGCAGGAGAATGAATGCACACGCACTTGGATGCCTCAGGTTTTCTTAGAGACTTTTAGGAAAGTCTGGACTTTTTTTTTCCTCCCCCCCTCCCCCCCCCAAGTGCAGATGTTATATTGCTGCTGTACTTTTCTCAACAAGACTATACTGCTGGTTCAGTCATATAAGAGAAGTCAATACCCATGTGTTAAGTGAAAAAGGATAGCATCATCTGATACCATTCTACTGAGATCTGGGAACCAATATTTTAAATTTTGGAGGTTTTTTATCAGCAAACTTTGCCTTCACAGAAATAACTTGGCCTAGATAAAAGAAGCCGTAGAATCAGAGGTTATATTACCCTAAATGCTTCTATAGCACAAGCTTTATCCACAATACATTCCTTAAGTCCTGGCCCTCAATTTCTTGTTATAAGATAGTTGCATATTGCCTTGCTACAGTTACAGCACAACCAACGCAATGTTTGTGTGGCTATGAGAACCTCCACACATGCAAAAACTTTAAGTGCTACACACCAGAGGGGGCACATAAGATTATGCAAGAAATTGGTATTATTTCCGTCCTTGGCAAACAACGAGAATACACAAAGCACAAAGGAAAGCACCAGGGCTGTATTACAAATGAGCTACTTCAGCGTCATTTTTTTTTTTCCATCTCTGACCCTCTGAACTGCAGACATTAGTGAAACACAAGCGGGACTTTCAAAATGTGGATGCCTATCACCAAGTATACATCACCAACAGCAAAACACAACCATCAGCGAGCATTTTGTTCAATAAAGCACTTGATATAAACACGCACCCCCTTAAGCCCAAGACTTTAAAAACGCTTCGCTCTTGATGAAGACTCTCCAAATTCAGGGAGAGCAAAGGTTATTTACGGAGGCAGTATGAGCATGGCACATATACAGCAATAAACACGAAGGCTGCTAATTTTCTATTTTCCCCATATGTCAATATTCAGAAAAGAGCAAAAAGACAAGAGCAGGGGAAAAATGACATACCTTACCAAACCTGAATGTTGGACACAACTCGTTTCAGAGCAACATTGGTGTGAAGGTAAGTTCCTCAGGCAACCACTAACCGCAATTCCTTTCTGAGCTCCCCAGAGGCTCCAGCTCCCCCTTGTCTGTGTCCCTGAGGAAGATGCAGTGTCCTCCAGTATTTCAGAGCCTCAGCTGCAAAAGATGCTGTTCAGAAAAAGGAAAGAGAAGAAGGTGTGGCATTAAATTCTAGGGTCAGTTGTTTGGCAGATTCAGAGCAGAACATAAGACGACATCAGATAGGAATGAAATGTCAAGGCAGGACAAAGAGTCTGTGACAATCCATCATGCGTGGCACCTTTGGAGGGCAATCTTTGAATTCAAGAACTGTGGTGCAAAGCTATTCTTGCTTTACAGTACTTTAATAGTGTCCCTA
This sequence comes from Gymnogyps californianus, assembly GCF_018139145.2. Taxonomy (NCBI): domain Eukaryota; kingdom Metazoa; phylum Chordata; class Aves; order Accipitriformes; family Cathartidae; genus Gymnogyps; species Gymnogyps californianus. The sequence goes on from NC_059484.1 coordinate 13,288,108, forward strand.
CACCAGGAAATGAATGCCAGCCCGGCTGCTTTTTATTCCAGTCCGATATTGTAATAAGAAAGTAAGTAATACACTTCTCCATAGGGAATATTTTAATTCATTATGGCATTTCTGCAGAACAACAGGACTTTCACGTTAAAAGCAGAGACATCACCTCAGTCTTAATACTTTGCACTGTTAAAATGGCTCTCACTCAAGAAATTCAAAGCTCCTAAATAGGCAATCATGTTAGGACCTTACAGCTGATGGGAAGTGGTGACTGTCAGCCCAACACGCAGCAACGGGTTCCCGAAGTTCAGCCTCCAAAGCAATTGTCAGAGACAGGTAAATGGCCCGAGCTTTGCTAGGAGGGTGGGGGCTCGGCATTGCCACGTTTTCTAGCCCACTATCACTGCTAGATGTGCTCAGTGTTTCCAAGAGGACAGACCCTGGCACTGACATGGGGGCCTCACTGTGGATACCCAGGTGAGAAGACAGCAATGGAGACGACCGCCTGGCAGCAATGCTGCCAGCAACCAAAAACCTTAGAGAAGCACCGAGAAGTTCAAATGTTTATCACTGTCATTGCATTAATCATCCCTAATCCCTGGCATATGGGAAAACACTCAAAGGACCATCCTTCCCCCACTCCGACCACACAGCCTGCAAAGCGAAACCAGGCAGAGCAGCACAAAGCAGGCAAAGACTGAGCAAAGAGGAGGATCCGACCTCCCTAGGTCGGATACATACACGCTAGGTGGTTTGTGTCCTTAAACCAGGCTCAGAGATGCTTTTCTAACATAAACTCAACACAGCAGCCATGAACATGCTCATAACTTTGCCTAGAAATGCAAAAAGAGCAAAGAAAAAAAAAACCCAAGATATACAGACATATTTATTCCTTAGAGGTCTCCTACACAGGAGAAAGCCCGTGGCAGATCGAGATACCACAAAATCCCTCTACATCTTCACAAAAAATCCTGAAACCATGAACAGGTTACAGCTATCTGGAAAACCCATTACCTTTTGGGCTTGCAAGAAGGAAGATTTCAGTAATCAGTGTGCAAAACTGTCCATGCTGAAAGTTAGCATCATACTGCTTTTTTTTTTTTTTAATATATATATTATTCTTACCAAAAGTCCACATAGCAAGCATGGTCACACAGATCAGAACAATCAAATATATTCACTTTATTTAGCACTAATTACTTCACTGGACTTTGTATAAGTGGTTTATGTTACATACCACACCTAAAGGCTCTACAAGTGGAACAGCTTGTGAGACACCCACAACAGGAGTCAGGACAGCAGAGCCCAGCCCTACATTTCTTGGTACACATTTTCAGACCTTCTGCCTCGAACTCAGACATGAAGGACAAAAATGGACCTTCACAGTTCCTGTGCTCTTCCAGGCTAACCATGAAAAATCAGACTGCCAACTGAAACGGCTGCTGAATGACTTACGGGTATAGAAATGGCTGATGCTGCAGTAGTTTGATCTGCAGGTAGCAGCAAGACCTAGTTCTACTGCTTTTAAGGGATTTCTATCTCTGGAGACCAGTTACAATTACTTTCTTATTTTTGCTCGTAAACTGTAATGCAAAAGAGTGACGAAGAAAGTCAGTGCTACATTTTTGTGCATTAACTATAGCATCAGCTGAGTTGAGAAGTAGAAGTAATAAGAGTAGGACTAGATCATCATTGCAAGCTGAGTGCAGGGCCTGGTCTCAGGTTGGAAAAGATGTGTTTTTGCAAGCTCCTATTTAATACAGCTTGCCAACGCTCATCGGAAGCAAATCTCTTTGGTAAGAAGTCAGCACATTGCCTTAATATGCTGTTATGCATGTGCATAGAGTTTCTGTACCGTCTGAATTCCTGCACTGCTGGGTGGATCATAAATTACAGTACAGGCAGAAGCATGCAATTCCAGTTCTTGGCAAAGACCAAAAAAAAAAAGCTTCCCTCACTCCCAACCACTACCATCACGGGAATGAGAGCACAGCAGCAGCGAGCTGGAAAATGTTGCTGCCAAGCAGTTGCCTGATCCAGACTCAAAGCACGAAGTACTACGAACATGCAGTAATGCGGGAGGATGGGAAGTAACGGGAGGTGTGGACATGGAGGGGAAAACAACTTTGGTCATGACAAAATGCAATGACTGTGCACCATTCCCATCTCTCTGATAGAAGAGAGATAATGCAACATAATGAAATGAAATCTGTGGCCAGGATTCCCGCAAGCAGCAAGGTGCAGATGCTCCAGCCTGAATTGCAGCGTGCTTCCTCCACACTCTGATGATGTGCATCACACAAATACAGAGGGAGGGAGGCAGGCCAGGGACCATTCCTGGTCAGCAATATAGTAAGGTAAAAGGCTACTAAAAAATAACGCTAGGAAACCCTCATGAGCTATAATTTGTGTTGGCTCAGAACCTTCCAGGGAAAAAAGAAAAAAAAAGAAGGACAAAAAAAAAAGTCTGCCAGTCCTGTTGCCCAAACCTGCATGATTTTGCAGAAAACCCCCTTCATATTCAGTAAACCACTACGGACTTGGTCGTTAGTGTCCTAGCAGGCAACTGGTTTCCCTCTCACAGTCGAGGAATTTGGAGAGCCCATCACACAGCTCCTGAGATGCTCCTCAGACCTCCTCAACTTTGGGCAGCTCTAGTGAGCAGCTGCCCTGAGGGCTGGAAAAGTCCGGGCTGACGGTGATCTGCCGGAGCCACTGCCCAAGGCCAGAGCCCCAGGACCGTCCCACAGCTGTGGAGTGGGACAGACACCAGCATCCCTGATAAAAAAAACATTCATTTCAGTCTGAAGCTGCTGTAGGAGCTGGCACTGCTCCTATCTGAAACAAAACCAAGTCTGAACTTACAGAAATGCCCCATGTTCTAGAAATCCCACAGTTTCAGTTAGTTTTGGTTCTAAAATTTTGTGCTCCTCCCATTCTTCTTTGATCGGATGTGTGGCGGTAACTGCTGACAAACTACGAGTTACTTCCATTATCCCGCCACTTCAGATTTTTACGTTCAGTTTCTGGAGCCCTGGATTCAATATTCAGGTGCATTCCTAAATTAACATAGTTAAGTGGTATCAGATCAGTCTTCAAGTCAAAAAAGCAGGCATATAGATGTTCTCATTAATCAGAAAAGGCAGGCAAGACATTTTTCCAGTAAAAAGAGAGTATTTCCCTTGGAGGAGTCTTAGTCCTTTACTGATAGAAAGCATGAATTATACAAAATAACTATACATGTTAGATGTAATAAATCAGAACAAACATTAAATTTGATGACACCACTTCTATCTTGAGATGTTCCCAGATGCCAAATCAATGAAGGCTGGGAGACTCTCTCACAGGAAGCCTTGCTATACCTTTGCCCTGTTCTTATACTTTTCTTTAGGCATCAGCTATTGATCCCTGTCAGGGTGAGGACAGGAGCTGGCTGGACCCTTATCTGACCCAGCACAGTCATCCTTATATTTCGGTGTCATACAGCATAAGGTGCAGCTTGGGCCTTATGGCTAGATATGACAATATTGGTGAGCATTTGCAACTTTAGGGCAAAAAGAGGTATCTAGAAGCTGAATGACATATTTGCAAGCAAATATTACACTATGGTAGATATTCAAATTAGTATCAGTTTGTCTCATCAAAAATTAATTACAACCTACCTAACTGCAATTGAAGAAATTAGTTGCGCATAGAAAAGATTAAATATTTAAAGAGACTGGTGACTTAAAAATAATTGAAACCATATGGCCTTGCTTAAATATTAAATTTCTTTTATTTTTACTGCTAGTGTGACCATTAAGAAATCAAAACTCCATATGTGTGTGCATCCGTGTAGACATGTACACCACACTCAGGTATATGTAACATGTTCATATATCGTCTCATAACTTGCCTCTTTCCCTATCACTAAACTTGGGTAAACATGTTCAACTAATACAGAGGAGCTCTACTGGTAGAGCCAGAAGAAAGGCTGCAAAACAGGCAAGGGAAAACACATTTTTATTGCTAAGTATTTAACAAGGTCAACCTCCTCTGTAAGTGCAAGAAAAAAGATCCCACAGCAGACTCTGAACACAGCAGGGGATTATACCAATTCATTAGCAGGTATATCTTCTAATTACAGCCTTGGACATTAGTCCCCATATAGCTGAGCAGGCCACAACTGCTGCATTTTGCCACATCCTCAGGATCGAGCTCACTGTTTTCTACTGAGCCTCAGGACACCATGGCTTAATGCAATCCCACCCCACTAGCTTCAGCTGAAAGCAAGGGTATTGTGTTATCTCAAAGGATGCTCCTGAGTCCTCACAGCTCAAGTCCCAAGAGAAGCTGGCTTTTACGTTTTATAGGATTTGTTCCTCTGCTCCTGCCACGTTAAGGAAGCTGTAGGATCAACAACTCATCCTGTCAGCTCCATCTCTAGTAAAGATCTCACATTAATTTAGTGTAAAGGTGACACTGGTGAAGAAGGGAATAAAATGAGACTTTGAATCCCTCCTTCCAGAAGGCTAATGGTAAAAAATTGGTAGCAATGCAACTTTGGCACCTGTCCAACTATAACACTTAGAGCATTGCCCACAGCCGTGTCCCAGACATACTTTATCATTCACGATGGCTCAGTACAAAACATAAATAAAGCAGAAGTCGCCAGCACTACTGGCACTCAGCTGTTTTGAGGCTTTTTTTTTTTTTTCCTTCCCTGCCAACAAAACAAATAGTGAAATAGCAGAACTGCAATTCAAGTGATAACATCCATGATTAGGAAATTTGGTGGAGGCTGGTGGTGTGATGGAGTTCCTCAGGAAATTAACTCAAAGAATGCAGGCAATAATAAAATGAAGAATACATTGACTGAGATGAATATAACGGAATACCGTGATGTCGCTGAAGATCAGTGTTGGTTTTTGTCATCCAAGTGCAAACTAAGGGTATCCAGGAAAAAGAAAATAAGAGCAGTGGTTAACCACGCTTGTTGTATGAACTATTCCCATCATAATACTATTAATGTTACATCACGAGGTTCAAAAGTATGATTAATATCTTGCCGGGTTAGAAAATGCTAAGACACTGCACAAGTCTTGCTGCTGTTGTATATGAGTAAATAATTTCTGAACATGAAATCTAAGAAATGCAGTGGAAATACTTCCTATTTGAAATAAAACATGCCTGCTGAAGAAAGGAGCTTACATTAATGAAGGCTGCTTCTCAAGTTCAAAAGCATTAAGTTGCAGGCTCCTCTCTGTCTAGCTGCTAACACTGCATTATACTATTAAGGTTTTTTATTATTATTATTACTCCTCCTACTACTACAGTCTGGTTACACTATAAAATAAGATCTCTTGGGCTCCTTAGATTCAGATGTTTACATCTGCCCTTGTACTGGAGCTCTTTCATGAGATCATTGTTTCTTCTGTCAGTTCAGTTGAAAGCAATGATAAAGTTATAGCAATGCATATGTCCTTGTCAAATAATGCTTTCAAGGGGTTGGAAGCACATTTGTGGAAAAAAAGCGATGCTTAACTGACTTCCTGGATTTAGGAGAGAATGAGTATCAAACAGCTTGCACTTAACTGGTCAGATCTTCACAATAATTGAGTAATGAAATAAACCCAGTTCTTCCAACAAGAGCTGACAGGTTCCTATCAGAGGCAGCTGTGTGATACAACCGTTGCTGATACGACAATATCTAACTGGATTTCCTCTTACTCTAACTTAAAATGGGAATCTAACTAGAAAACAATCATGTCACTCATCTTAGTATCACAGTTAAACTGCAAGCCTTACTTTCACGTTGAGTGTGGTGTAACTAGCTCCATCAGATCTATTCATAGGAAATTTGAAGCACGTTTCTCCAGCCTAAAGTGCATTGTATCAGCGTTAACTTGTTTCCCAGCTTGCTAAAAGGCTTAATTTCCAAATTTAGGATGGCAGAGACCTTAACTCATTGGTAAGGCAAAGTCAGTGCCTTTCTTTTCCCTTATCCTCTTTCTTTATCCCCTTTTTCACAGAGCCAGGAACAGACATTTTGCAAAAGCTGGGACAGATTATCTCCTTTCCAGCCGCCCCTCTCCTCCTGTGGCTCACAACCACACGCCTCTGCCAGGGTGTTACCAGGGTGAGGGCTCCACTCTACAACCACGGCGTCGCAGAGGTGGGATGTGCTGTGAAAACCCCAACCGACCCAAGGGAAACACAATTTGTCAACATATGCAACAATGCAGAATAAATTATGTTAACCGGGGAAAAATGTTATTTTTTGATCCATTCCGAGATAAACTTCTACGTGCACAAATTTAGTGCACTGAGACTCTTCTGGGATGTATTTTCTATATTCTGTAATTCAGGTACTTTCCAGGATAAAGAATGCTCTTTATTACTAGAAGGTTCAAATACATTTGGATCTCTTTACCACAGCTGATAGCACATAAGTGGATCATATTACAGGATCAGAACATGAAAGCATAAGCTTTTTATAAACATACTGTACTTCTCTTTCTCTGTATCAAAGGTATTAGCCTGACCATTATTAACTTTAACCTCATCTGAACTCAGTGCATTTGTGTTTTGCCACCCAAAACTGACTTCTCTATCTCCTTCAGACACATTTTCACCTTCCTTCCCCCCCCCTTTTTTTAAAAAAAATTATTTATTTTATTTTTTGTTCAGGGACTCTCTCTTTTGAATACTTCAGATTAAATTTCCCAACAGTCCTGGCACTGGCCTCACTCTGCTCTCACTGGAATTGGTGAGATTCATTACTGGGCTGCATTAAGACTGGTCATAAGAAACAACTATTTTTGCTGCCCTAATCTGTCACTCGTCAGAGATACTCTGCTTTGTGTTACTGCCATTTCTAACCTGTTTTCTGTTGGAAAATGAATAAGTAAATGCATATCTCCATCTACTGTTAAATGTCATTGCTAAGCAAACCTTTCGTCCTTTGCTAAAGTTGCTTATCTCTAAAGTTACTTATTTAACTCTGTAACTTTATTGTTTATCTCTGTGGAACATATTGGGATAAGCTGGTATACCAAATGTTAGAAAAAATACAAGTATATTGGATTGTGTGGCACCTGGAGGACACACGGCTGTCAGTCAGTTGTCAAGCCAGAATCTGAGCAGGGTTTTTCATTATAAATTCAGATTATTATTCTCAATGTTTTGATTTTAAGTCACACATAGCATCAAACTCTAATGCATTTCCTGAGAGTCTAAAATGTGATTCTCCTTTGATGCTTTAAGCCAAATCTAGTTATATTAGGAAAAACAATTGGGTTTAGTCACTTTTCAAACTTTGAAAAGTTTTGTCATATAAATTAGTTGTACACAATGTGCTGTGACTTGAATTCCCACCCATTGCTGTAGTTTTCCACTGTTACAAGCCAGGGGAAAGGTAAGAGCCAACCAAGTCCATAAATGACACACAAAGGCAGCCTCACTCGGTGCACAGATCTGATACATTAGCCTGAAAAGTATATCAAATTCACTGACATGTGAAAAACACCAGCCTAACTTCCAAAATGTAGCTTTTCCTATGTGGACTGTATATTTGAAGAAAAATAAACTCAACTTGAGCTGGAAACCAGCACAAAAGCCTGGTAAATCTCTGGAGCCTTTAAGTGCTTTAATTCCAGCCACTGGTACAAAAAGGACAGAGCCAGGAGGATACAGAAGAGGGCATGCAGAAGTCGGGCAGAGCATCAGGGAGGAGGCAAGGGTGAATGGATGCCTGCACCAGCTTATGAGGACCTCAAGGGCTGGGTGAGTGCACTGGAGAGCCAAGAAGAGGCCAGAGCAGATGTGGGGCTGCAGGAAGATGCCAGAGCTTTCTAGGAGAAGTGTCAGGAGTTTGGAGAAAGTTGACGCAAGTCAAAAAGGACCATAAAGAAACAGGAGCACACACAAGTCCCAGAAGTTGGCCTTTTGGTACACAGCCAACACATTTGCAATTGCAAATCAAGACTCCCTTTATGTCTTCTCCCCTTTCCGAGCGCACACACTGCTCCAATCTGTGCTTTCTGGACCAGGCCATCTAGTCTTACACACTGAACTACAGAAAACCTTCAAGAACGAGTGCAAAGCAATGAACAATCCAACACTGACACAGAAGGCATCCCTGCCTCAGACTCCACGCGAGAAGGATCTTGAGTTCACCCATGTAAACACCTCCTGCTGTCTGCTCTCAGAGAGAGAAGGTTAGATGGACTTTTCCAACAAGTCACCAAACTATCTGAAATATTCTTGTTCACCCATAAAATAAGGCAGTGTCACACTGCTTCAGTCAGTAAAGGCCGGCTTCCTTGGCGCACTGTAAATCCTAACAAATGGAGCAGAAATACAGCACTCGGCAGGCTGCATGGCAGAGCCAGCCTGAACAGCAAGTATCTGAACTGCCTTCAATCTCATTAGGTGCTCAGTAGTCTCAGAGCAATCTTTCGATTTGTGCTGAAAACCAAAGCAGCTAAAAGTAGACTATCAAATGTAAGGGAGCTTTGAATAACCTTGTTATGAAATACACTGAATTCTCTTCAGACACAGCTCAAGACTGCTGACTCCGTTTGAAGCCCATGATTAGTAGACCCCAGCCAGAAATATGTCACTAAGTCCAGGTAGAGCTTGGCATGAGATGAAAGGACTCATTCAGCCACTGGCAGCAAAGAAACCACACAATGCACCTGAACCCCATCTAAATCTAGACATGGTCAAAGTATAATAATGAAATACAGATGAAAACTACTCATAACAGGGCAGCATTTGAGACAGAAATTGGTCTTATCACTGATAAAAATTTTCGTCTTCTACAGACGCACATTTACATATAGAATTAACAGTGCTTAAAAGATAACTGCCTGTGCCATCAGGTGGTTGGATCCCCAAACTCTCTTCCACCCACAGTTCATCATGCCAGCAAGTAACTGTGTTCAGTTAAAATCTCTTGGGAAATACTATCCCATAGAAATCATGCATGACAGTTTAGTGTGCTTTGCCTCTTTTTAAAGTCCTTCTAAAACCCCAAATAATATCATTAAAACTGTACTGCAGTTCTGCATGTATTTAAGTCAATTAGCACAAATTCATCTCAAGGGTCAATTTTTTTCAGTCTGCTCACCCTTAAACAATTGACTACTGAAAAAAAGCCTACAGCTATCTATCTGCATAACACTGCAAACATTTTGAACACCACTAAAATAAAGTTCATTGACCTGAATTTATCTCTGGTGTAACTTCACTGACTTCAGTGGGCTTTTGCCAGTGATAAATTTGCCCACTGGGTTCCGGGACATTAAATGACTATGAAATCACAGCTTGTAGAAATGTCAATGAACAGGTTTGGATGTGGGCAAGCCTGTGCATCAAGAAACTCTTCTCATTACAAATCTGCAAACCTTTGGCAGTTTGCAAAAAGCTGTTCTTAGAAAAATTTTGAAGAGCTATAAATAGATGGCTCAGCCCATGATAAATTATAATCTGTGAAGGCTGCAAGACTAGAAATGTCTATAGCTCTGGGTTTTCAGTGGGGGCTTTCAGGGCTTCTTTGACTCGAGACAAATTTTCAGACTTCAAGTTTTCATGAGTGCGTAAGCGTGTGTGTGCCTATACGTGCATGTTAGAGTCACTTCTTCTGGGTTCTTTCTGTTTCTAAAGAAATGTAGTATTTTAACAGTCACAAACTGACACCATTCAAAGAAACTGAAATGCCCTGTGAAATTTCCAATTAAAAAAAAAAATAAAATAGAGAAAGGTCCAAGTTCCTACAGTCTGATGTCCCTGAAGCTTCTAAGTTTCAGAAGCCATATGGTTTCAGATGACCCTTAACTGTCTCTCACAAGCAACTTCAGAAATCTTGATGCAACCTCCTGAACTCTTGAGCCAACCTGAAGTTACAGCCGCATGCTCTGCTCTTCTGGAACAGCTACTGAAAGGGCTGAATTTCACCAGCTCTGACCTGCATTCAGAGTAGAAATAGTTACCTATTCCTACTAACTCATCTGTTCTCAAGAAAAGCATTACCGCTCTGATTGCTCCCTAAGCTTGAAGAATGGCATAGGAAGATGGCACATGCACATCACCAAAAAATATGAAGCAGTAAGCAGAAGGCGGGGGGGGGGGGGGGGGGGGGGGGAAGTATGATCAAATTCTCAGCTGGTGTAAATCAGCCAGGAGTTTTTCAAGTTAACGACTACAGAGCAATTTTTATCTTTTTGAGATCCATACCACGCATTGTGTTTTTGCAAGCAATCCAACAGGGATGTGACAACCACTACCCAGTGATAACCATTTTACTGTGGCCATTACAATTACACACAGGCAATTATCCCAGTGCCAGAGACTGACGGGAAGTATGCTTTCCCCTTTCTATTTCACTGTGGAAGGACAACAAAGAGTAGTTAAAGTATATATTAATGGTTCTTCAAATAATATACTTGATTACATCTACTGCAGAATATTTTCCTTCATGTTTTTGTAATGAATCTGACCATGAAAAACAAATTTATGCCTACAGTTTGTATCATTATAAACTCAACTCATTTGATGTGGAAAACCTACAGTTTAATTGCTTGATTTAGATTTGGCTGGTAAAGTGCGCACTGAAACATTACTCTCTTAATTATGTTAATTTATAACTGAAAAGCTAAATTTACAAAGGCAATAACATTAATTATTTACTTGCCCATTAAAGCTGAATATTTATTACCAAGCTAATTGGCTTCATAAGTCTGCCAAAAAATTAAAAATGAGTTTATGAACTGATTTATACAGGAATGATACTGCTGTATCTCTCAGCAGGTTGTGTGTGTTTAATGGATTGCTCCGATGTACATTTCTTTCATTTATAGTCTGTTATACATAGTATTTTCAAAAGGTTTTATATTTTTCCTTGATAAAGATGCCAGTTATGACTCAGAGTAAGCTCCTTTACTGTTCTGCACCCAAAATCCTTTATGCAGTCTGATGGACTTTCACTGGTCTGTAATAATTTACGAAGATTGCATCTCGCCTGGTCATTTAAATGCTCACTGAATGTAGGACTACACTGGGTTAAATCAACCAAAAAGGGAAACACAGTAGCTCAAAATAATCCAGCTCACAGCCAGAACAGCAGGGCTGTTAAGGAAGAACACCTAGTAGTGAGTCTCCATCCTCGCTAATATTTTAGCTTCATATCCATATGCAAGATAACTAATATATTCAATATTTATTTATGCATGCATCCTCAAAATAATACAATTAAGTTACGAATGCTTACAGAACAATTTGAGTGTTACCTTAATGTATGATGAAAGGCTAATTTTGATTGCTGTCTAGACGGAAATTCTAATTCCATTTGGCAACGTCTTTCAACTCCAGCACAAAGCAGATACCTTCTCTTCCTGCTTATGTTCCTTAAATATGTGACTTTCCCAGAGGGTGATTGGATTACTAAAGAGCTGCAGCAGCATGGCCATCAGCATGAGACAGAACGGACTGCTGTGATCTTCATTTTTGCTCGTGCTTCTGTGAAAGTCCTCTTTGACTGAGGCCTACTAATAATTGGTCTGTGGAGCACACAAGACAAACTGAATAAAAGAGCCAACCCTGAGACAGCGCTTACAGAGACAGTAACTAGAACGTTCAATACTTATTTATACGGGTGTCCTCAAAACAGGATGATTAGGTCTAGATTACAGTCTAAACTTCCAACCATGGTGTAATTGTATTGCAAAGTAAGCACAGAAGTGTCCAAGAAAGAGAGGCAGTAGGTCAGTGGATTCGGCATCTCATCTGACGTGAGAAGGAATGGGTCGAATCACAGTTTAAAACTTTGCTGCCCTTAATTTTTTCCTGCAAGTCCTCTGCTGCTGTCTGCAACCCAGCGCTGGAGCCAGCAACGTGGAACACGTGAACCTCTGTCTTGGGGAAAAATCATCTGGCTTCGACTATCAATATCTCACACTGGCCGAGAGGCTGGACTCAGGACATACAGCTGGTTTTTTATTATAAAACTGATGGGGGGGGGGGGGGCGGAGAGCAGAAACAAACCCAGAACTTCTAATTGAAAATCTGGGGTTTCTTTGTCCATCTGTTAGCTCCCATCACAATAAAACAGACCTGAGCCAGGATCACAAGTCCATCCAACATTTGCCTTTTCTAAAATTATGCAGGACATTGATCCTTATGCCAACAGAGCAGACATGCTAGTATCTCTCAGTGCCCATTTTCTCTAAATACAAAAGAAACACAGCTCAGTATAACACAGCACTGTATGGGAACAAGACACAGAACGGGCAAGAGCCAGAAGAATTTGTTAACACCCAAATCCAACCCGTGATGTTGAGGACACCCATTTTTTGACAGTTTAATTCAATGCCCCCAAAAATGACAAGGGGTGATATTTCAGGTGAGTATGTTAAATCAGGCTGAAACTAGAGCTACTCTATATACATGTCCAAAACAGCACGGGGGTTGCATGGCAGATTGCTGCAGGCAGCCCCGCGCCTACAAGCCGGACGCGATGCGGGTGAGGGCTGCCTTACCCTCAGTCTCCGTGCGCAGATTTGCATGCGGCCACTTGCACAGAGTTTCTCTTTATCCTCTTGCAAGAACACATACTTTGCATCCTTTCTAGTAAGACCTGATCAAAAGGCTGTGTCATCACTGCAAGACTCCCCGTTAATTTTTGGATTTAAATCAGAATTGCAGAGTTTGTCCTACTGCCTATTGTACTCAGGGCTACAACAAACTTACACACATTAAATAGTCATGGAAGCAACCACATCTCCTGCTTTGTGTTATCGTATGTCTAGGAGTTTAGTGCAACACACTTCTCCGTGGGCTTTTACTGATAGCCTGAACAGATCGGAAAGCAATCTATGTGGGGACATTCACTGAGATACGACGCCACTTTTAAAGCTTTGCCTCAGAAATGTTTGACTTGACTAAATTACATCTGCACCTTCCTCCTCCCAACAAAGCATAGCCCAATGAGATAATAGCAAGGAATCACTAAGCAGGGCAGAGGAGGAAATTTTTCTACCTTTAAAGATTTGTTACTTAAAAAAAAAAATATATATATATATATAATTAGACCAAAAGTCAAAGTGTCAGAAATATTAATTATTCAGAAAGCTATTACGAGTTAAAGTCCATACAAAACTCATTTATTTGTGCAATGCTTTATTGAAATTTCAAAATTTTTTGAAACATTTGTTAACTATAATGTAATATATATTTAATAGAAAAAAAAATTATTTCAAACTAAAACCCAAGCCTTTGTCTAAAAAGCTATAGAAGAAACTAATTTTAATGAACTCCAGAAGTCTTGTGCTGTTCTGTTTTGGTTTCAGCCCAGTGTTTGCTGAACCTGGCCTCTCCCTCACTATTATTAAGGTATTAATGGTTTGGCACCGACCGGTGCCAACACATCAGACTGCAAAATCCAGATCAGGTCTGGCACGAAGCAGCAAACCTCGCAGATAAAGACCTGGTACAAGGCAGCGCTGGTAAACAAGGATAATGCTGCATGACAGACAACTAGCAGAAGAGAGGATGGCAAACAGAAGATAATTGTCAAGCATGTGGTATTTTTAGCAACAATCAACCAAAATGCCTTAGACATCAATTTCAAGCCACTTAATCCTCTTAATGGCATTTGTTTATGATTAGGGTTTCACTTTGTTTTGTATAGAAGGTTCCCCTCAGACTCTCTCATTCAATGTGCTTTGTAAATAGTTCTGTGAGTACACTGAGTATTAGGTTAGAGTTTAGTTATCACAGTGCTCAATTATTCCAGCTGGGTCATTATTAATTCTCCTAATTTTACTATCATTCACCACCATTACAACAACCCAGCACCCTATGGATACATTTATTACAAAGCATAAATCCAGGGCTCATATAAGATGCTGGAATGCCTACTCTGCAACTTTATGCAAAAGCCTGAGGAATGTTTAAAAAGAATTATCTTTAAGACAACTTTTTAAAGGCTTACCTCTAGATTCCCATCCTCGATTCCCATCCTCCGCCCACCTATTACCTTTTAGTATGATGTTAGATAACTTTTCTGTATGTGATACTCCACTGCAGTACAGGCTATTGCCCAAGGCAAAACACTTTCATAGCAAATACACTGGGGAAAGGGATGGTGCAGAGAGAGCAAAGACGACGACTATACTGCTTTATACAGCAATCTCCATTAAGAGAAAGCATTTATAAAAATAGACATTTAAAAATATCTTAATGCGTATTCCTCTCCCCCTTTAGAGAATTTATGCTACTGCATGTATCTTTTTCCTAACACAAGCATATGTTTGATTGGGTCTCAATTCAGAAAAGCAATTCGTTCAGGGAAGAGCTTTCAGCACCTGCTTAAAACCTGTCAGAGAAAAAGTTAAGCAGATGCTTCTGTGTTTTTCTAAATCAGGACCGTAACGATTTATGAGCGCATAAATCCCTCCACGTCATGCATTCGCACATACAGATTTTGAAATTTTGGTTCTATTATCAAGGCAACTCCCCACCCACTTGCACACCTTTGAGTCTGGCAACGAGAGGCCATAGCTCTGTTTTAAGCAGCTGATCTGAAATAGTCCCGAATGTGCCAATACTGTTCCCTCCAACTTCCCCAGGTTACCTCCCTTCTTCAGTAAAGTTGCATCATTTTCTGAGTGCAGCAGACCACAGACTAATACTAGTAGTACTAGTGCTGGGTTTGTTACTTCCCTCCAGAGTTGCCTACGTCCTTTGTGAACACCGTGTCACAGCAGCTTCTGTTGGCCGCCCATCAGTTTAGGAGTCCACAGTGACACCCCCTGAGCTCTCCTGAAGCAATGGTCCCCTAGACAGCAATTCCTTATTTTGCATGTGTGCAATTGGTTTTTCTTTTTAATGATTGGGGCTCAGCCACACTTGGGAAATGTACTTTCTGGTCTGTCATCCAAGCAACTAATGAGAATTATTAAGGCAGATCCTTCTCACACCCCATGGCCAAAATGTCCAATGACATTTGAGTTAAGTATTAATAAACGGCTCTTAAGACTTTGTTAGTCAGGTGTGTAGCCATTAGTAGCTATTGGCCAGTGAATTCCTTGCTACCTAGGAACGTACACCTCTGCTAAAAGCTTCTACTGATCCACTAATCAAAAAGTTTGCAAGCTACAAGTTTGAGCTCAGCTTTCTCTCAGATATGAGAACATGGTGCTTAAGCGAGCATCAGACTCCTGGCTAAAGACAAAGTGCTTCTGCTTTCCTCTCTTTTCAGTTAGTCACCCAATCAGAGAAGGAAATTAGATTAGTTTTGGCTTAATAAAGCATGTTAGATATTATTTGCTGCTCACAGGTATGTGCACGTTCAATAATTTGCTCTGTATCTTTCTGGGTATTTACAAACCTCTGTGTCCCTTGTACTGTCCTCTGTAGTGACAGGCACTATGTTTGCCTTCCTCCGGACTTCTGACAATTGCCCTATTCTCCATGAGCTTCTGAGAGTCGTCGTAAATAATTCGGTGGGTACGTTTCAGAAGGCCATGCTGACCCAAATATATCACACTTATCTAAATACTCCTTATCTTGTTCTTGCCTTTGCTTGTAACCCCTTGTTACAGGGAACACTGTTATAGATCTGACACAATTATTAACCTTTCTGTGAAGAGCAGTGCAAAATAATGGCATTTGGTATTTCTGTCTTCTCTGTCTAGTCCATTTATTTGCTTCCCTTTCTTACTGATGGACTTTTGCCTTCCTCTTACTTCCAGTGCTTCTGTAAGTCATTTCATAACCCTTTATAGCTGTAACTGACTTTGCCTCTTGGTCCTTCTGATTTTAGCCTATGTGGCTGCACAACTGTTGTTCTTCTTAGCCACACATCTTTTGCTTGCCAGATTTGTATTATTTCACATTAGTGAAAAGCTCCTGGTGTAGCCATGCCAGTTCCTTACGACATTTTTTTAGTAAGACTGATACTAGGTTTAGATGTACTGACTTCAGAAGGGGCTTGGCTACAAACTTGGGATGCAGAGGAGCTCTGGAAGGCACCATATGCCTCTCGCGTGCACTGCTCCAGCACAGAAGACATACTCTACTATGCCAACGTAGAGTCCTCCCACCAAGCGATGCACAGCTGGATTGAATAGCACAGGGGGAAGGGTTGAACAAAAAGCCTCTCAATTTTTCACTCCTTACCCCTCCTCACCATATGCAGTGATTAGAAGGGACACAGCAAATATCCACATTTCCAGGCAATTACTCACTGTGTGAATAATCAGAGGATAGGATGGAGGTCTCCTAGACCCACAGCACCCATGTCCTCTACACACAGCTAACAACCTAACCCCACATATTGCTGAAGACTAAACTCTTCAGCTATACCAGCTTTAGCTTACTCTAGGCTGAATCTCAGGAACCAGTATGAGTTTGGTAGGAGCTTGCCAGCTTCCTTAGTCTTAGTTAAATGCATTTTCTCAAATCATCACTGCAATCTCCTTCACAAAAGATTTTCAAATTCAACAAAAATAGTCTAAAAATAACTGCTTTCTCTTCTTGGACTGTAGTCACTTAACAGAGCCAAGAACTAGCAATTTATTTCATGTTCAGCTAAACCGATTGAAATGCTGTAAGTTGTGTTGATTAGCAAAGCTTTGGCTTTAAATCTCAAATGGAATTCTGGGGAAACACACAGACATCATTTAATAAAAGAAATTTGAGAAGCAGACTGTATGCAGACATTAAAAAAAATATACACATGCATTAGTGCAGTATGACTGGGTAAAAGATTTGAATGTGCCCCATTTTTTTTATTTTCCAAGCAAGGTATTAAAGAAATGCGTCACAAACTGGCAGGACTAAATATCTTCTAGATCATCCTTGGATTTCAGGGGCCAGTCTACCCCTGCCCTACCCTTAAGGTAGCCATATACATTGTGCAAAACATAGTACCCAAGAGGCATTGAGAATCTTGAATTCATCCCTATAAAGGGCTACAGATGAAAGACACAGAGAGATAGGACCCTCAACCTGGCAGAGCTCACAGAGAGGCTGACGCTGTCCTGGCAGTGGGAAACAGGGACACACAGGGGAAAGAACTAATCAGAGGTCTTGTTTCTTTGCTGTGCTACTCCCCCCAAATTATCTAGTCTTTGTGCAGTAGAGCCCCCAAATGCCTCAGCTCTACAGCACTGCTTTTATTAACAAGTTTGCACAAAGCATCTTCAATAGGAAAGTGTGGGGGTTTCCCTCTCCCCAACATTTTGCATCCCAGCTTGTGTTCCAAACAAGGTCAAAAGCTCAATCCCTTTTTTAATTCATTACCCTCTGCCCAAACCCAACCTGCTCAGATACTTCAAAAAGAAGCTATGTGACATATCCTATACTTCTGGCCATCAACACATCTGTGTCCTAAGCTGTCTTCCTATAGCCCACTGATCAGCATAAGTTATTTTCCTCACTGAGAGCAATACCCTTGTAAAAACGTCCCACAACCAATTCCAATCAAAATGCCACCTGCCCTCCACCTACCCCGTCTTCACAGTTTCTCTCTTGAATATTCTGGTGGCATCATTTTTTCTTCAATACCTTTTGGATTTTGTACACCTTGGTCACGACCCCTCTTAATCTCTTCTATTCTAATGAATATAAACATAACTTTCTTAACCTCTCCTCCTAGTTTATAACCCCTGAGGCCCTTTATCTTCCTTGTTAAGACTGTATCCATAATTAGGGTGTCTAAAAAGATCAAAAGGAACGAACAAGGAAGTGCCTACTTAATACAAATTGTTACATGAATAACCAACATCTGCCCCCACAGACTCACCCTTCCCATTCCAACCCCAGCGCTCAGTGTCAGAGGGCAAGCTGGCTGCTGATTTCTGCAGATGAAGCGGTTTAGCCAGGACAGCCTTTGAAGCTGCAGGGTGCACCACTCCTCCCAAGTGCATACTGCAACATTCATCTTTCTGGTATCTGTGCTAACTCATTACAGCCACACATACAGACACATGCATTTCTATTCTCCACAGATAACTGAAAATTCACACCTGCCGATGTTATATATCAGACAAACCGCCCTCCATCTGTCCATACACAGGCACACGTACAAGTTCATATATATATACACAAACACAGGTGGCAGACTGTTCCCTGCATGTATACACAGGTATGCACACAGATGTAGGGACATATTTAATATTGCTGTTACCAAGGAAAGAGAACACTGACCATAACCACTTTTAATACAAGAATTACAGATGAAGATAACACACCAACCGGCCTTCAGTGCTCGCTGTGGCCAGCATTCGTTAGTTGTATAGATCCTTGAATACTCCACTGATAAGCAGTGTAGAAGTCTCCAAGGGATGAACGTAAAGTCACAAAAATGCCCAGGGCACGAAAGATAAACACCTTGCAGGGGATATCGCTGTGTCCTTACGGATTATGCTACATGATATTTAGAATTTGGAATCTGCCATAGCAGATCAGACAAGTGCTCTGTTTAGACCAGAAGCCTGAATCAGACAGTAGAAAAAGCAGATGCTTCAGGGAAGGGTTTGAGAAACCCTTGCAAACAGTTATAGAACAACTAAACCACCTGGGCTATTTTCTTCCTCATCTTGATTCACCAGAGAGTTAGCAGATAACCTGAAAAGGAAAAATTTCTCTACCTCTCTCAAACATCTCCCTTTCAGTCCTTACCATTGCATGTTGAATGCTCTCACTGCTGTGAAACGAGGTCTCACCTTTTGGACTTCAGCTCTTGAGCTTTTGTCCTTGGTGGCACCTTGTCACAGTTTGTCCCGCAGCCTCAGCAACTCCACAGCTCCTCCCCCACCCACAAAATATGAAAACACAAGCTCATGACCAATGTGCTGCTCTTGTAAGAGGTTCCTTGCAAAATTTGCTCATACATTAGTGAATCACTTCCAATCTGTTTTGCATAAGCAAATTTAAGGTATTTCATTATGGAAATGTATGCCAAAACATCCTCCCACAGAGCTTCGTACTGTCATGGTATGACGCAGTTACGTAGGGTCAAGACTGCGGTATGTTTTACAGAACGCAAGGCTGTGACCCGTTGGTAACGGAGTAACGATCTATGTAAGTATAAAAGGTGAAAATGCATTTATTTGTCCTTGGCATGCTTTGTAACTACATATCTGCTACTCAGCAGGTATAGCCAGTAGTAACAACCTGCAGAAGGAAATGGTACTAAAACTGTAGCCCCCGCCAAACTTACGACTCTATTTTTCTTTGCCATTATTATCTATCAGAAGATGGTTACTATGAAATATTATCTGCATATTTTATCATGCCTACATTTATGCTACAGGAGCAAATCAGCAGCTGAAAATAGCTTTGCACTCCTCCAAGAAATCTCACTGCCTTTACAAGATCTTAAGTTGGTAGTTCTTTATCAGCATCTTACTTATCTAGGCAATTCCCGTGCTGCTGAGCTTCATCATTACTAAGGGTGGGCGACATAATGCTGCTGTTTAATACCACTGGCCTTTGCAAAGAAAATGCAGCTCCAGCTTTGGACAGTGAGGGCACTCAGCCACTTGACTGGGTTAGTGCTGTAGGATGCAACGAACATTTACAACACTGCTATTTAGTGCCAAAACATCAACCCATCAGCATAAACCAGGCCAAATCTGCAGCTTCCTTCCTCCCAGGCAGACCTTCAGCCTCCGAGCAGCACCTGGCACATGGAGGAGAAGATAAACCAGAAACCATGTTTCCTCAAGCCTTTGACACCCAACACTGGCTTTTTCTTTCCTCAAGAAGTTCACTGTTACCAAGCTACTCATCAGGCTGTTTTCTGCAGCTCTGAGTGCTCTCACCAAGCGGCCTGGCAAGGACGACAAGAAGCCCCAGGAATCAGAGGCTTTTTGGGGCACGCAGGTCACAACTTCCCCCTTCCAAAGCAGTGAGCCTGAAGACCCGTCTTGTGCTGCAGTCCTCACAGCTCTCCTGCTCAGTGCCTCACAGGCAGAGCCCAGCAGCTCAGCAGCCCTGGTATAGCAACCAAAGAGCTGTGATTTCCAGGCTGTCTCTGGTATGACATGGACTCCCAGAGCTTCTGATCTCTGCTTGAGCTGTCCGTCAACTGGGTGACTGGGGCCTGGAGCTGCAGGGCAGGGGAAACACAGCTCAACCAGGAACCTCCAAGCTTGGCTTCAGCTACATTTCGAAACTTTAACAAAATGTTTCCATTACATCTGTTTTGTGGTTCTTTTGTTTTATTTGATTTTTAAACAGTTTTTTTTCACTCCTCTCAGAAAAGGAACAACTTTCTCTTCCACTCCCACCAACTAACCGCAAATTTTGACTTTAAATCAACTCTTTGTGGATGATTTTGAAAAGCTGCCACGTAGCTACTTCTCATTACAATACTCTGGATGAGATTTTCATATTGTTAGGAGCTTAAAATAATGATGAAGTTCATATTTCTTCTCCAGGTATATGTTTGTATGCTAGCATAAGAGTTCTGCTGGTAATTCTACTCTCCTCCTGTAGTTGCAAGCTACAGGAGCTCATACCTACTCCACATCTACTATCTGGGCAACAGCAGTGATAGAGCTCAGACTAGAGAGGACTATTACTAAGCTAGACCACATCCACCACTTTTTGGCCTGTCAACTAAGCAAACAATTTCATGAGCTCTCCTCTAGTTCTTGAGCCACAAATAATGGGGAAAAAAACCAGTTCACAGGGTTCCTGGCTGAAACAAGGTAATAACATTCAGTAATGATCAATACATACTCTAATTCTTGCCTTTAGAATATAACTGGTTAGGGAGAGTCTACATACAGGTTTAACTGGGCAATTACATAACCATAAAGATCTATGACTATTATTAAAAAGTCCAGTTGATAGAAGCAAATTGCAAAGTACAGGCTTGTAAATGCAAAGCCATCAAAAAAAGGTAAGAGCTTCTTTTAGACTTGGCTGCTGGTTAAAAAAAGAAAAAGAAAAAAAAATCTTATTTCCTCTTACTGGCGAAGGTGCTGGCTTGACAGCCCTGAAGAGTGATCTATTTATTCAAAGTAATGCTGGCAGCAATGGTACACATTTCTTCCAATGTGCCCAACCCTGTATCTATTTTCAGTTCCATCAGTAAGCTAAAGGTTAAAGCTATTTATTTAAACCCACACCCACATGCCATTTAAATTGACCCAAATTATTGTCTGAGTTGTAACCTCTCTGTATTAAAGTCCCTTCAGGGGCTGCTTCTTCATTTCAGGCTCAGAAAATTCCTCCCTCGCAGGATAGAAGCGGGGTAAGGAGCATCTCCAAATAGAAATGGAGAAGGAAAGTGGGTAGGAGGAGTTCATCTTCAAAGAATGCCTCTTGGTATTGTGGATACTGCAGAAAACTTCAGTTTTATTAGATAAATATCTAGAAAGATTAAAAGATCTCATTGTCATTCCTGTTTTAAGGATTCCTTAAAAAAAAAAAAAAGAAAAAGAAAACCACTACGTGTTCTGCCTGCCTTTGTGCTGCAGCTGGAATGAAATCCACTAAAACACCCCAAAATGGAAAAGGAAAGGTGGTCCCACACAATCAGCCCGCTATAGAAATAATCCTCTGCAAACAGTCCTCTCTGTGCCAGAGGACCAGGAGGACTGAGGAGGAACAGGAGCCTCTTGCAGTCATGCACCAGTTAACATGAGCAAAGCACCATCCCAGGAGTGAAATTACTCTCTAGGCTGATAAAAGGCAAAGGGAAAGCAGCATCTGGCCTACAATATTTAGCTTTTTCTACACAGTTTAATGCTGTGTGAAGCATGGTAAAAGCAAAGCTTCCTCAGCCCCAGGAAGACAGCTGGCGATGAAACGCAGCAGGGACATCATATGATGGAAGGCTTCTAATTACAAAATCTCTGTCTTGCCTGTCAGAGCAACCACACAGTAGTATAGGGTAGTTCACGGAGGAGTCGGGGAAAATCAAGCCGAGGTAAGACTTGAAATCCATCTCCAGATGCAAACTTCCCGTGCCTTTGAATACAGCTGGCTCTTGGATCTACCTCAAGCCCCAAAAGATGTGGTTCAGCAAGGTCAAGATATCCCCAAAGTTCAGGGCTTGTCCAGCTTTGGCTTCTGATAGGGAGCCAGCCATACAACAAGATATTCAGTGGAGAATTTCAGCGCCGACGGACTACAGACACCCAATTCCATTAGCGTGAGTGATAATCTGCGGACACCAAGATTCACTCACACCAACACAAAGCACAAGGATCGGAAAAAAAAAACAGTAACCCAAGAGGTCTGAATTTCATTTGATGTTTGCTAGACACATAACAGGAAAAGAAGGACTTTCTCTTTCAACCTATATAGAGTACCTCATTACATACTGATACTGTTAACTGCTATTCAAGTGCCCAGAGGCAAAGACACAGTACACTTTTAACAAGCTGAAAAATATCGTTAAATACATCAGTATTATAGAGAGGAAGGCCAACCCCACCAATACCGTGAAAGCAAGCCCGCACAGAACCAAGGGAGGTGACTCCATGCTGACGGACAAACTGGTACTGGAATCCGCTAAAGCTGATCTGAATCCCGCTACCTTTATGCTGCACTTCAGTCACCACTGTGACTACACAAACCCTCTGAGTCTCCTAATAGCAGCATCTCACCAAGATCATTGCAGTGACATGAAGGGCCACATGTCAATGAACTTCTAAATCCCGGCTTTCCCTCCTCCCCTCTTCTTTGGTTGCTGAAGCTCTGCTATATTAGTGCATCGGCACCATTGGGAATTAGAAGGGCACCACCATCTGCTGGGAAGGAATCGAGCAGTGATATTTTCAGCTGTACTGCCAGCATGTTTCTGCAGTACCGTGAGGGAGAAAAAAAAAAACCTGGAAGAGCTGGCTGAACTCTACAGTAAATATAATTAAGCTCCTGCTAAACCATATGACTTTTGCTAAATTTGAAGCACAAACAACAAAACTGTTTTATCAGCTTTATGCTGAGTAAGAAAGGGATAAAGAATTAGATTTTTACAATTCAGTATGAGGCAAATCCAGCCCTGCAGAATCAGCATCATCCAGGCTGTGCGCAGGTGGCAGAGCTGGATACCTAATTTTTGAGACAACAGTAGGTAAGATATTTAAAGCTATTGCTCAAAGGGCTTAAATAATGAGTTGTAAATTAATTCATTATCATTTGCTGTATAGCTGATGAAAAACAAGTCAGATCTCATATGCTGTACAAGTTTTGGTGAAATTTGACAGGTGATGCTTTTGGCCAAGAGACAGAAACACCTAATGCCAGAGGCTTCATTTGTGACCATGCTTCAATTCCAACAAGCGTTTGTTTCCCGCAAGAGTAAAGTTGTCATGAATTGGGGGTAAATTTGACTAATCTTGGTTAAAGTTTCAAAGTTAACAAGTATGTGCCTAAAAGAGCGCCTGACAAAACCTTCCGGTCAGGAGCTTTGATATATATGTTTTTTAATTATGCTAAAGCATTATAAGACCCAAACAGCTCAAACTAAAACCAAGTAAAATCAGTGCTGCTGGTTTTAGAAGAATAAACAATAAGGAAGAACTGTTAAAAAATAGTAACATAAGGTACTAGTAAACACAAAAGAAGTCAGTCAGGAAAGTACGTAGACTTTCATTTCAAAGAAGAAAAATGGTCACAGAAATTCTCAAATAGTAAAACAAGACTGATAAGCATTAACTCTCCACAAAATTAAATTACATTAAAAAAAAAAAAAAAAAAAGAAAAAAGCAGGAGCAATGAGCCCTGATAGGGAAAATGACTGAATTACCATATCAAAGGAAGGAGATAGGAGAGTAATCCAGAGGGTAATACAAAAGAAAAGTTTAAGGGACACCTTGGGATAAGTTTTCTTTGAAGTACTGCACTTCCTAAAATAATAGGAGGGTTATCTAAACACACCCATCATGCATCACAATTATTGTACTACACTGTTACTTACAGAAAATTCATTACATAAGTGGAGAGTAAGTGCTCCTGCGGAACAGGCCTAATGAAGAAGCCCTCATTATGTGTGGAATTAGTGTCAGGGAGACAGAAGCCAAGTGTGTATTTCAGACCCTGGGTGCGCACCCAGGCCACACACAATCCTCCAAAGCAGAGCAGCCTGGTGGTGATTGAAATCTTTACAGCTAGTGTATCTTTTTAAGCTAAAAATGGTTTCACTGTCCTACATCTCATCTCTTTCCCCCCCATTTCCCATTTCCACAGACTGTGCCTGCCTCTGACATCAGATGCAGCAGCTGCAAGATCACCAACAACTGTTACGTCACATGCAACGGGCAATATTTCATTTTCTAGATATACTGGAACAAAAAGCCTTGCAGGCCATTAAAATAGCATAAACAAGCCTAGAACTTGAAGACAATCAACCATCACTTGCAATCATTTCTGTAGCATGCTGCAGGTGCATTTCCTTCGTGGGGGCATTGCATTTGTCTGCAATGGGGATGAACCTGATTTCTTTAGCAATTTACATCACAAGGAATGTTTAAGGAATAATTTAATTATTGGGAAGACTAGAAGAAGTGGCACCAGCTGCAGAGATGTCCACTTTCTACAAAGCAAGACACTACTCATGGCTGTACAAGACCAAAGGGTTGCCCATGCTCTGCACAGCAAAACCATACCAAAGAGGCTCCTTTGCTACTTTTTTGACTGTGCTGGAAATGCAGGGATTGTACAGTTTACAAGGAAATATATACACAGTGTGTCACCTGAGGGACTCCTTGGGCAAGGTCTTTGAGAAGGATAATCCTGCTTCCTTTCCTAAGACCATCCATATATTATCACAATGCAGTATGACTTTGGCAGGTGCATTTATTTTTGGAGTTTTAAGATCTGGAAAAATTTTACCCTACTTATTTTTTTTTTAACTTTAATGGAGTTAATTTTGCCTCAAGCCACTCTCCTTTCCCAGCCCAGCTCCGTGACCACCGTGCAGGTGCAGTGGTGCTCCAGGGCGGATTTGCTCGCCTGAGCTGTACTGCATCCAAATAGGATAACTGAAAATGAGTAGCAGCAGGTACTAATTTCTGAGCTTCATTCTCCAGCGTATGCGACAGATGATACAGATATCTCCAGATGACTGATCTACATCCAATAATCAAATACATGGCAGATATGATCTTTAGATGAAATTCAGTCTGGAAGTTTAAATGGAAAAGGAAATCAGATAATTAAAAACCTGCCCTTAGTAATACATTTTTTAAAGTGACAAAATCTATAAAAACCTCAGGCAGAAACATAAAGTGCAGCTGAAAGATTCATTGAAAACCAAATTAATATTTTAATTCTGTCAACATGGAAAAAAGTCTTTAAATGAGATGAAGTTCAGAATGAGTACCAAGCACAGTGATTTATTGCCTTTTCTCCATAATTTAAATGACTGTTTCTTTAATGTTCACTGAACTCCTCCTGTAGAGTTTCAGCTTTAGTTTCTTACAAAACAAAGCAGCTTGCACTTTTCAGTGCTCTCTGTAGCGCTTCAGAAAAAGGAACATTCAACTGAGAAAAAGCCAGTGGTTTTCCAGCAGCCATGTCAAAAATCAATTAGGCTGAAGGACCAGAGGTGGGATTAATAAAGCTTTCTTCACCTCTGTAGCTCGGCACTTACTCTCTAAGCAGTATGAATGGGCTTGTTTGCCATACAGTCTCCCTGAACAATGTTTCAAAGAGTGAAACTAAAGATATTTATGTACTTGTAATGCAGCACAACGCTTTCAAAGCCAGATCAGCTGTTCAGTGCAATATTTTAGCTACACACGCTTCACATGATTTCTCCAGCTTTTACCTTAAAAGGTGCTTCCCTCAAACATATCCCCTCAAAAAGCAGTAAAAATAAAATAAAATAAAAAATAAATAAATAAAGTCACGAGCGTTTGGCTTGACTTCTTCCAAGAGTCTATAGCAATCACTAAACGGAAGGTTGCCAAAATTGCAGTCCCAATTAAGTGAAGATTAATTGTTAGATTAACTTAAATTTAATACAGTTGAGTGATGTATCATGTTTATATGAACTGATCAAAAGCACAGTTAGCAGCCATGCATATATCCCTATTTAATAATATGATTCTAATATTCAGTTGACACTTAGCATACAACCGCTTTTATTAAATGTATATGATGATTACCACGGCACTGTCAAGCCTTTCCATCATTCCTCTCATCAAACAAATAAAAACTTACAGATGCTATTCCTACCATCAAATTTCTACTCTTTGATATAATTACACCAGCACATAAAGTACCCTGAATAGCAACATTTCATGGCAAGGAGATAGGGGAGAGTCATGCTTTTAAAATAACGTAGCTGTCAGCCGCAACTTCCACATTCAGGGGCAATCGCAGGAACACAAAACTGCAGCAGGCTGAGTCTGGCCTCTGCAAAGCAGCAATGTTCAGTCGCACCGTCCCAGAACGGCCGCTACATCTCTTTCCCAACTACAAGACACTCCCAATGGAGAACTGCAAATTAGTACCAAGAACCCGGGCCTGAACCAGAAAGGGTTCCATGAAGAAAACAACAGACATCAGCAGAATGAAGGACAGGCTTTGGATGAAAATGCCCAGATGATCCCAGAAGGGCAGCAGGTCCTATGCAGAAAAGGAAAACAAAAAGAAACCTGAAAACAGTTCTTCCCTCTGATCTAGAGAAAAATTTCTTCTTCACCTCAAACCTTGCAAGTAAATTAATTCTGGGTAATCTCTTGGCTGTTTTTACAACAGCACCTTTGCCAGGCAGCTGAGATTTCCAGCAGAACCAGGAGTGGTTCCAAGCACCACACACCATCTTGCCAGGCGCTCTTGTTAAAAATTTTATGTTTCTAAATAAGGTTAAAGGACAGGGAGAATGGAAGTTGTGCATTAATGCGAGCAAACCAGCAACAGTCCTGAGGCACCATAAAATATATGACCAACAAAATGGCAATTCCAGTAGGCACTAAAAGGCATCCAGAATCTTAATGGCCAGTTACGAGCTTGATTTAGTTCATTAGAGCCAGAGATCTTATTACACAGACAGATCAAAACCTTCCATCCCCAATATCATCTGTAGCCTGTTACACATGCCTTTTATAGAAGATTATTTATCCCCGTCTTTAAAATAATATACAAAACCTTAAGTCTTTCATGGGTTTGCCTTTACAAATTAGAAAGTTTTTCTGAACATCATGCTTGAGATAAAATTTAGCTTCTTTCTGGTGCAAAAAGTCAGTGCAAGATAACGAAGCATTCCCATACAAAGGAAAACCAATTCTGATGACTTCAGCGAGAGGTTTATCGAACAGAAGTGTTTCATAGACTCATGCTGTTGTTCTACACAAAAATAATTTCTATTCCATCTGCAAATCTCAGGTTTTAGCCTCAGTGTAACAATTGTGTCTTCCACTATTAATTTTATTCTGAGATGCAATGTATTTAGAAAACTACTTAATAATTCAGTATTTTCTCTTAGCCAACTTACAGCATCCCTTTCCACAAACAATCATTATTGTGGGATTCATTCTGATATGCTTACTCATGCACAAATAATGTACATCCATGCACATCCTGGGTTACAGGAATATGGGAATAAAATGAACAAAAATAGCCACTCTGCACTTGCTAAAGCAGGACTTTAATTTTATCTGTCACTGGCTCGAAAGTTATACTCAAATGAGCCTAAAATTTTAAGAATCCTTTAATGGCTAGATCTGAGCTCATATTAATTACGTCACCCCACTGAAGGTAACGAATCCATATGGATTTCTACTAGCTAGGAACTGCAGGAGCCGGAACTTCAGCAAGAAGTCAGGCATGTGTATCTGAAGGCAGCATTTACATCTTGTAAAGAAACGAAGCAACTTCCATGAGGAAGCCCCAGAAGAGCAGTACTGGAGCTGTTTGCGCCGCTCAAGCTGCGTGAGAAGAATCAACCACACGTACGTGCTTCTGTCCCGCAGAGACAGGCGAATCACTGAGTGTGCAAAATGATAGCTGCCTCCAGTTAACTAAAACCAAGCTCATTACTGGTCAAGAAGTGGGGTCTTTGAATAATAGTAAAACAAAAAAAATGAATTTAGGGCTTTTATTGAAATCTTCATGTGTCCCATCCTTAAGCTCCTCAATGACCCTTTGTCCCTTCCTTACTAACTTTCAGTCATGTCTCAATTCAGATACTCTTCTTTATTTTGCTCATTTAAACATTCTCCAAATAGTTGCTTTGTTTGGATACCCACATAAATTGTTTCCATGCCTCAAACAGATGCATTATCTTGCCACACACTAGGATTTGAGAAGAAATACCACAGCAGTATCCTGGGACTCGCTAACTAAACAATAACCCACCTCATTTGCAACCAGCCCACGAGAGCTGCGTAGCTGTGTGCCTACGTGCGTGTCCTGACGGCTCTGCCGGTCGGCTTCGCAGCCACTCACCAAAGACAGCAGCTCACATGCCCAGACACTACTGCGCTTTGATCTACCAACCAGCTTGGGCTCACACTTTATTTTCAGGATGTGAATTGTTTCAAAGCTTGTATTACAGACCTGATTTTTCAGTATTAATAGTTGTTCTTTAATACCAATTTAAAAAAAAAAAAAAAAAATCGGCTTGGATTAGAGTAGGAGAAACATCCCGGCAATTGGATTTTGCATTTGGGATATGCTCCGCTGTGCCTCTCTCAAGCAGCGCTCGGTGTTTGCCTGGCAGTCATCCCTACCACCTGTATTCTGCAGCAGCAGCAGTTATTGGTATTCAAAGCACACCCCAGTTAAGACTACCACCATATGCTGACAAAATATCTCGTATTAGATCCTAGGACAGCTGTTTCACTACCACCTTTTATGACATAAGGTGAGAGCAAAAGGAAATTATAGGAAGGAGGAGAATTAAGAAAGCCGAACAACTCAGCCCATGCATCAATCATTTGTATTATCCTGCTTGGGCATGTGGAAACTGCACAGAAAGCTGGATACTGCTCTCAAAAAGTGCCTCTGATGCACAGATTTACTTCTAGAGCCTTAAATTAGAAATAATTTTTCCTTAAAGTCATTAACAATGGTTATTCAGAACTGCCAGGGGAAATACAAAGCATCCCTACCACCTTGTAAGAATAATGCCGTAATCTGGAAATATTACAGCAATATGTCACTTTCAGTTTTGTTCTAAATAAAGAGGGAAATAAAAATTAAGTATCATATTAAACACAAATGCTATTTCATTCTAGATTTCTGAAGGGCATCCATTTTAGAGTACAGTGCATCTAGACATCTCATTATTTAAAAAAAAAAAATTTAGCTGTGAAAGAACATTAATTTTCTTAGTGAAATTTGATCTCACTTTACAGCTTTTCTAACTTCATTAGAAACCTCTTAGTGAAGCATGAATTGCCAGACACTGTCCTCTGCAAACTGGACAATAATATCAATTACGGATCCATTAGAAAGAGAAAGAGAAGACAGGAAAAGTGTCACTAGCAAAATACCTTTGAGTGTTTAAATTGTTGTTTTCATGTAGTGAGAAATGCTGACTGCTTCCCCTGCCATTGTCGCCTTGTACGAATACAGTGCCGTACAAATAAAATTATAATATGAATGCATTGCTAAACTGGTAGGTGAAAACTATTATGTGCACAATCTTTGTACAAAGAAAATCTACTCTCCTCAGAGTTATTTGTTTAAAAAGACTATTCTATTTAAATACAAATATTTACAGAGCATTGAACAGCACTATGTTGATCTGTTCTTGAATGGAATACATTATATTTTAAAACCAGAACTATCCTACTACTTTCAACTATTTTCAAGAATATCTATTCCAAAAATATCCCTTGCATTGGGAACATAAAGACTAAAAGACACTTCATTGGGTGTTTATATCCTACTTATGCAACGCAGTGGAGGTCTAAAAGTTCCATAAACCCTTGGAGTTAGTTGGCCTAGAAAAACTATATTGATATTAAAAATATATTTATGTTTACAAACATTTTCATAACCCTAAATTAAGCAGCCTTGAATTACCTTGTATTTACCCATGGACAGATACTGTGGATTAACTGGGATACAGCAGCTTGTTATCCCAGAGCCCACACATACATGCTTACCCCAGAGCAGCTTAGATTTAAGAGGTGAATCAATAGGGTAGATCTCTAAGATGTTATCCCTAAAGAATAGGAAAAGGTCTTCCTAGATTCAAGCAATATAGTTAATAATATTCTCGTGGCACAGATACTCACACATCTCATGTCTGCTAGAGAGGAAGGAACCTTATGTGGCATGGGCAACCATACCCTAGAAATCCTGCTGGGGACCAGGCAAGTGCCAGTAATTTCAAATGAGACTTAGTTATAAAACACTTATTTTTTCTAAACTTAAAAGTATCACAAGGAAATGCTGGAATTTTTAGCCCACCTTGCTTTTCCTTTCCCCAATGACTTTTAAATAAAACAGTACTGAAAACACAGTCAACACTTTTCCTTTATCATAACTCAATTTTTTTTCCAGTCAACCCAACTTCTAACATCCGTTTGCAAAACAGCTGAAAAATGTTGTGGAGAAAAATGGTAGTTAGAAATACTGGGGGGCAGGGGGAAGGTCTCATTTCAAATATAATTAATAAAAAATAACTAAATAGGCTTACATTTAGCAAACAAACATGTTCAATACACCCAGCTGAATACACCTAGCCTATACTTCACATCCACCCAGTGACATTAGGGGACCAGATACCCCATCATGAGGCACGATTAAGGCTGGTTATCTTTACCACTTTCATTCACCTTAAAAAAAGGACCCCCAAAAAAAAAAAAAAAAAATCACAACCCAGGGGGTATTCTCACAGAAATAAGCAGACCATCGCTGGAGGCATTTCCAGGGGAAAGCAGATGCATGAAACCGATCTGCCCTGGCTCGCACTGCTGCCCCAGGAGGCTGCGAAAAGGCGAGGAATTCAAACATGAACGAAGTGTTTTCCTTGCACTGCCCAGTGTAACTCCTCAACACGCCTGGCTGGCATTACAAAATTGTCTGCTTCAGCACAACACTTGCCAGAAATTATTAACACTCAGATTTCTCAGGGAGAAAGATTGGCTCCTCTACACTGCCGAGATGGCTGGTGGAGGAAGGAGCGGCTGCGCGAGGCAGTTGGCATACTCCAGTGCTTTATTTTACTGTGAGATAGGGAAACAGGGTAGAGCTGAAGAAGCTGTTTTCCTCTGCTTCACTTGCCTTACGCAGGAACAATTTAGGCAGGTGAGAGGGGCATTGTGTCGGTACAAAATTCCTCCATGCAAATTTCTGCTACCTAAAAAAAAAAGTCACCTTCCACCCCCCGCTCCTGGCACGTTACCACCTCACTATCTGAAGAGTCTTACTCGGCCCCGTTAACGTAGTATCCATAAGCACCTCATCATCTTTAACAGATTTATTGTCACAAATCCCTGGGAGGTAGAGAATCACGGGAATCATGGTTATCTCATTTTTGCAGATAGCTTTTATGTGCCACACCTTCCCAGGCATTTGACCCAAGTCACACACCAATGATGGGCAGGGCCAGGGGAAGAAACGAGGACTGGTACCAACCTCACTGAGGTGCGGCCGCATCCCCTCACCAACCGCTCTGTCATCAGCCAGAATAACCTCTCCCCTAATTCCTCCTGCAGCTTTTCAGCGTCTTGAGTATTATCTAAAATACCAGACAATATTATCTACCTACATCTCATTAAACATTTGGGAGTTTAACTGCAGTGAACTTCTGAAAACGGCAGATTCAAAACAGCCTGTACTCAACTCTGCAGACTGAAGTCAGGGTTGCTGTTGGCCTTATACTGATAACCAACCAGTAAAACAGAATTAAATGGCAGATATTCAGCCAATACATCAGCCAGTCAAAGACAAGCCCAGAGCAAGAGTTTCCAAGAAGCATCTTTGCTCCCTGCCCTGCTCAGGACAGGTGCACAGGGAAGGGATGATCTTTAATTCCCTTTCTATGCTCATTTGGCTCAAGGTACGATGCTATGAGCAGCGTGTTTCACTTGTCTCCAGTTCCCCAATAAAAGAACTACCATGTGTGCATGTGTGGCTTTACGCAGTGTTACCCAGAATCTACTCGTGCACCTCAGGATGCTCAAAGAAGGAAAATGGGTTACACTAATTTATTTAATCATTAAATACATTTATTTAAGAATTAAAATAAGTTATTTGATACAGGGATATGTGGCAATAAAGAAGAGGGGAGGAAAGCTACAGCTGTTTGGGGCTGGTGGACCACAAGTGCCTATATGCTCCCAGAATTATGTGCTGGTAATGGTCAAGGCAGGCAGGGATGCTGCATACAGAAACGTTTTGGCTAGAAAGCTAAGTTTGCGTGAAGGAAGAGAACAGGGGTAGAGGCATGCAGCTTTCTTCCATGCCCACGCATGGCTTCTCCCAGTGCTGGGCACTGCTGCATTTGGAAAGCGAATCCACTTACCCCTGGGATGCAGCACCTCCCTCGTATTATATACTTCAGGATATTAAGACAACAAAAAAACTGATTGAGAACATCAGAATAGTCTGGAAAAGTCTGTCCCTGGACCAAACAGGTAAAAAATAAAATTAAATTAAATAAAGAAAAAGCACATTAAACAAACTGTTGAATGAAGCCCAGGAATATGTTTAACTTTCTCTTGAGTCTACTGAAAGGCGTAGCCAGCTTGGGCTAAAGCTGGAGAACAAGTAAATGAGTGTTTTGTTGATTTGTTCCTAAAGAGGACTGAAAAGGAAAATAACTATTACAAACCTGGAGATGTGCTACTGCTTGTTTCGGTTCACACTTTTGATGAGGAACTGAACATAATCAACACTTTCTCCTCCCCCCCCCCCCCCCCCCCCCCCCCCCCCCCCAAATTTCCCCCTATTTTTTAAATCAATTTTCTGATTTGTCAAAGCACTTTTAAACTAAACTTCATATTTTACAGCGTAGCTTATTTTTTGGTGAAGCAGAGTAACACACAGAGCTTCGTATCCCCTGGGAGAATAAGCGTAGGCTGCCAAGTACTCCATGGTTTTGCATGCTTCTGAGATACCTACCCCTCCCTCTCCTCTCCATTTATGTCCCAGGCTCCTACCCAGCCTCCCACTGGCACCGCAGTGGATACTGGAATCATTGACTCGCTGTCAAAGCTACCTTGAAACAGTACAGCTAAACATCCAAAATGTCTTTGTATAGTTTGCTCTGAAAGAAAATGCTGCAAATTACAGCTCCCAACTATGCCATTATGACACCAAAACAACAAAAACCAACAATGCGAAACAGTTCTTTGAAGAAAATTGGGAACAGATATGATACAATAAGTACCCACTATTATTTGAATTGCAGGCAGCTCATCTTTTTCTACAAGTTCAAGATTTTTTTGCATGTTTTCACGTGCAGAAAATGTGTTCAAATAACGTGCCTAACAGGATCTAATGTTAACTCAGAGCCCAATCCTGATGTAATTTACACCTTACGCAGGTAAACACAACAAAGCACTGAAACTCTATTTAATAATCTCCATTTTTCAGGCTAGAAGAACAAGTAAAGTGCTAGGTAAGGAAAAAAAGATGCAATGAAACCCAAAACATGCAGGTATCTTAAAAGTCACCCAAAGTCAGGACAGAGTCGGTCACTGTGCTGCATGGGAAGGAATATGCTTGTGTACTGACCCAGCACACCTCAGCTAGCTTGCTCTGTTAAAAAACAAATAAAGATTTTTTTGGTTGGTTGGGGTTTTTGGGGGGAAGATAGTGGAGAAATGGAAAGCTCACATTCATAACATGAACGTGCATGTCTTGAAACAGTGCACCTGCCTACTATTCTAGTCACATTCAGGCAAAAGTTTGGTATTCTTTCTAGCCAACTCTGAATATGCAAAATATCACACGTGCAAAATGTCCCGCTCCTGTTGGGCCACAGCACGCTGTTCTGGCCAAACGCCGGGTAATGAGGAAGGGAAACAAAAGACCAACTGCAGTATTTCTCCCCTAGGAAAGGATAAACTAAGCTAATGATATACTTTGGAATGAAGAGAAATTTAAACCACGCTTGCTTCCTCACGGCTAATATTTATGTTAACAAAGAAGGAAAATAGCTACCAGGATACACCTAGAACTGAAGAGCAGACTGTTATATACCTTTTGATGGATTACAGCGGTCTTAAACACAATAAATAAAAAAAGTGTGGACACTACCAGTGGAGACATGCTTTAAACAGGACTCCACATTGGTTTTTTTCACAATATAATGTTTTATCCAATTAATCATCTTACTCTCATGGGTTTTTCCTCCTTTTTCACCCCTAGGTAGGTCACTGGATAGTGATGTTAATTTGTCAAAGCTCTCGTGCAATTTTCTGCTTATTAAAAAGTGAGGAATCACGCTGCAATTTCAAAATCTATACCACACAAGGCAACTCCAGTGCCAGGGTCTCAGAGTGACCTCTTTGTGTTGAGAGAGGAAAAAATAAGTCTCCTTCATTTATATTAGAGATTAAAGTCTTTATCCCTTGCTGCATTAGACACTACAGCTTCCTTTCCAGTGGTATTTTGTTTGGGGTTTTGTTTTGGTTTTTTTAAGTATCTACAAGGAATAAAAGAGGAAATAACATGCCAGGTTCATTACTCCTGTCCAATTTCCTTCTGACTTCACAGAATTTAATTACATAAAGATGGAATTCAATTTTATTTTAAAATAGCATTCAAATGCTTTCTGAAAATAAAATTCTGTATTTACTATGAAAGGATGGAAATTATCATTCAAAGGCATATGTCCGACGGGGAGAATTAGAAAAGCAAGTACAATTCTTTGCTGGGAAGGATTCAGCCACAAGGGAGAAGAGAAAAGGAAACTAAACAGTCTCTTCCTTCTAATATATGTTGAAAAAATAATGCGAGAAAAAATGTGAACACTAATTTCATATATCCTTTTCAGTATGCAGGACTTTAGGAAGCTTAAAAAAAAAACAAAAACCAAACAACATTTTGACCACTTCAAGCTCCCCCAGGAATACGTTTCAGTTGCTAAAGAAGATCTTAAACTCAGACGCTTACATGTGCAGTGAAGTCAGCTGGACTGCCACTGAACAACGTGCTTCAGCACTTACTAGATCCACCCATAAATCTTCACATGCTCCAAAAGAGAGGCTTCAGACAGAGGCTGCTGGCCACCAGCCCTTCAATAATTCACTTCTATAAAATCATTTTCTGCCACTCGCACGGAGCCGGTGGCCAGCTTTTGTCTTCGAAACAAGAGGGGCAAATTCACTAAGATGCAGGAGGCTGCAGCCAGCCCCTGAGCACGCTGCCAAATGCAAAGGGCAGCTCCTGCGCCTGCCCTCTGCCCCTCGCTCCTCTGCAAACTCTGGCCAACACAGGTAGGAGTCTATAAAATAAAATAAAATAAAACAAAGACTCACCAATGTAAGAGCCAAGTCACGCTTTGACAAAAGCAGCTTTTGAAAAAAAAAAACCAAAAAAATTGCCTGAGGTGAGTAAAAGGCTCTTCTCTTCCAGTTAAGTGGAAATATTTCAGCCCTCGAACGATTTTAAAAACAAGCCCTCTAAACTGATGAGAGAATTTGCAGGGCGAGCTCCACTCCGCTCCAGGGGCTGCTGCTGCCCCTGAGGTCCCAGGTCATCTCCCAAACACCTCCACGGCACGTTGGAAAATGCCTTCTCCTGCAGAAACCACCTGCCGTCACCCACCCTTCACGTGCACCGTAATCTCCGAGGGACCAAACTCACGTTTAGCGGGATACATCTTGTTCTCCGCTGTATATAGCGAGGAGTCTAATCCCTCCGAGATTAAACTGTCAATCAGAGGGACAGTCCTTAGTCCCTGGGGGAGATGCTCTATTACGCAGGGAAATTTCTTACCTGAAACTTTCAGCAACAACATGTCATTCAGTTCCCCTTCCTGTGACTTAAAAATAAACAAACAAACAAAAAAAACCAGGGTGGGTTGGTTTTTTTTTTTTTTTTCGCTAGAAGAAAGGCAGAGGAGGTCTCAGACTAGTGGGAGGCCAGGACTGGATTTGGAGGAAGAGTGGAGGATTGAGAAACAACAGAGCTTCCCATCCATGGTCAGCTCCAGGTTTCATATTTCCAGGAGAACAGAAACCCCAAATGCAAGAGTCTAAAATTATCAAAATATTACATTTCGATAGGAAAGAGAGGCCTGCTCACAGCATGCCCTGAGGAGAAATCAGAAGGCAGAAATACAAATCTGCTCAAGGCAGACCGGGTTAAATGGAGCTTGCTAAGAACAGATAAGAGGGCCCTGTCAAGAAGATTAAAATAAAGTAGATGCTCGCAATGGAAGGACGGAAGGAAGATGGGAAACCAAGCAGTGTGAAACGGGACAAAAACGGGAGGAAACCACAAAACATGATGGACAGCCTGAAAGGCAAGTCCACCTGAAGGGCAGCAACGGGAAACTGCTGCCCTGATTTATGCCCATTCCATCAGGTCAAAATGAAACCCTAACACACAAATAGAAAAAGTGAAAGCCTTGGGATTTGATCTAGGCTTAATATTTAAATTCATGGAGTGGGGTGGGGTTTTTGCCCCCCCCCCCCCCTTTTTTTTTTAAATCAAGATTACCTGCCCAGCCGAGAGGAGGAGTTGCCCTCAAACACAGAAATACTAAATTTTTCAGTCTTAACAATGCCAAAGTGCATTCGGTGTCATGGTGTGCTAAATATTACAAATGTTCAAACTGACAGTAGCAGTTTATATGGATACTGGATTATCTTTCCATCCCTTTAAAAGTTATTAGCCTGCAGTTCGAGTAGTCTTGAACCAAGAGCTCAGATCCAAGCCACACAAACTTACAAACAGTTCAGAAATGTATTTTACGCATAATTCTTGTCCTTAACGCAACTGAAATCCAAATCCTAATACGATCTGAGAGGGTGAATCACAGCTTCAAGAGTCTTTGTATTACCCAGTATTTTGCCATGCCTCTCACAAGACGGGAATGCTAAGTGATCCCCCAAACCAGCAGCCATCACATCTTCAAAGGCAAAAGAAACTAAACTTGAAACAAACTGAGAAGAGAAATGAGCTCTTCATTGTAGCTGTGATTAAATGAACGAACTGTCTAATGCTAGGACAAATATTGTACTTCACTGGATTTAACTGCATTTTACCCTGGCAAAGCTGATTATAAAACCATGAGATAATTTGCAATTATGCGCTAAAAACATCACATTTTTCAAATGGCATACAAATTTAACTGTGTCCCTACACCAAGATATAACACATGCCATTTAAGGATTTGGGGGTTTACCCCAGTGAGCATGCCAGGCTAACTGAACCTACAAACTACATCACCTACATTCAGAATATCAAAGTTTTTCCAAGTGTCCCTTCTCCTTCCTTCTCCCTCCCCAAACTTGCAAAGTGAATCTCAAGGCTGAAAGCTTCAAGCTTGGCAATGAAACATGAGGCTCTGCAACCCATGTTTGTGGGACACTGTTCACATGCCACTTCCAATAAAATACACGGAAGTGGGAGGACTTCAATATGCCGAAAAAAATCCCATCACACTCCAATTCCAGGAAATTCAGAAGGACCATTACATTCACATAAAAGTTTACCCATACGTTTCTAACCTATGTGGGAGAGAGAAGCACCTACCTCCTCTTGCACTTCTGATAAATTAATTCCCCAATATGACAGAACTGTACAGCAAAATAACCTTCTCATTGAGGTTTATGTTGTACTTAAGCTTAAATCTGAATTCCTTGGATTTGCAATGTTTCTTTTGGTAAAATTACTCTATGTCTGTAAAGCCATGGGAAGGCTGGGAAAAGCTGCACGTAAAAGGCACCCTCAGATTGAGCGTGGATGAGCACAGGGGGTTTTCTAGACACTATATAAAACAAGAGCCACAGCTTCTCTGAAGGCTGAGCCTGCCTTTCCCTATGTCGCTACAGAAAATACAAAGTTAGCAACAACGATGATGAGACAGAGCAGGATGATCCACTGTGTCCAGGGGGACACAGGTCCAGAAGGACGCACCTTGCTGCTCCATTCGGCTGCTTCCCATGTCACATGAGTCCTTGTCCACAATCCCACATCAATGCTGGGACAGATGAGGGGTGAAGAGATTCACGGTGAAGGTGCAGTCTCATTGCTGCATGGTGTTTTGTGTCTCTTCCAGATTTGCATCTCCAACTCTACTCCTCTCTCCCTCCCAAATTTATCTCTCTCCTCTTATTTCCCATCACTGAAGATGTCACCGAGTTTTCTCATCAGCATGAAATGTTCACTGGGAAGAGTCAAGTTTATTTTGTTCAATGTGTTTTTGCTAGATAAGCATTTGGGCACTGCTATTTGTCTTGCAGAAGTCCTGTTTCCTCTCGATATAGACCGGTAGCCTGCAAGCCGATTTCTGTAGCATTCTACTTAATTGTGAGTCTTGTTTCTTCTAGTCAGTCTTCATGATTACAGTGAAGTACCAACCAGACCTGATATGCATGCAGTTACAATTTTGTAAGATGTATTTATATTCAAATATTACAAGTCTTTGTTGGGAGCAATTTTATTTTTATCTCCACAAGAACTGGGATGTATTACATTGCTGGCTGGTGCACAGCAACTCCCCCAGAGTGCAGAAATATTCCCCAAGTGCTTTATCTGCAGGAACAGAAAGCAGGCTTAAAATCCGCAGTGAATCTTGAACCGAGCACAGGAGCATCGCATATTTTCAGGCTTCTCATCCAGATACTAACTGACCAGTGGTGGTGAGAAAATAAGCGTTGCTTGCCAAGCAGTCATGAGGGGATGGCCTCCTCGAGAAAATAACACACCCGCCAGTGGTGGGCACCACTCCAGATGGACAGATTGCAGCAAAACACACATCAGCTCATCAACCCGTGTCAAAACTAATTTGTCAAGTGTCTCCCAACAACTTCTGTATTTTGAAACACATTACAATAGGATAAAAAGGAGGTTCATTTGCTTAAAGCACCCGGGCTGGCCATCCTCTTGCTAGAAGGACCTCTTGGTACTTCATGGTAGTCAAGAAAATCCCCACATATTTAAATTAGTCTTCTGATAAAAGTATGCCAGAAGACAGGACAGAGCTTTTAATGCTGGAGAACTGCCCTCCTGATGAAACTATTTGCTCTGAACCATATAGCTGGAAGGATGAAAACCCAAAGACTTTGCACCAAAGAGCAGAGCAGACCAGCATCGCCCAGCACAACCCTACGGGCACCACAGATGGGTGCTGTACCTCAGTGCCTTTGGGAAACAATAACACTGGGCAAATGCCTTTGCTGCAAAGCTCACAAGACAGCAGTGAAAGAAAAAAGAAAATGTATTTACAGGCTTGAGGCAACCCTCCCCCAAGCACTGCGGTTTCTGTTGAGTCAGAGCTGTCATACGCCCTGCAACAAACTTATCTTCACTGTCCATTTTGTGGGTAAGATTCAATCAGGGCTCCTTGGCTCCTCAGGGAATCAGCACTTTAGCGTGAACTGCTTCCACTCAAATGTAATGGAGTAAGATTGCTCATGCCATTATTTTAAATGGTTTGAGGCCACATGGTCCCCAATTTCATTAGCTGCATTTATATACAGACCTTACATTTAATACTGTGGAACCCAGAGACGTGTATACATTACATGTCATCGTCCCATCACAGAAAAAAAGTAAAAACCAAAGAAATTCAAGCACACTCTGACAGCAGCAAATGATCAGCATGAAGTGCAGTACCAGTTTAAGCATCTCCTTTCGATACATCATCTGTGTGGGGAGGATATTTCTGCACACACGTATAAACGTCATACACTTC
Source organism: Gymnogyps californianus (assembly GCF_018139145.2). Taxonomy (NCBI): domain Eukaryota; kingdom Metazoa; phylum Chordata; class Aves; order Accipitriformes; family Cathartidae; genus Gymnogyps; species Gymnogyps californianus. The sequence continues at coordinate 13,327,877 of NC_059484.1, forward strand.
AATCACCTATTTGCAAGTGGAAGACACAGAATGAGTCTCCTCCTATTCTGCTTTACAAATTAGAAAAATTACTATCAGTCAGACCTTGCACACACTGATGTTGGCAGGCAGTGTAAAACTGGGAGTCCCAAACTTTACGTGCACTCAGGAGTTCATCTAAGTTCAGATTTGATACTTAAGCTAATTAGCTAAATTGCTGCCAGAGGCTGTGTGCGCATTTCGGAGGCTGGTCAGACCCATGTGCTTGCAACCGTGCTCTCACACAGCAGGGCAAGCGGGCTGGGAACACGCACAAGGAGCTGCCTCGCTCATCCAGTTAAGCCAACCTTAGGCCAGTTTACACAAAGCTGAAACAGGTTTAAAACTAAACTCAGGGGCTGATATGATACTGCACCGTAATAACTCAGAGAGCTATGTCTGCACAGTGGGCAACACCTCTGGATCTCTCTAGCAACACGTGAGAGAAATACGAAAATAGTAATACACAGATCCCAAATTGAACAGCATGATAGGAGTGAGATATGAAGCACTTGAATGCAAAACCATGAGCAATTAAACTTTATGTGGCTGAACAGGTGTGAGACTAATCAATGCTCATATACATTTTTCCTGGAAGTGCTATAATATTGTATCAATTTCTTTGTTTACTTTAAGAAAAATTATACATCTCTGATAGACTTTGCAGAGGATTATAATAAGCTTATATAGTTGGCTATTCATTTATTAAGTATTATTAGTGTCATTTTGTACTTTTGCAAAACCCACTTGAAAGAATAATAAAGTAATATCATGAAAAAAGAAATAAAATTAATGGAGTTGATTGCTGATATGTTTTTACAGTTTGTTGTTAATTGGAACACAGATACAGTTAAACAACAGATGCTGTGAGTACTTCTTAGCTACCGGTAATTTTTGTTTTGTTCTGTTTTTCTTACAAAACAGATTTTTCATTTAAACAGCTGCTGGGTGATTTTCAGCATGGAATATTAAAACCTTCTCTATCACCCAACAAAGAAACAGTGATTTGCTGTTAATCCAAAAAGAAAAAAGAAAAAAGAAAAAAGAGCATTTTTACCCAAACACAAAGTATTACGAAAAGAAAGAGAGTAATCAGCTGGGATGTAAAGTTACCCTGCAAACAATGTCACAGGCAAAACCTACTGCAATAAACAGGCCAAGCACGACAAGACAAATCTGGCTCATCCACCTCAGTAACTGCTTTATGGAGGCAATTTGCTTTATATTCTTCCGTTCTTCACCCCAGCACCTCCCCTCACCGTAACAAGAATACTGTAATACTGCATTGAGCAAAGCTATGGGAATATTCAGTGGAGCGATCTTGTTTCAAGACAGACTTTTTGGTATAAATTTAATCTGTTTTGCTCCATGTTTTGTGTTAGAGAAGGTGAAGCCAATTAAACACTGCTTCACCTGGAAGGGAAGGGTAGGGACCCCTTGGTGTTGGAGTAATTTCCGCCATGGGCTCAGCCCAGCTGGTGAAGCCAAGTTTCATTCCTGCACGGCCGGAGCTCACCACAGCCGTCTGACACTGGGGCACCAATCTCAAGACACTGCTGTGGAAGCCCTGCAACCCCGAGGAACCAAGCCCTCCTTTCCAAAGGAGCACTGCTGGGCTCACGCGACAAAGGACTCTGAAGATCTGAGCCCAATACCCAGAAAAGGGCAATATTTGGTTTTCATAACAAGCGCTCTACCCTGTAAATTTGCCACAGAGAAAAGGTCTTCATTATCCATAGCTCTGAGGCAAATTCAGACTTTTAGTGCAGTGACACAGCTTACTTCCATTCAAGTCAGGTGGATAAAGAGACTCCGACTCTTTACAAACTTTAAACAATTGCAGCACTGCAACCAGTACATTAGTCCTACCCAAAAAAAGTGAGAAGAGAGACAGTGTTCAACATGCACAGCATCCATAACCATCTCTACCCGCTCATTGTACAGGGCACCTAGACAAGTAGTTTAGGCTGGACTCACCGCTAAGTCCAGAGAAGATGAATCCCAATAAAAGAGTCAGCAGAAGGATCCGTGCTGTATCGCTCACCACTTGGCTGCCAAAAAGGCGAGCACTGCCTAAAATGGCAGGACCCAAATGTCTCTGGACGTCTCAAGGACAGAAGCTCCAGGTAGCTGTGGAAAGGCACTGGGAAGCATGAAGGGCCTGTCACAGGCAAGTAGAGACCATCCGAGTACCAGGAATGTGTAACACCACCAGAGCGGAAAAAAGAAACAACTTCTGGGGGGCTTTAAAAGGTGCCACACAATGATATTTGTACTATGCTGGCATGCAAGTATTACAAACAATGAAAAAAGTCAGGACACAACCACCTAGGCAGGTCCAGAACAACAGTGATGTGAGATGGAAAGTGCAGGCACTGAGGCCATAAATTTATAGGATGAGAAGAGAAGCCTCCTAAGTACAATATTTACTGCCTACTCAGTAGTCTTTTTTATTTTCCTATGTTTGCTTGACCTTGGACACTCCCTGTTTGGTATTCTCTGAGCAGTGCAGAGCTCTCTTTCAGTACCCAGCAAGTCTTAGCCCTTCCAGGCTAAGGTATTTTGCCCTGCCTAACATCAGACACCAAATGCGGGAGCCGCCTTCTCTCCCTAATGCATAAGATAAGGCTGTAATGACAGGCTATAAAGCCCTCCACATACATACAACTGATGAATATTCATTAAAAGTCAACACATAACATTTATATCATTCCAGCCACACAGGGAGGATGAAGTGCCTCCCCCCAGGTAGCAACACCTGACTCAATTCATGATGGGCCACTTTGTACCTTGTTAGAAAAAACCCACAGCCGCTCACATCCTTTGCATTTCAAGCCAGTTTTTCGCCTTCATAAACAGCACTCAGAAAGGAGACTGAGGCATGCATAGCGACCCTGCTAGCACTGCAGAACGCTCTCACCTTTTCCACAGGCATACCCAAAGGTATTTTTCCATGAGATAATATTTTTCAGGCTCTTTTGGACTTGGAGAAAAAGGGCTTCAGTGAAATAAAAACATCTCTTATCTTAAAACAACTGTCAGTTTAGGAAACAACTGACTGAGCAGCAACTATGTCCTGGGTATGTACATTGTTTTATGTGAAGGCACTCCTTAAAACACAATCCCAGAAGTCCAATTAGTTTGTGAGCATCTGCCTCCCACTGACTTCTCCTAGCACCATGAGCATACATCCCAGGCCGTTTTCATACTTTCCAGGATTGCATCTGGGCTAGAAACACCAGATAATTATTTTTAACACAGCAACTGTGAGCATTCCAAGCCTTTCTGGACTTCTATCCATTCATCATATTCAGCAAGGAGAGCCTTGCAGATTAATACAGAGATACTGGAATGGCGATGGAGAGATAAATGGCATGGATTGAACAAACGGTAGATTAGGAGGCTTTTAGGCACATTCCTGCTTCATCCTTACATACTGCCCACATCACCTCAACATGCATTTGTACTTAATCATCTGTTGTACACTGCAAAGATAAAGTCACATGGTCAGATCCTCAACCTTAGTCATACTGAACTGCGCTGATTTACAACAGCTGAGAATCAAGCCCTGAAGCTTTGGAGAGACTCCATTAGCTTTATTTCACCTCCTGGATGAAGACCAAACTCTGCATTCAATCAATATGATTCACTCTCTGCTTTGCTCCCGAGCTCGTGGCCTCTGACCGTTCATGCTGGATGCACGGTAGCTTCCTCCCAGAATATTCTAGGGGGAACAACCTATTTCCAGAAAACTCTGGCTGGATGTTGCTGTAATAGTGTTTTGTCTGAAGCAGCCCCTGCAGCAGACTATGGAGGAAGACTATGATAAAGACCACTGCTCGCTGCGGAGGGCCTGCACATCTCATGCCATCCAACACTTGCCCTTCAGCTCCTGCTACAGAAAGTACTGCTGTGATGGACTGCAACACAGCTCCCTCGTTGCTTCAGGCAATCTGACCTGAAAATATAAAGTAATATAATCTCAGGACCATTGTATGGGGTCCAAAGTAGACCTGAGTGAAGGTCAGCACAAATGTGCCCAAGCTACTGCAGAGAGTGCTAGCCTCAAGAAATACTGATGAAAACCAGGCTGTATGCAGTGACCCAGGAGGTAAGGTTTATGCAATTCGTACCAGACAACATCAGCAGGGACAGACTCCTGCCTGGTGCCCTTGCCGGCTACCCCTGCCTGCTGCCAGGGAATGGGCTGGGGGACACTCCCTGCACAGCACAGCGGGGCCACGGAAAGGGCAGCACGGATCCACCAACCCGCCATCGCTCATGAAGGAGGGACACTGGATGTGATTGCATCTGTATCCCCTGTGTGTGCAAGCGACTACAGTGCTCTCTGGAGCCCATGAAGGAAACCTGTTCTCCTCCTGCCTCCCCTGATCCTTCCTCAAGCCTCACAGATAGAAACCAGCCACTGGGGTTGAGCCTGTGGCTCCCGAGAGATACAGAAACACATTTCACAGACATTCACACTCTGAGCTCTGAAGTACCAGCTGTAATCAGAACATAAAAACATACTACAATTAAAATCTAGACATTCAGCAATTTTCAAAGGTGATCAGACATCCCAATCTGACCCTCTGAAGCCTCGTTTTATACAATCCCAACTGCTAAGCAGCTTGCACCAAGGTGCTCATTTGTCATTTCTCCTCACTGCCATTCTTGAATTGTTAAATGTGAAACAGAGTAGTAATTCAGCATTGTTCCACTGTTTATGAAAGCCATGCAGAAAAAAACCATCAAAAATAATCTAGGCCAGTTCATTTGAAGTGCAAATGACTTATGCATGCAATACAAAACACAACAAGTGCCTTTCAAGCTGTCTCATTTATGATAACACAAAAGTTGCTGATGAAATAAGAATTCCCAGGTAGTTATCAGGGAATTTTGCATATCATTTGTACTTCATACTGCATTAGCAACTCTCACATCATGTCAGCAGCTTGAAAAAAATAAAACAATGAATTACATCTCTCCCAGTTTTTATTCTTCTTTGACTGAGTAATCTCATCACTTATCTCAAATGATTTTGCATTCAATGCAAAATGCGTTATTCTTTTCTAAAGGAAAAAGAAACCTAACGCTTCCCCTGAATTATCCCAGTTTACTAAGATGAATAGTCAGCCATCAACGGAAGAAGTATCTGGTTATCACATCTCCAAGGTACGCAAGCTGCACCAGACTATCAAGTATCTTGCTATTAGCAAAATAGATAGAACTAAAGCTAAGGCTGCTATCTCATCCTTGACCTGTACAAGCTAAAGAAGGAGAAGCAACCAACATCCCAAAGGTAAGACAGACATGCTCATATGGATGGATTTCAGGAGTAGAAAGTGACACCAGTGAAAAAAAAAAAACCAAAACAACTTGGTTTTTTTTACACTTTTGCTTGCATTCTTGGTAGAAGCCAAGGAAAAAGACAAACGCTCCTCAAATTTTTGGTTATAGTTCATTGCTCTGGCTCGAGCTGTGTTAACACTTTAGAGACTTGACACCACAGTTGGCAGCTTCTATGAGTGAGGAAGAGCAGGCAGTGAGAAAGCAAAGCAGAACACATTTTTTCCTAGTATTTGTGAACACTCCTTTGTAAAACTGCCTTTTTAACTTTCGGTTGCCTCCAACCCTGGGCTCTGATTTTTCTACCCCATCAAACACCGCTTTACCCAGGTTAGGACACTTACCCTGCAGTGCAGCAGCTGCTCCAAACACTTCCCTGGCTGCAAGCAGAAGCCCAGACAGCATCTCCCTAACGTACCGGTGAAGTTCAAGCTGTATCGTCACTTATGCCCCAGTTTGCCTCCACCAGCAGACAATCAAGGGTGCACTAGGCAAGGGAACCCGTATCTGTGGTATTAGACTGCAACACCAGTCCTTTCCCTGATATCTCACAAGTTTATTCCCTAGCTTGCCCCACAGCAACTTAATCCAGCAGCGCAGTTCAGAGTCTGAAAAGGTTTATATCAGCACATGGTACCAACTCATCGTATGCCAGCACTGGCTGGAGTCAGGCGGAGGCTTTGCGGATGCTGTGACTGGCAACAGCCACACGACGTTGCCAGCACATCTGAATCCTGATCTGACATTGCAGCTCTGGAGCTGCTCTGAGAGTGCTAAAAGCAGGTCTGAATGCAAGGGACAGTGCTTTGTAATTTGTGCAATTTTGCATCGTTAGGCTTATGTATCCTCATTAGGCTGTGCAGTCTATGCCCCTCGTTTCTCCTCTCTTCTTTCTTTTACTATCAGCAGCACTTCATTGAATTTCTGAAATAGTACTTACTAGATATTTGGTTTCTCTTAATAGAATTTGCAGAAAACAAAAACTTAACATTTAAATGCCCTTCAGCAATACATCTTCTAAATTACAGTACACATTAATTTTTCACGGAACTTTGTGAAGCAGTTTTATCTTCTCACATATCACTTCAAGTGACAAGAGGAAAGGATTTAGTAAAAGTACCTACGTAAGGTTTATCAGCAAAAATATGCATTCAAAAGAATTCACTCCAAAAATTGCCCCCTCTTTTTTTTTTTTTCTTTTTAAAGATTGCCATGAAATAGAAGTTTCTGAAATATAAGGGGACTCTCATACTACCTCCAATCAAGTGGGCAGGGCATCAGAGGCCTGACACATATACTGGCTAAAAGCAGATGTTGAAAAATCACATTTCAAACCAGGAAAGGGGCGGGGGGGGAAGTCAAGCTACTATTGACTATTTTTTGAATCTAAACAGTCACAAGCAAAAAGCCTGCACACAAAAAAACTGAAACAAGCAAGAAAACTGATCCTAATTGCTAATGGAACACGGGCAAAGTAAGAACATTCAAGGAGATTTAATTGCCTTTCCACAAATGACACTTCGAAGCAAGTAAGCAAATCTTGATCACTGAGGACTTTTAAGAACAAGTTAGCCAGCTGTCAAGAATAAAGCAGGACCTGGAAGAACAGGTCCTGCCTTCAGGCAAGAGGACAGACAAACTGACCTCTTGCTATCCTTTCTAGCCTCATTTGCTCTGTGAAATTTGTGACAATTGGAGGAATGCACATATGTAACACCTTATCAAATCTTCAGACTAGTAACAGGTTGGAGTCTAGAATACTAATAAAGCTTGTTCTGAGCCCTATGATACAGCAGGTTCTCTTTCTGAATTTCAGTATATAGTGTCTTTCGTAACATAATATAGACCTGGGTAGGTAGTAGGAGAAGCAAGGTTAATTTTCAAGTCCAAGATCCTTGCAAGCATCCCTTTTCTGTGGGAATTACACTGTTTCCAAGCCAACTGCAGCGATTCACATACATTAAGCTCCAGGGTGAACTGCTAAGTACATCAGAGAAAAGGCTACTCTGCAAGGTGGGCAGGAGTGGGAGTGGGAGAATGGAGCACAGGGTGGGCACACACACAGCAGCAATTAGCAATCTAACCTAGACAAAATAGTTTTAAGTTCTGGTGTAAAACAATAATTGTTTCTGCACTCAGAGTTATTTTTAAGTATTTCCTGAAGGATCTTTTAAAACCTTACTCCGTGAAAACCTGGGAAGTTTTAGGTTGAGCAACCATCTACTTAATTCCAGCAAACTGAAAGTGAAGGAAGTGAAATATCTGACTACATCCAGTGCCATAATTTGATGTATCGGAGCTGTATGTCAAAGTTAAATATGAATGACCACATTGCTTTGACTAGTCTAAAAACCTACAGGGGACTGTTTCATACACTGAAAAACATAAAAACAAATTTAGGAAAAAGATGCCGTGAGGAAACAGTTTTCCTTTTCCATTCACTGCACATGCATTTTGACAAAGACGACACACTCTAGATGGGTAAGAACAATTTTCCATCATTAGGGAAACCTTAAACAACCCCGACTGCTTATATTGTCATCTCTTAGGCTCCTACTAAATTGCAGTTATTTGTTCAAAACAAAACGATGAGGCCTGTGATATAATAGAGCAATTTAAGCAGTGAAGAATACAACACCTGTAATGCAATTTCATGGCAGCTGGTTTCACAACATGTTTCTATAACACTGTTATGATATAGGAAACTTCTCTCAGAGTGTAGCAATTCTTCTTTAAGTAAGCCAGGCTCTCAAGAGAGAAGTGGGCTTTAAGTAGACAAATACTATAAACAATAAGTAATTTGTATCTCCATGCCAGTCCTTTCAGTTCTATCTCCAGTTAGTTGCCACTCTTCTGAGGGTTTATATTTCAGTTTATATTTCATATTGAGAGTCTGTTGTCAGAAAAGGTAACAATAAAAGTCACCTGAGATCTCTCACCTTGAGTAAGTTTCCAGGCAGAGGAACATACAAGAGCTTCCTTTCCCATTCATCTTTGCTACAACAGTCACCATATACAAAAAAAAGCTGTAAATCCCAGGCATATGACCTTCCTAAAAAGTCAAGGAGGGAGCAGGGGGAGATGGAGATATCAATAATGACTAGTCAATGCAGGAAGGACGGCAAAAACATTCTCCCAAAAGGAGAAATCTAGTATTAGCTCAAAACCCAGCAGCTGAACTGCATCCAACAGCGAATCTTTCTCATTCTATATGGCAAATGATGAGGCCACTTGCTATCTTGGTGGCAAGTTCTTTAGAGTACAAGTTCATGCAGATATCAAAACTGAAGTTTGTAAAGAGTAACATTGATGTTCTCCTTCATTCAGTAGTGAGCCATGCTACCATGTCCACTTTATATACTGAAATTAGGAAGAAACTGTACATCCAATTAGGGATCTCCTTCCAGGTTTGATGACTGGAATAAATACACCAAAGCAGTAGTTCCAGGAAGTCTTTGCAACAGTATAGACTAGCCCTGATAATGAAAGCCTTTCCATCTCTTCTCCCCAGCTTTCTGTTCCTCATAGGCCTCTGTTCCCTGCACCAGAGCAAGCATTTGGGCAGAGATCTGGATGGAGGAACTGTGTGCCAGGCTGAAATGCCTGCACAATGAAAGTCGTCAACGCAGAACAGCCTGGGATTCCCTATGAAAAGGCAGCCACTTCTCGTGGGCTAGATCTGGTGGAAAAGATCAAGGGCACCCACCTCTAACTTTCATGAAATGGATGTGCAACAGGGACACGTATCTCAATGACTGTAGGTTGGAGAACTGCCCCTCTACTCAGGATAAGAAGAAATAGTCCTACTGATGAACTGTGTATCTGGTCATAAACCACTCCTGTTCAACCAGCTCTGCTTGAACCCCAAATCAGCAAGACAAGCAAGTGACCTCGAGTCCCATTCTGTGCTACGCACTCTACCCCCGAAGCAGAAAACCAACATAACCAGAAATGGGTTAGTAGCTCCTCCCTGCATTTCATGTCTGTTTATACTTATATTTTATATAATTTTAAACAGAAAAGCTACTGCCTTGAGCATCAACAATCCAACTCTGAGATTCTTCAACAACCATTCCACCTACATTGATATTCCCCATATGAAAGGAAAACAGTTAAAAATGTCTGAACTCTTTAAGTGTATTACTATTAAGAACCCCATTTGAGAATGGCTCTTCAGTTCTCCCTGCTTAATTTCTACATTGCTAGGCATCAAAACAAGTTGATATGCTGAAAATACAAGAAGTTCCCAGTCTGTTTGCCCACTTCAGGAAAACCTTGAATGAGCTAATGAAAGTTGTACCAACCTGTATAATTAGGGAGCAAAAATTAAGCACCTCTGTATTTAGATTAGCTACCCACAAGGTAATAATCATTTCTAGAAGTGTATACATACCAAATAAGAGTCAACTGAACTAATTTCATCCCCCTCTAACCCTTGATTTGGTTGCTTCTACACACTGCATATGGTTGTGCATCAAAGCTTCAGTAGGGCTGTTCTTTAAACTCAACGGGAAACTTGTAGCTTTTTCATCTGAAGATACTCAGTCTGTACTCATCAGTGACTTCTTCCCATAGCCCATTAATTAGCTCGGCATGCTACCCACTATTAGAAACATGAAGAAAACTACAAATGAACAGGACTGTGCACTGCTTCTAACAAAATGAGACTGACATAACTGGCACCTTCCCACGCTGCAGATGCAAAATACTAAGTAGGGCTAAAACTGGGTGTTTTGGGGAGGAAAATATGCCTTCAAAAAGGTAAGACTTCGGCAGTTCTGACAACACCCCTGGTGTTGAAATGATTTTGGTAGTAAAATGTGCACGTTGTTACATTGTCAGAGCACAGAAAAGGAACGTGGTGTTCACTGGGAACTCAGAAGGAAACTGGGGTTGCTCCGTTCCACTTGAGATGGGGCTCATCACACTCACCCTTACCCACCTACAGGAGAGTCATCTATTCAAAGTGATTATTGAGGCTCCTTCTGGAGTCAGTGGAGAAAGACCACCATGTCTAGTGTGCATTTCATTATATCTTAAGCCAGAAGTCTAAGATAAAAGGATTCAATTGCATCTGGAGGTGCCTTTATTTCCAACATCTACAGAGGGAATATAAAAAAAATGACTAGGCAGCTTTTGGTGGCTAAAGCTAAGCTAAGTTTGGTTTTACTGCAAACACCTCAGTGAACCTAAGCTGGCCGTGGATCTCTCTGCATCTCAAATCTGCAGGTAGAAGGCAGGGATGCCACATCTCCCTTCATGATTCACAATGACCATGGTCAACTTGGATTGAAATATGCAAAAGGGACATTCTTCAACAGTGTATAGCACAATAAAGATTTAATTTCAAGAAGAGCTTCATACTATTGATGCAATAACAACAAAACCAACGCTCTAGAACTCCTGATGTTGTTTTTGGCAACCAAGCCTGTCACATAAGCACAATGATTTAAAGGAAGTCACCGTGCAGCCCCATCATTACTGAGCACTATAACAAAAGCATATCAAAAACCCAGAACAGAACAAAGCATTTCTGATCTTGGTTGAGAAAAGGGGGTGAAGCCACAGCTTCAGCAACTGATACAGCATTACAAAACATATGGCATTTACTGAATATTTCACCTTTTCAGGACTCTCAATCATTCAGCTGGTTGCGGTGTTAGTTCGCTGTCAGGCCTGATGCTGATTAAAAATCCCTATCCCAACCCAATTCCCCTCATCGCACTTCTATGGCATATTTGTCTTTTATAGCGGACCTTGGTGTCAACAGTTAATAGAGTTTATCCCTTCTTCTAGCAAAGTGAAGGACCTGACCTGAATGAGGCAGGAGAATGGAGCTACCTTTTATTTCCACACCAGCTGCTTCAGCTGAAAGAGGGTTTACAGGGGAGCAAAAACATTTCAGGCACCCCAAATTCTGAATTTTTTAAAAGGACCTCTCAGGGTTTGGTTCTTCTGTTGTCACATCAGCTTCTCTTTAAAGAGAGGTGTGAGACGAAACCCCCTCCAAAGCCCAGCAGAGCTCTGCCAGCACTGCCAGAAGGAGGTGGGCAAAGAGCAGCATCTCACAATTAATTCAGTAGAAACAGAAAAATATTTACAACTGCTGCCTTGCTGAAGAACACACAGGCAGAATTCTGCTCCCACCAAAAACACTAAGAGATGGGTCAGGCTCCTACTACACAAGCATGGATTTCAAATGATGAGCTCATACAGTTATTTTTTTTGGTTCACTTAAAGCATTGCCCCAATTTATAAATTACAAAAGAGATTACTTGTCACGCAAACTCTGATCTTAGTGCTATCACTGTCCTTGAGTAAGATTAAAAAATGGGGGTGTGGAGTGTGTGTGTGGTTTTTGGGCTGGGGGGGGGAATTAAAGGTGAAAGCAATATAATGCAGTTTATTTAGACTGGTAATATCAGGGCAGAGATTGTTGTAGCGTGCATTTGCACAGCATCTACCTCAGTTGGCCTTTCTTTATAAAGTCAACACTTCTCTAGCTATAATAATAACATGCAAAACAGGCAAAAGAGAGCAGGAAAGGTTTGGCACAACCATTTTACAGATGGGGAACTGAGGGCCAGGGAAGGTAAAACACCTGCCCAGGGCTACCCGGCAAGTACATGCTGGAGGTCTACACCAAGAGCAGCCATCCAGAGACCTGCTTCACTGCGCAGCTCACAAGGGTATCCTTCTTTTTCACGGTAATTTCCCAATTCTCTTCTCTTACATATTATGAAAATAGCTTGAAAATTAACTCTTTGAATTCTCATATTGAAAGAAACCTCATGCAATGTCTACTTTGAGTTTCAGTTCAGGCAATTTCCTCCCCCCACTGCCGAGGTTCCTTGCACAAAGGATTTTATACCTATTGACTTGATAACTTTTGCAAACGTTTCATTATTATGAACCAGCCGTGGCCAGAGAAAATGTACTACAGTTCAGGCAGGCCCTGTATTACATATTCAAATTCATTAGCTCTATCAGCCTTCTCAACCTCTTATGTTTGATTAAGTCTCATCTCCTAAAAACTGATTAAATCTAGTCAGCCTCTTTAAATTATTATTCCTCACTGGTCCAGTGGTGCTAAATGTTTCCACATGTGACAGTAATCTAGTTTTAAACAAACCAGCTGCAGAGTCTATAAAATCATCTTTAGCAAGCTAGTAATCTCTTTGATAGATTCACCAGCAGCAGCAAGTGCAATGCAAGTCATGTACATTAATGCTTGCACCAGCAACAGATGGGCCACGTAGGACTGCAGGAGCCTGGAAACCACTCAGGTTGCGAACAAGAGCATACACACGAGTGTTTCAACGAATTTTGCTCTGTCCCCACAAAAGCCCTGAAGACAAGGCCTAAAAGCCAAACGTTAAAAGGAAGGCGGCACATCAGAAATACAGCCATTCGTGAGAAGCTACAAAGCCTGCCATTTAGGGGCTGCTGCTCCAGCAGCAACCAAAACTTACTGTATGCACGGTTCAGTTTAAGCTGTACTACTTGTAGATGTGCACCTCTAAAAATGGGCTGGTTTTTTTTAATTATTAACTTCTTTCTTCAAAGAGTATGCAAGATCCTAGCTGTCTTTTTAACACACAAAAAAATTATTCCCTCCATAATCACTCACATGGCAGTGGGAGGAAGCTAACACCACCACTGCCTGCAATGCAGTCTAGGGATAAAAGACCTTCAAGTCTGATGTTATCTAAGGACCTTGGACCCCAAATTCATTTTTAGAAACACGACCGTTCTTTGGCAGGTGAGTTTGCATCCACTTGCACAGAGCTGTTAGCATAAATGGAAGAGCCCCTGCCTCTACTTTCCCTACACGCAGCGTGGTCTCTCTCAGAAAATGTTCTGATCATTTCAGCAAATTAATGAGAACCAGATGTTTTTTTTTTCTTTTTGAACCATTGCTCTCCAACTCGTACAGGGCCACTCACACTTCTAAGTAGTCCCACAACAAACATCAGGAGTACAGAGAAAGATTTCAGTGCTGGGTCGAGCTGGGACAATAAACGTGAGAGAAATCTCTTGAAAAACAAGTATCTTCCATTGGTCAAATTAAGAACCACTTTGCAGCAAAGAAAACTCCTAATATAAAGCGTTCTTTTGCAAATTTAGCCCCAAACACCATTTTTCCGGTTTGACCTATTTGTAACAGATATATAAACAAGCATATGCGCAAAGAGAAGCTTTTTTCCCAGAGGTTTATGCTCCTCAGCAATTGGGGAGTATTTTGGAAAAAAAATTTTTAGCAGGTCACAGGAGATTGCTCTGTGTGTTGCTCAGCTGGGCTTTCTGTCTTCCAAAGGTAAACAGCCTTTTCAGCCACAGCAGTAACACGATGCAGGCAATCACCAGTCATGTTGAATTGCCATCAAACCACTGACGTTTAGTAAATTAAAGACCCTATGCCATCAGCTGTGCTCAGGGCCTGTTTCAACCTGGGGATGTTCCATTACATTTTTTTCAAAGGAGCTTCATTTTTTCAACCTGGAAAATTGCAAGCGATTGCATTCAGCAAGCAAATAATAGATAACTCATACGTGCTGGCGAATAAGAATGAGCAGCCTAGAAAGCATCAAGTGAAGACAAGGATCTAGCGATGATAATAGCAGAGAAGAACTTGATATAGACGTACAAGGGCAGCCTGCTGCACTCAGAACCACTGCAGCCCAGAACAGCAGTAGACCCTCTTTGTGAAAACAGTTTATATCGCCTACCACATATCAGTCTGGGGGCTACAGCAGCAGAAGGAACTTTTTTTGCCTTGAAACACAGGTTTCCACTGGAAAAGCCTGACTGCCCATATCTTCCGCCTGCCCAAGTTTCTTGTACTTGCAAGCTCCTCAGCCTGACATGCTCAAGCTCTGAAGCTTGAGAGTCCTCAAGACTTAACGATACAGAAGCGTCCCTGCCTACGGATCTGAAAACCACTGGTTCAGCCCTATGTGGCTGACCTCTCGTACATGGAGGCTTTCAAGGGCTGCAGCAGCATCAGAACCTCAGCTAGGACTCACAGACAAGCTCTCCACATCTGCATAGTGTACATTTCTCTTTCACAGTGGAAATGACCAAAAGAAAGCAAATTTGCTTATGGAACATTCTAATGAGCATGTTCACAATATATTTTCTGATAAAATTTAAGTCTTCCTCTTCTTGACCTCTTTGGCACACCCAACACACAGTAATAGAAGCGACGTAAAGTTTCAATGGGTTGGTGGCTCTGTGAACCACAGACTTCACTGTGACGATACAAGTTTTGGTCAAACCAAGCACAACGAGTCGACTGCATCCTCAGCAACATCTCCTGCTGTCACAGGCACTTACGGTGATGCCTCACAATGGGTCTACAACAGATAAGTGCAAAGCCCCAGGCTTGGATCCCTTGTTATAGATGCACTGCTTTGTTTATTAGCCTATAATTTGTTTATTCTCCTTTTCTAAACTGCAACTCAAAAGGGACTGTCAAGACAGAAAAATCAATCTAAGCAGGTTCCCTAAATACACTCATCCTGGGGCAGGTCCAGTGGTTATTTGAGGATGGCAGCTGGCACCTGCAGCCTTCGATGCGGCACTTTCAGACTCTGATGGAAGAGGACAGCTGGCTGGGCTGGCACAAGGTGCCACATTTGATTGATCGAGTGATCCCAGTGTCACAGACTTGTAGGCTGTCATTAACGGTCTGCGCTTCATCCGAGCAGGAGGCACGCACCATGCGGCAAAGCACCGGTGCTTGCACGAGCCGGGGTCGCTCCGAGAGCGGTATCTGTCTGTGTGCTCTCCTACTTCCCAAAGACACACAGCTTTTATTAAAGTTATTATTTTCATATACAAATATGTATACATATATAAATATTTACAGACAAGGGGTGTAGGGCATTGCAGCAAACAACTGCTGAGAAGTCATTCCCTTTTGCGTGAAGAATTCAGCAATTTTTATGGATAAACGAGTCATAAAACATTTTCTTCAGGCTATTTAATTCATCAACTAGCTGGACAGCAAATATGCTAGGATGTTAATTTAACACAATTATTCCCCTCTCAATAAGGTAAACGTTAGATGAAGATCATTAGGCAGGCTGGCAACCCTATCATCTTCCTTCTGCCAGATAAACCCACAATGCAAAGTAGCTGCTAAAGAGGCTCTGGCAATTTGAAGGGTTATAATCTTCCCTGAGCGGACACTTCTGCCGCCATGTTTCCTATATTTTTGGAGCTGGTTTGGGTTTGTTCTTTTACCCTACAGTTTCATTTCTTTGTCTTTTAGAATACCAAAGCTATGATTTCAAAAGTCAAAGATCCACATGAAAATCCATCAATATATTTGTAAGAAAAACAGAGCCTTCTGCCTAAATGCTGCTGCGTGTGTCACATCACAGCCAGGTACCCTATTCTTGATGCGCTATCGAGTTTATTTGACCATCAAGTAAAATAACTTTCACAAATTGTGTTAGTGTTTTTCCCCACAGGGAGTGCTATTACTTATAAGTAGATCTTGACCTTGCAAATAAACTCCATCCTGCCTTTGATAGTTTAAAAATGGGCCAGAGTTTCTGGCAGTTGTGTGATTGAAGGGTGCATTCCCCTTGGGGGGGGGAGGGGAGGGGGGGGGAGATCAAAGCAATCCCACAATTGGTTCAGATCTTCAAACTGAAAAATCTTTATGATAAAAATATTTCTTTTTTTTTCCCACTCTCAACTCACTGCAATGACACAAGGCAAACAAAAGCCTAAATAAAGAAGAACACGCACTCCAAATTGCAACAAGGAAAGTGTAAGGAGACCCTTGCATGGAGCCCTCCCAAAATGATTTGGCCTACTTCTGGTTGCAGAAAAATACAAACATACTTTTAATAAAAGAACCACCTGAATTTTGAAGTTTTTTTCCCAGAAACTATAAAACAAAGCAGAATTGTTAATGAACCTATGATAATATAACAGCGCAATATTGGTGTTTTGCTTGTCCTAGTAACAGAAGGCGATAGGTGTTGAAAAGCACCCTAGACTTTCAGGTTGAAAATATGGTCATTCAGCTGAATCGGATCTCATTTCTTATGTCTGTCTCAGTCCCTTATTTCTAGATGTTTCCCTTTGTCTTCTCTTTTCAAAGTTTGATAAATTCCTACAGCAGGGATTATAGTTTCCTGGGCATTTGCACACCACCAGCACAGCACAGCCTCCAGTACTAACACACACCCAGTTCGTGTGTGGGAAGGGGGTGAAAGGACAGAGGGTAAGTTAAGTTTACTCCCTTTTCCTGACATTTTTTTCCCCATTCAAAACTCTGTAGGTTCTCAACTCACTCTCATCACTGTCAGATGTATTTCTAAATGCACATAAAACAATATGACTAACATCTGGATTGTTACTCATCTATATTCTTCCCCAACATTAAGAATTCTTCTATCTAGTGTAGCAGAGCTGAAGCCAATATAGCTCCCTTGTGTTTACTTATCTTCATGAAGAAGCTACTGAAGCATCTCAAAACTCTCACCCCTCTGGGTCCTAAACAGACTGACACGCATCTCCCGTTTCTATTCCATTTTTGTTCAATTGGGCCTGCATTATGTTGTTATTGTTTCACTTCTGAGCCCATGACTGTTCAAAGCCTGCCTCTTCCACGTGGATAGTGCTTTTGTAGAAAAGATAATAAAATTTATTCAGCAGCTCTTAAAAGTCTCCTCACATAGAAAGGCATGTGGGGAAAACAGTATTTCAAAGCTTTCAAGCTGTATACCAAAACATCTGTTCGGGTTTCAAGGAGTTTACAGCCCAGTTCCCAGAGCTCCTATCAGTAGGTTGAAGAATCCTTCAGAGCTCCGGTATAGTTATTTTCAAACATCTTCCTGCAACCAAAAATAGAGGCTTGAGCTTAAATACAAAATGTAATACTTCTTCCGCTCTCCATGTTTTCAGGGCTCTTTATCTAATTCTTCCAGCAGTTTTTCCCATAAAACCTATTATGACTTCTCAGCAAGAGAGGTTTGGATTTCTTCAGTATTAAAGATTTCAGTTGGAAAGTTGAGGGCCAGCTTGCATGTTAGACAACATATCAGCATTTAAATGGACATATTAATCATCAACATAATCACCCTAATATTTACCACTTGTTGTAAAGATGAAAACTTTACAAGACATACAAGAACATACAATACGTACAAAACCATGTTAAGAACAGCTGGACCTGATGAGCCCAAAGGTTCACTGAACTAAACATTCTGGACAGTCACAAATACTCTTTGACCTGGGATAAATATAACAGGACACAAATACCATGATACTTTCCCAAAGTAATCCCAACTTGTGACCCAAGGGCTTCCTGAGCCAGCAGAGGTTGTCTTTGCATGTGAGAACCACCAATGCATTTTCCCACATACATGTCTTGAACCCACAGAAACTTTCAGCAATCAGATTATCCTGCACAGATACTTCCACAACCAGGTTCTGTATGAAGAATAATCTCCTTATGTATATTTTAAGTCACCTGAAGTTTTTATATGATGCTTCCTGGTTTTTCTGTTATAAAAGACAATAAACAATATCCCCTATTTGTTTTTTCCATCTCACGATTAGCAGACCTTCACCATTAACCCCTCACTCTGTCATCTCTTTTCTAGCTGTTTTTCCATGTCCTAGATTGTTCAGTCTTTTCATCCTTTTCTTTAAATTTAAAGCTATTATCACCTGCCTGCCAAAGAGTGGTCTGAAATTTGACTTCTCATCGACCAGAAGAAAGAAATATGCAGCTACAGCATATCTACAGGACAGCTTCCTTCTTTAAAGTGATAAATTCTTGAACAGAGGTGGTAAAGAGACAGCATAGATTCTTCCGGATCACACCAAAATACCAAAAACCCAATTCACAAGGAGCAACTCTGCCACAAGGACTACAATGACATCTCACACCAGCACATCCGGCAGTATTTTCCACAATATCCCACAAATCACTTCTACTGCATGATAAATACATTTCCAATTCTCTCCTCTCTGACTTTTTCCTCAAGGAACCTCTAGGATGAAAAAAAAAAAAAAACCATGGCCCTCATATTGCTGAGCTTGAAAGCTAGCAGCAGCCATGGCTTCAACAAAACAAAAAGCTGATGACATCCTTTACAAAGACCATGAAACAGAAGTTAAATTTAAAAAGATTCTCAGTTTAGCTGTCCTTTAAAGTTTCCTCTAGCTTTTCCTCTTTAGAGCATTAGCGACCGCTGAGAAGAATTTCTCATGCGGGTAATTTCAGTTTTATCTCTGGAGTGGGTGGAAAGGACTAAGAGGAGGATCATTGCTGGTCTGACCAAAGGAAGGCTGGGAAGGGGTTTAACTTCTGCTTATGGATACACCAGATAAGTAAACATTCAGGAGGCAAAAGCCTATTTACACTGAAGGACAGTGTTGGCATAAAAACAAGGGGGTGCAAACCAGCTGTGAATAAATACATGCTAGAAATCAGACGATGAGGTTCTATACCAGTTTTCCAGTGGGAGTAGTGGGGGCAAAAACTGTTCGTACTTCTAAAATGGAGTTTGATCGGTTAATGAAAGGGCTCATATGATGTGATTGCTTATGATGGCAGGAAAATGGACCCAATGACCCAGGAGGTCCCTTCCCAGACATATATTCTCCCAGTGAGGGGTCTGCCTGTGCAATGAGTAGAAAGAACAGGTAATAGTAGACCCTGTGTGAAATTCTGGTGAATTTTCTGAGTTTTGCCCAGGACTGCAGGAGAGCCAGATTTTCAGTCCATGTGCACAAGCAGGGCTGCTACAGTTTTATAAAAAAAACTACCAAGATACTCTTTTCTATGCCATATGAAGATGATCGACTCAGCGCAGCTGAAAAGCACACAAATACACAAACACACAAAAAAAAAAAGAGCTAATGACTTCAGGGTCAGGAAACACAGCTCCCTTCAAAATTTGGTTTCCTACTGAAGTGGGAAAAAGACAGTAGTCTTTTAGCGCTAATCTTCAATGAATACAATTTTGCCCCTTTAAGCTTCTGCTAACCCTCCTGGAGCCAGGTGCTCAGCAGCCGATCAGGGACACTTTGTTACTGAGTTTCTCCAGAGGAAAATTTAGAATTCTTCAGAAACAAACCAAGAGCAATTATCCAAAATGATGTCTTCAAGCAAACCATATGTGGAGCACACACCCTGCAATGCCTCCAGTCTCCTGCAGAAGCATTTGTCATACGCACTTCTGGCCATCTCGAACAAACATCAGCTACAGCAAAGAACATTCACTCATCCACGTCAGAGGAGGCAGATGTCAACGCGACTTTCCCAGGACTTCAGTAGTCTTCATCCAGAGATGGAATAGGACACTGGGACACAACTCACCATTGTATTCATATTAACCCAGCTCTCCTTTGCTTTTTTAACCTAGACAGTTTCTCAGTCATACTTTTCCCTTATACTGTGTTGTGATGAGTTTACAAAATCTCATCTGTTGGAATCTGCTGAGCACTCACTCAGAAAAGCCCCCTTTTGCAGCCAGCGGATGCTTTGCTTTTGTATTTTCCATCCATCATACAAAAAAAAAAAAAAGGCTTTAATGAATAAGCCTCAATTTAGCTTTAATACGAACATAGCATCATTTTCACAAAACCAAGATTTCTCTTATAATGTGGAATTACATTTTTTTAAAGGACTGCGTAAACCATCTCAGACAGACATTCACCTCACTGCTTTTCAAAGGGATTGGAATATTACACCATCATCAGCAAGATAACTAGCACTGGATATGAGAGATTTTTAAGACCAGAACAAACCATTAGCTCATTTAATCTGATGATGTCACACAAGCCAGTTTCCCACAATTACCTCTGTATTAAACCCATAGCTTCAGTCCAACTAAAAATCTCACAGAAAGGCATTCTGTCATGATCTGAAAACGTCAAAAGAAAGGAAATGTACCATCGACCTGGTAGTTCAGTCTTAAAGTTACATCATCTTCCACTATCCAGCAAAGTGTCTAAATTTTAATTTTAATTTGTCTGGCCTTAATTTCAAGCTGTTGGTTATTCATATGCCTTTCTCCACTAAATTAAAGGCCTGTTATCTGTCACAGCAATATGCAGAGAAGAGCAAAACCCAGTTCTGCAATTCAGTCTGACAAAGAGAGATAACTTTTCCTCATCCAACTGGAGCAGCTTCCAAGGCTGGTGGAAAATCATCATGCTTTCAATTCAGCTACGTCGATTTATACCAGTAGGAAATATGACCCCCGTAGCCTCAGCAGCAGTTTACAATAAGGTGCTAAGGAAAATGTCATTTCCAAGAATATTTATTAATAAAATGTAAATTATAACGAAGCTGATGTCTAGCACTTATCTCACATTCCTTTTTCTCACCTATCCAGACTATGTTCACAGTAATGAAACAGAAGTTAATTCTCTTATTTATGCTCTGTTCAAAATTTCTGCGCTTCCCTATGTGTGTAGTCAGCTGTATCTCAATGATGGCAACAAGATAAAGATAAAATGATTATAAAATAAATCAAAACAGTACCAAAATGTTCTTTTGGTTGTTTTTTTTTAGTCTGCAGAACGACAGTCCCATCCCTTTGCTTCATCTTCAGTCATCACAGTTTACAAACTGTGCTTTCTCATAAGCAAAGTGAGTTTTCTCAGTAGAGAAAGCAGACTATTTCTGCTTTAAAGAGAAAATTTGCACAATCCTCATGGCTCCTAGGATTCCTCACATCACAGTTTCCTATTTAGAAATCTCCTCCCACATACACACCCCACCAGGCTGTGTTGGTGGAATGGCTTAAAATACAGATTAGCTTCTTTTCTATACAGTCCTGCCCTATTCCTTGCACTCTTTTTAGAGACAGAAGAAATAAAAATGGCTATTTAAATTACACAGCACATAAAACACTCCCTAGACTTTTTTTTTTTTTAAACTAGCCATCCCATCAGATGCTCTGAGTATTGGAGAAAAGCTGTGAACTTTAGCCGTTAAGAGGTGATACAGACTTCCCGTAAAGGTGAGAGGTGATACAGACTTCTCATAAAGGTGTGAGGTTTAACTAACTCTGGGTGCATCCCACGGGGAGAAGGGAGAGCACAGATAAGTCTGTGTTTTGGCACTTCAGAAAAAAGCAGAAGTGTAAAAACTTTGAAATCAAACAGCAGCCTGAGGAAAGCCATCCTCACGTCAGGGAAACCACAAACATGAGGACAATTCAACACACAGACTCTGGCCGGTACCTTTCAGCCAGTGAGGTCAATTTTCAGTGCTGTAAGAATATTCAGCCCTCAGCAAGTAGCTGAAGTCAGTGTTTGCAGCAACAATTAAAACTTATCATTAATTACAAAGGAACTCCTAATAACTGTAGGCTTTATAGACCATACTGCAGCATCTCAGGTTGGATGCCTGAGCAGTTGGAGCTGAGCACGTTACTTCTCTCACTGCTTATGAGATAGGAACGTTAAATGCTGCAGTGCAGCAAACATCAGTGTATTAAAACTGCCCGCTGCAACAGGAATGAACGATTGCAAAGAGCCTTTGTCAAGCCATGTGGAGTACTTTCTAATACTCTAACTGCGTGTGCATACAAGCTGACCTGCGTGCAATTCCTGCGGGAGTTTTGAGCTCACTTTAAGTCACACACAAGAGTTAAGAGAATGAAGAACTGCACTGGAGTTGTTTTACAAGGCAGCCAACAGTGAGGCCACATTTTGTTAATATAGTCATTATATGAAAAAGAAATCAAATGCTAGCTTTTATGCCAGCTGAAACTTCGTCTTGGGGAAAATGCTCTTTGAAAGTTGCAATCACTCCGGCTGCGTTGAAACCAAGCATTTAGACCAGAAGAATAATTTTAGTTTCTTTTTTTTTCCCCCCTTCACACAAAGCCCAACTATTTGCTTGCTACAATACAAGATTTCCACCTCTCCATTTGCTGGTGGATGTCCAGCCCGCCTAGTACACCCAGTTCTTACCAGACACCCAGACCAGTACTTCAACTTCCATCCAAACCCATTCTTGAAATACCTTCCCTCCCAGACTCCCAGCAAAAATTCCCTGTCCAACACCCAGTTCCCACATCTTCCGAAACCCCCTCCCTCTACAGTCTCAATTCCCCCTCCAGCTCCCAGTAAGGTTACTGCCTCACAAATCACTCCCCTAGACCAATCTTACAGAGAGAGCTTTTAATTCCAAACTCACCTAAAACGCTTTGATAATAGAAAAGCATCTAGGTGCTGATTATTTTATACCCAAGTGAAATGCATGGGGAGATATGGCCAGACTACCCCAAGCATAACTTATCTTTAAGCCAGTGTGACAATCAGAAGCAACAGTGCAATCAGAATCCCCCATGGTTCCTCCATTAATAAGACACTTTGCCTACAGTGCCTACAGCAGCCATGGAAAATTGCATCAAGGTTTGCACGGCATTTCATATTAGCTGTGGGAGCAATACTGAAGGTCAGAGCAAAAGCACTGCATCTGCCTGAAGTTTTACCCATAGCAGCGGAAGATGAAGCCAAGAAGTCCAGAAAAGTGTAAAGCAAGCTGCAAGAGATGGAAGAGATCTCCTGAGATACTGGGGCAGACTTTAAGCAAGGTGAGGTGTATACAGCAATAAACCTACAGCTCAAATATCACTCACAGGCAGCTCAAATATCACTCACAGGCATAAGCACTCAGCTCCTCTTTCCTCCCCATTAAATCACACTTCCCTCCCACAGATGAGAGTTGTCGGGAGAGCTCTGCGCCAGCCAGAGGAACAGACTGAGATGAGTGGGGAGAGATTAATTGAAAACTGAGAAAGAGGAGGATGCCCAAGATAGCAAGCAGCAGCTCTGCAGGGCAAACAGGGAAGAGAAACTGTGTTTTTCAAGCAGAAAAGCAGATTTAGAGAATTGGGTGGCAAATTCTAAAGTCACTGGGGCTTGGGACTGCAAACAGATTTCCTAATGAAGGAAGCAATGAGACTCATTTTTTACCTACACTAGTCTTGCTTCTGGGGAGATTAGTTCCCTTCCCCTGGAGTCTCTGGGTTCCACAACCCTGAAAACTAGAATTTTCTCTGGGCTTCATTTCTCATCCATAAAATGAGGGTAACGATGCCATGCCTAACTCCTGGGGTCTTCATGCAAGCAGTACTTTAACAGTTGTAACAAACTATGCAAATATCACACACATATGGACAGAGGATACCAAGACAGTCACAACAAGACTTCCAGGAGGCGATTCTGGTTTTAGCATCTTCAGAAGAAATTAAGTCATTCGATACTGAGAATGGAGCACCTCTTTCTTTTTTTTCTTCTTCTAAGGAAGTCAAATGACTTCAAATCTGTGCCAACAGAATGGTTCTCATAGGTTAGGAAGAAAATACTTAAATACCGTTAACTGACAAAATTTTCATCCTAACGCTCAAGTATCTTGTTTTCCAGCATGGGTCATGAGACACATCAGCTGTGTCAGGTCATGTACCAGGAGATGGGCGACCGCGCTAGGTCACAGCGAGCCAACTGCAGCCCTCCAGGGACTCTCCTGTGCAGCAGCCAGAGCAGGCTCTGCAGTCAGGCAGAAGCTCCCAGGGAGGTTCTTCAGTCAGAAACTCCTACACCTCCTGCCACCAGCCCATATTCTGCCTCCTCTCACTCACCAAAGGCATGCACTGGCTCCAGCCTAGACAGAACCAGACCTGCTCCTACTTGCTCTGCCCAGAGAGATGTGATCTACGGCCACTGCAAGTCAAGGCTGCTCCACGCAGTGCGACCAGCAACCTTGTCCTCCTGTTCTCGTCATGGACTACCACAGTAGCAGAATCCTGGCTTGCACCTGAATCGTCTTCTCGGTTGCTAACCCCAATCTTACCTGTCTTCCATGAACTTTATGAATTGTTCCCATCTAGGTTTTGCTGAATCTGGTTTCTCATACTGATAGATGTTGATAAAATATTGTGGTAATATCAATTACTTTCAGAGACTGCACAGGCATGTGAACTCAGAGATTTAGGGAAAAGGGCCTAAAGCAAATGCCTACTGATTCTGGAATCGGTTTTGTCAGCAACTGGTATCTTAACTAGTGATATTCAACCCAAAACCAGTCTCCTCTACAACAACTGAAATGAGAGGGATGCTCTCTAACATACAAATGACACTAGAAACCTTACTCTGATGACAGCGTTACAATTTCTCCCACCTGCTAGTGTTTTAAAGAAAAGTGCTCTTGTCCCACACAAATTCTGTTTTTGCAATAGGAGTGCATGTAAAAGGAGAGCTGCTGACAGATTGATAGTATTGGAAATAGAAGGCACTTAGTTACTTAGTACTTCTGTTAGATAGTTTCTTCCTTTAAGGAAAAAAACCCAACACAACAACTTGATCATCGATACCATACGTCTAAGAAACAGGAACATGGGATGCCCATCGCCTCTCCAACTGCTTTAAAATGGTTCCTCCAGCTTAACCCAGACGGGTCCTCACACACCATTTGAAACAACTCACGTGAGTCTTTACGGGAGATAATTCTCTTCTTTTAAAGAGGGAAGTGAATTAAACTCTGAACTCTAATCATGTTAATAGCCCCGCCTGACACTATAAATCACTGATGTAGCATTTTGTTCGTGCCCATAAATTACTGATACCATATCCTTCTGCAGAAGATTCCTCCTCTTTAAAAACATATTTAATAGATTTGCACCCACTCTTCTTTTTAAATACACTGGCTCACACCATCAGCTTTCCTAATGCTCTAGGCACTGATTTCAAGTTTCATAATCAATTATATCATTTTGCTTCGCGGCAGTAATTTGATTACTGCTTTTGAGGTGTGACAGGCATTTGTGAACATTTCTGCCTGTCTTCATCTGAAATTGCTAATCTTCCTTCCCTCCTCCCTGCAAAACCTGTGCAAAATTGATAAAATAACATCAATAAATCAAGGCACTTGCATTTTCCCTGAAGTGACTACATTTCAGATTTCTTCTCTGAAACACAAACAAGGAGATAGTTCATCTAGCTCAGCAGCACGACCAAAAGGGGTATAAAATGATGATGATGTTTTGTGGCATTTATTGCCAGTTTTGTTAATATGACTGACTGCTTTTCCTGCGCAAGCTGTCTCTTCTAGATCACTCTATCTTTGAAATAATCACCACTACCACCTAACGTTTAGTAATAATTTACTACACAGCAATTGGTATGACAGAGCCCACATCAGCAGAAACAAAACCGCAAGATTCAAGAAAAAAAAAAACCAAACAAAAAAACCCCCCAGATTTAATTCACATTTGTTTCTGACAAGTTCAGAAGCCTTGTTGACCAACCTGTACACTACACTGCACTGCTGAAATGTAGTAAATTTAAAACTGTTCATATGCAGCACTGAAGGGATAAAGTTCAAACAAAAGTTGCCACTTGCTTCCCAACAATTTCAGAAGTTTTAACAAGAGCAAGAACAGGAGGCAAGAAAGCTATGTATTAAGTTCTAAAACAGGCTGTAGAAAGATGCATGCCCATCCTTGAATCTAGCTGATTTCATCAACCACACGTTTCTTAAGGATACTTAAATCCACTTACATTTCCACAAACATCTGCAGAGATTGTAAGTGGAATACAGCTGATAGTATCTACTGAGTTTTCTTTCAGGGCAAGTGTTTTTTTCCCCAAGGTTAAGTCATTGGTTTCTCTCTTCTTCAAGCCCACATTAATACAAAGCCTTCCAAAGGCAGGCTGGGGGATCATACAAGCATTCTTTCAGCCAGGGTTGAGTAAACCAGATTTTCTTCTTTGATTCTCCCCCTCACCCATAATTTTTGGGGGAGATAAAACCCCGCATGTGTGTTACATACATTTAGACCATGGAAGCTTAGAGCAGGTGATCTACAATTCAAAAGAAACATTTCCGTGAAACAGATAATTCAATAAGTTTTTTCTCCTAACCGCTTTTTTAAAGTACCTGATTCAAGATATTTAAAAGTAACTTGTGATCCCAGGTTCTATAAAGTGTTCTTCTCTCCCTTGAGCTATCTCAGAGCAATCCATTTTCTTCTGTTGGACAACCACACTGACATAAGAATTTTCATTAAAATTTTACCTGCAAACATGATGCAACGTGCTAATTTACAACTGCACAACAGAAAGACCATAACCAAGACAAAAGCAAATGGTCCAGAACAATGAAAGAATTTTCAACCTTAAGTCAACTTTTGAATTAGGACAAAAAACATAGTCCAAACAGTCATATTTAACCTTTATGAATGATTTATCCCATGGGACAAAAACATGCCAAGAGCCTGTCTGGTAGAAGGAACCATTACCATGAGAAACCCCCATCAGCCAGGTGCAATTTTTATGCAGAAGAGTTGTTAATCTCTTCCAGGAGCTAAAGCCCAAATGCTCACACAGAGATTTTGAAAAGGGTGAAGCAGCAGAACACAACTGAATAAAAAATTTGTTTGAAAAGAGCAGTACGCATTCCCGGAATGAAGAATTCCTTCTTGTCCATTTCATTCATTCCTTCTCCTCGACATTCATATTTCTGTCACAAATTAGCTGCAATTTTCTCTTCCCCCAAGATGAAATCTGTGCTAGTAGACAAGTTCATAGTCACTGTGAGTTACTGAATCATCCATGTAATTTATTTTTTCTTGCAGGTTACTTTCACACAAATTCCTTTTAACTAAGTTAGAAAAAACAAGTTCTTTTACGATGCCACAGCAGCAGCAATCTGCTTTGCTCTTGCAGGTTCCATTTACTGAGCTAATAAAGACATTCATAAATTAAACACTAAAAGTGATTTTAAATTTAAAATTAGCATTCTGACTTAAAGCTACATATATGAAGCTTACATGTTGCTTTTGCTCCCAGATGGATATCCATGGCTGAAAAGAAATAGCAGATCTGACCTGTCTTACAAAGCTGCTGTGAAGACTGCACAGGAGGAACTATAGCAGAAGAGTCACTTCACATTTTGCTGCTCTCTAATACCATCTATTTGTTCATAGTCCATTTCAAACTGAAAAGATTTTACCATTTTTCTTAAGGCCCAAGAGTGAGGAATTTAAAAAAAGAAATAAAAAACTCTCAAACAGCGGTTGAATAGACACTATTGCAAAAATTTATATCCCCACATCCCTATTTGCCAGTGTTACAGTTTGTGAAACAGAGAACAATTCAGTATTTCAAAGGAAGTCGATAACCATCATGAGAGCTCCCATGGGTAACGTTACTTAATCTGCAGTTTTATCTTCTGGAGGAAACAGGAGACTACAAGGAAAAACTATTTCCATAAACAAGGGACTTAAAAGCCAAAGAGAAAAAAAGTTTTGGGTAAGTGCCAAAATTCAGGAACTTTTGTCTTACAATCACAGTCATCCCCTTCCTCCCCCCAAAGCTGGGGAATACTTCTTTAAAAGGCAATGGAAGCTGGAGACTTTGGAAAATGCAGATTTTGGGGAGCGTGATATCGGAAGGGGCCGGTACTAAGAAGAAACTTCTTCATTTCTGCATCAGGCTCCCTGCGGCTCTATTAAAACAGCAGCAATAACACATTACACCTCCCAGAGCATGTTCCCCACAACACACCTAACATGTGACTTCATCCCTGCAAGACATGTTAAAGCAGTTTGTTCCTCATCCTCCTCTTTCACCCTTTTATAGCTTTCAGTGGTAACAGACTGCTACAGCAGATAGGCTACGCACAAAGACAATGTGCAAGGGCATTTCCACGGGGGAGAAGCAGAAGGAATTGCACACACTTCATCCTGCAAGGATCAACAAATCCCACAAACAGACTGTAATCACATGTAATTGTTTTGCAAAAGGAAAGATGAGGAAAAGAGGTTACCTGCAGTTTTACAGTTCTCATTTAAATGAAACCTACATTTTTGGGAGAGTGAGGAAAAAGGACGTGATTTATGTCATTTTGGAGGACATGGGGAAAGCAAGAAGGGAAGGAAGGAGGATTCTCTTCTGCCAGTTTCGAGACCAGGCAAGTGGCTTTGCTAAATAAACAAGGTCTTCACAAGTATACGGATAATAATTTAAAACTTTATAAGCAAAATCTGCATTCCACTGGCAGAGCCATAAAGCTCGCCTACAGACTACACACGGTGCTCTAATTGCACTGGCTCTTCAGAGCTGACCCATAAAAGCAAGAGCAATGACTGACAGATGCGATAAAAGTTTCTGACTAGCTTTTTGGGGAACAAGCCGCTGATTTGTATTTGGAAGCTATTGCAAACTGTTCCAAGAGTCATGTAGAATAAACAGCCTTTTGCTCAGCTGCCAACATACCAGCCCGAAAGCTCGACGAGGTGACTTCAGACAGAAACAGAAAGTCTCTGTGTTTCTACCTACTACATCTTGCACTAACAATTCCCCTCTTCTGACACAGAGGATCTCGGCGCCAGGGAAAAACAATGAATTCACAAGGGCAAAGACTCACATCTGCTGCTTTGCTTTGAAATCCTCCCTCATTTTATAGAAAAGGAAGGCAAAGGAAGCCAGAGCCCAGTGCCACGTATCGGACCCCGCTAACCACGCTGTGGTCACACAGCACAAGTCTGGAGGCTTGCATCACTCTACAGCTTTAGGTTTTGAAGCGCTGCATCCAGTACATGATACATCGCTGATTCAAGACTTGAGTGTCCAAAAATCTCTCTCGTTGGTGCACATCTGCTGGGATAAGAGGGTTCAAGGTGCCTCCAAATGTTATCAGGAAAATAGGAAGATGGATCCTTCCACAATCCACAAACATGCTGTTTTTCTCATTGAACAGGAGATTAAAAGACAGAAGTGTTGCCTGTGTAAGTCTGTCCAGAAGGTTCTGGCAGAAATGTGTTTCAGCCATGGTCATTGCTTCACAGAACCAAGCACCAGCCTTTACAGTTGAGAGCCTATCCTTCACACCACTGTTCAGGAGCTCCTTCTGAAATTTACCCATCAATTGTAAGGTCTCGCCTCTGCACCCAGAGTTTGGGATCGCAAAAAGCTTAGTTACCAAATAAAATGCTATCTGTGAGTTAACACGAACAGCCTTTCAGCTGTGGCAGAAAACGAGATACAGGGCAATTCTTGTCTTTATTCACACATCCTAGACTGACTGCAGTGATTTCAAACACTTGCCTGCTTTTCTCTGCAATGCATACCATATCATTACCCCCCGAGAGGCCACTTTACACTTTGCTCTTCTGCCTCCTTGCTCCTGCTTTGTTGTATAAAGTTATACAGAAAATAATACCTAAGTGGCTCCGCATCCTGCGGGGAAGTTGCTTAAAACATCACTCAGTTTTTCTGAAAATTTTCATGCCACTGCAAACAAAAAAAAAAAAGTCATTATACCTCAAACTTGACAGCTTTTTTCAGCATGAAAACCATAAATTAAGTAAAAAAAATATTTATTTATTCAAATGCATGGGTTCACTTACCACCAAAACACTTCTGACAGTTGCAAAGATGACAGTAACCTCTGATACCTGCTCTACATCACCCTTGTGGTTGTCTTGTTATTTCAGGAAACCCAAAAGGTACCTCCTGAAAAATCAAATCACTCTGTCCTAATTAGAAGCTTCTGAAGACAAACTTCAGTTGGGATGTCCGCTTCCCACACAGTAAATACTAATTCAGAAGGCAGGAAGCCCTTCTCACCACGTCCTTCAGATGAAAGGTTGCAGACTTAAAAACACCAGGTTTAAAACCCAAGCTGAAAACTCTGCTGTTTAATAATGAAACACAGCAGTTGCATTTGAGATGTTAGAGTTCCTCTAGTAATAAATAAAACCCTGACTGCAGCAAGACAGGTTTTGAGAAGCTTGCTCACAGTCATCGAGTCTTACAGAACAGCATTTTGCCCTCTTGATGCAAATGTAGAGGTGGTAAAACCTTTTTCCTCACACAGCTGCTATTGCAGGAAGGGGGTATAACTGCATTAAAGGCATCACATTCCCTTTCCAGGGATGACACTGTCTTCTAGGCTGGTGATCAAACACACAGACAGTTTGTGAGCAATCAGGTCAAAATACCTCAAGTACCACATGTTCGCCATGCTCATCTCTGTTGCTACAGTAATATTAACTGGGCTCATTTAGCTTTTCTGCAGCAAACTCTCAGCACTTGAAAATACCTCATAGCCAAGGTCATTCCAAATAATGCAAGTGCCACCGTTGGACAAGCAGAACTGTATGGAGGGGAAATGAGCCCTACAGAGCCTGTTACTCCTATCTGATCATTTAATGGTGATCATAATGCTAATCTGATCATTTATTATGGATGTAAGATAGTCTAATGTCCAAGTCTTGCTAGGTAAGGCGGGGACTACCAGCAGCCCATATATAAATATGACGACCATTAATAACTTTATTTCCAAAGGCAGCTAGTATTTTCATTTGTAGTGAAAATTTAGTTTCTTTGTACACTTTTCTGCAAAAATAGAACGAGCTCGTCTGTAGTAGGCTAGGAATTAGATACAACCCCATTTGTGCTTCTAAATTACTGATGCAACCTTTGCAGGGCAGGTATCCAGTGATTCAAGATCAACAGTCGGACATTATTTCTGCCTATATGCTACCAAAAGCCAAAAACCACTTTGGGACTTTTTGACAGCATGTGTGATTTAGGCAGCAAAAGCACTGTGCCTTGAAATCAACAACACTCTACCAGTTAAGTCATGTAAGCGTACAGTTTCCTAGAAAACACTTGAACTCTCAATTTTCACCTACTTATATGCTTGTCGCTTCCCTTTAAGGCTCACAATGAATGTACTGGTTCATCTCACGAGGACAATTTATTTTTTACCTTTTATACCAGTGTGTAATAAGCCAAAGCTAAGATGTACTTTTATTTAATTAAACATAATCTACTAGTAACAAAACATAAAACCTCTTTAAGACAATTTGTGTTGCTTCTAGCAGTGTGCAGTTGTAGTAATAAGAATTACTGCATCACCTCGTGCTACTTTCTGGCATGGTGTAAATTGGCATAATTCTGCTGAAGTCCTGTTGATTTACACCAATGGGTTTTGTGGCTGGCTGATCCATTTAATTTCAAGCTTTCAAAATGAGACACAAAAAATATTTTGCCTTCATTGAACAGTATGTACAGACATAAGACAGATAATTCCTTCTTTCCTGCAGCTAATGACCACAACACGAGCTCTTTACGCAACGAGGTGGCAAAAAATACTGCAACCCTGAACATACAAAAAGGGGACCATTCAGTGTAAACAGGCCATGATTTGAGCTTTCCATGTGGCGCTAATATAATATTCACTATAACACTGTCCTCCAGTTTTTGCATCTACACTTCTTCAAGGTGGATGTCAAATAGTAGGGTGTCCAAAGACCAAACCCAGAGGTCTTAGGTCCCCAGCGTTGCTCAGATGAGCAATTTGAAGGCTACAAGAGAATTTAATAACTATCCATAGCTACTCACAAATGGAGGTTCTGGTAGTATGGAGTTTTTCAGCCATGCTGACGAAATAAGATCTAGTGTTTGGAACATGAAATTACATGAATTCAACCTTCAAATAAGACACAAACTTCCCAATTGTGTGAGTTGTTATAGACTCGGAGGGGTTATTAGAGAATGTGATAGGCTTTCCCTCATTTGGTATTCTTTAAAACCAGACTGGACAACATTTTAAGCATATGTTTGATCCCACCTCTGGAGCAAGTCCCAAGCCTGTGCACACAACAGTAGGTCAGCTGGCTGGGTTGGTACCTTGCAGATAGACAACCTCAAGGCCAGGCCACAGCTCACAGTTTGTTGAACTGCATTAACCTCCTATACACCTAGAGCAGAAAGATAATTTGACTTAATTTATTGAGTGCTAAGTTACTTTTATGCTCTCATATTTGCTGCAGAATAAGTGCATACATCTTAACAGCTAGCAGGGCATACAATCCTATAACAATTGTCTGGACGCGTTGCACCCAATTAATTTCCTGCCTTTGCTAAGCGACGGGGTTTTGGTGGCACCTTGGTCTCCATGCTTTCCTGCCTCAGGGGGGCCATGTAAACTCCTATTAAAAAGTCTAAGACAGAAAGTATGGTCTGTACTTCTACCGTGAACCAAACTGCACTTTGTTCAACTGACTAGAGCATTTCATCCAATGATGGGAGCGAGCCAGAAGAATGCACCATAACTGGAATGGAGGATCTGCAGCTTCAATTTGTATGGAAGAGACATGCAAGCTCAGCAGTGAGCCAATCAAACACCCTATCCTCTGCTTTTAAGAAGAGCTAATACAAAACGCTACTGAAGGAAGCATTAAAAAAATCCACGATGGCGAACCATGGAACAACCTACCCTTTGGAGAAAGTTCTTTCTAACCCCTGTTAGTTACTGTCTGGTTCGTGTCTTGAAGGATGAAGGCTTATAGAAGAAACCTGCTTCCACACGCTGCACATCACTCTGGAAGGGCTTCGGATTCATTTAGTTTTATGCCAGCTGTTGTGGAAACTTCTAGCAGTATCCTAGCAGCTCCAGTGAAAGGTATTTTGAAACATTTGTGCATAGGGCATGCAACATAGAAAAGTGCTTCAGGAACAACTTTTGCATGCAGAAAGAGAAGTGCAGTACCGAATCCCTAGGAACTGCTCTTTTACCTTTAAAACATAAGGGCACCATTGTAACCGAGAGTTATTTCCAACACAGTTGCCTCGAATATAGTGGCTTTCAACCTCATTTGAATTGCCTTGTTACACTAATTGGCATTAACACCACAAGCTGCCACAATAACAGCACATGTAGACGAGCCAAAGGTGCAGCCTATGTATGTCTCTCTCTCAGCCTGCACCAAGCAATTGTGCATGCTTCAAGCTGACATGGCTGCTATGTGAGACGTATCGATTCTGCATCGCCTGTGTCAGGACAGAGATGTCAGGATGACATCCCAATCTGGACGAAATTACAGGAAGCTAACAACCTTGCAATGGAGCCTGTGGAGCTGTGCTGCAAGTAGGACTCCATGCATTTCTCCACTATAAGCTTTAGCTTTTACTGTCTTAGTGAAATTGAAAAAACCCTAAAATTTCTTTCTTCTTCTTTAAGAAAATAGTCTAGAAGATACGCCTTTCTTCCAATCTTCAGTGTGTTGATATACCCCACTTGTATAACATCTGAGGCCAACTTTTGTCATTTAAGCAGCGTGAGCCCTCATGGTCCCCTTTCCCTGCCTACTAGACAAGTCTAGCACTAGAGGGTTCCCTTTGGGCATCTAAGCCATGTTTCACAGAAAGTAATAAGTACGTCATTAAGGGCTTTAATCACTAAAAAATTGCTAGTGGAAGTTGAAAAGGAGGAAACCAGGTAGTTCCTCTCCTAAATGTAATTAACCTGTAATGTTCTACTTTTCACTAGAATAATTACAAAGTTAGGACTCAAACTGTCATTTCAAGCCCCCTCCCTTGTCCTGATGCAAAAGCCTCAGAGCATTTTAGCTGAATGACTGTTATTTACTCTTTAACTTTTAACTGAGAGGTATGGCCCTGAAATATCAATGCTTTTGAAACTCTACAATTTTAATTACCATTTCCAGACACTATCACATGTTTTATGTACAATCAATGCCGACCCCATAAAAGGAAAGCACTCTCACATTTTGTTTTACAAGAAGTTTGCTCTTTAAGAAGAAAACAATCAATTACTGATCATCTAGCCACCTCTGTGTGCATATCTATCACTCTTCTGTTATTGCAGATTAGACATGATTACGTCCCAAGAAAGCAAAAATGTTATAAAATTCCGCTTCTGATACATTTAGTATAAGAATTTATTTAGGTTCTTACTTATGGCGATAGATGTTTGGTTTGTTTGGTTTTTTTTTTTTTTTAAAACCTACCCAAAGCATTGTTCCCTATAAAGCGGGGGGGGGGATTAAATCTTGAAACACCAAAATTTGATCAACATGGTTTGACACTGCTTCCTTCCAAATCATTCTTAATATGCTGAGATCTGAATGCATGTTGACACATCAAGATACCATTGTGTGAGAGTTGTCATGTACTGAAAGAAAACTGTTTATATATGAACTCTGGTTTTAATATGTTGTAGCAGATCATGCCATAAGTAGCTTGTCATTCCCAGATTTTGGGTTTGGGTGTTTCTTTTTGTTCAGTCAGGGGTGGGGGTCAACCTGTAATCTTTTCAAAGACACATTACCAAGTGTCAGCTACGTAAGAGAATTACTGGCTTTAAACAGGCAAGGACGTTTCCCTTATTAACACACATAAATAAGAAGCATAAAAAGCCTTGTGACAGACATTTAGAGAAAAGATGTGCCAGGACATCCATGTTCTCTACTATTAGTTCATAAGGGATAGGTTGATAAAATGCTAAAGAAGAGCCTACCTTAAATTTGCGTTCAAAATCATGAACATGGGTGCGTAGGTGGGCACCCATGCGTTACGTAAGTTTGCGTTATCAGGTACGTTGAGCTCAGCCAACCTCCTGCTGAAATCAATAGCATTTACACTGGCCACTCAGAAAGGATGTTAGCTAATATGTGTATATTTGGGGCTAGAGACTAGAACATAGTAAGAATAAGCTCAGCTTCTTCCTACTCCTTCTCCAAAGGACCTAAAAAACGTACAGGATTGGCTTTCTGTAATCATATGCACGCACGTCTCTGATGGTAAGCTAAAGAACACCAATCCTTTATTTACATGCAAACCAGAGATTTGCACAAATATAGGTAGCTAAACTTAGAAACAGAAAGGAAGTATATACACCCTATGGAACACTAAATTGAGCGCAAGACTTGCACAAATCTTATCACTTTAAAAAAAAAATCAGGTCACAAAAGTCAGTGTATTCTTGGAAACAAAAACTACAGCATAGAATAAGCTGATAGGCAATTCAGGGTTACAAAAGATGGGAGAGCGAGCTCTGCTCACGCTAAAATCTTTTGACTTAGCTTTGTCAAACAAAAGACTTTTCTACAGTCAGTGAATCTTCAGGAATCCAAGTTACTTCCATCTTCACAACTGAAGCTGTAAATACAGCCACAGATATCCCCACAGCTAAATGGTTTAGGAATTTAGGAACTTCCGCTGAGTGTCAACAATGCAGGCAAAAGTCATCTCGCTTCTCCTGCTGAAGTTATTCAGCATAGCACCTTGAGCTTTTACTAAACTCATTTATTTGCTCGTCTCAAAGAAAAACTGTCATTACACGCAGGTCAGAAGTAAAGCTGCAAAGCAAGAAGAAAAGCACTGTACTACATCCGAGCTGCTGGTCCTCCCAAGTAAATGGTGTTTCTTGCACCAGGCAAATTAGCGCGACATCAGTGTAACGCAACACAACTGTAAGAAGCCAACACCGTGAATCTGAAAGGGGATTTGCATGCTAATTTAGATGATCACAGGTGGCACTAGACATTAAGGCTAAAGAAAAGCTGAATGCAGAAATTGCTGATACAAATGCTGAAAAGATTCAAGACCTGCAACCAAAAAAGAGCTTTCAAACTCTTGTTTTATCTAATAAGCGTTCGTCTAGGGTGCAAGACAATCTCCTTCCTCAACACTGTGGATGGTAAGTCCTACCTCAAAGGACAACTTTAAAAAGAGAACAACATTATCCTACAATAATTTGTCAGTTACTCAATGCTTTTAAATGAGAGCTTCCATTTGTGAGGCCCCTACAAACGTCAGAAATCTGGCATCCTCTTATCAGCTGGATCTTATTCTCCATAACTGCTGGGACCTGAAGGGTGTAAAGGTCTGTGTGGCATCCATAAAGCATGTTTCATGATAAATACTTTAATTTCTTTGAAGCTCAAATGGTATCCAGCTGTGTTTGAAGTCCCATCACTCCCTATCCCTAGGATGTCAAGTATAGTCCAACCGAAGCAGGAGAACAAGTTATTTCCTTTCATAGGAGAAAAGAAAGAAGAAAAAGGAAAATATGAGCAAGCTTCCTCCTTTGAAGGAAGTTTAAGAGTGAAGGAGAAGACAGCAGCAGTGTCTTGGACTGCCTGATCAGTGGGCAGTCACCAGCTCCTACTAGAAAAGGAGTAGAGTACTCTTGTAACCACAGCAGCCTGTCTTGGCTATGCAGTAATATTCCACTCTATTGTCTCCTCTTGCTACAGCAGTGAACCTTGCATGTTAATCCCTCAAATCCTCCTTATTTAATAAATGCATTAAAGTCTATTGATTTTTAGTGACTATGAAAGGTCAAGTGAAAACAAAGCAGGAACATTTTGTAATGCACAGGGCTGTAAAGGGGAAAAAAAAAATCCTAACGAGAGTAAGCAGTTACTGTGCAGATTGAAGAAAAACCTCAGCCAGTCAACTTCATCTCTCAGTTGCATGGATTAAGCGGAGAGTAATTCCACTTGGGCCAAAACTTCAAGCAATACTCTCTGTGGCCTTATCCTGAATTTATATTTGCATACCCATGAGACAAATTTTAATCTCAAAACCTCAGAGATTATTAGTATTTGTTTAAAGGCCAGGAAAGGCTTCTCTAATCTTTCAGTATGACCTCCTGTTCAATATAGACTAAAAGAAGGCAGCCAAAAACTTCACCAGCTATCTCACAGAGGAGAGGGGGATGAGAACCGATGCCCTTCCACATCCTTGGGGTATACCAAGTCAAAAAAGCCATGCTACAGGTAATGGGCAGGCAAATGAGAAGCAAACAAATGCTTCATTTTAAATATCTGTGATTTGAAGTCTTTCATGCAAGGTAGTTTTCTGAATAGTCACATTTACTTTCTCAAACTTTCCCATCCCACCCAAACCTGTCCACAATAAAAAATGATGCTGTGATTAGAGGCATGCTTAATTACTGTTCAGCAATAAAAGTTTATGAACCAACATTTTATCCTAGCCTGTGTATTGTCTTATTTATTTTTATATATTCATAAATATGCAAAGCCATTAAGATGATTATTAATTGCAGCAGAATACAATTAGGTGGCTTTCAGCAACAGCAGTCTTTGAAACTGTGATGTGTATTCACTGTTTTTCCAGCGCCTGTCTTCAATTATTTAGCTTTTGGAGGATCTCTGTTATCATGATATAATGAATGTTCTACTTAAATAGCATCGCTGCCTAAAAGAAAGGACACTGATCTATTCCTAAATTAAGCTCAGCCATGTAGTGAGTTGTGTCATTTTATAAAACCTTCACAAAACTGATTACCTGTACAGCCTCACTCTGTGTTCACAGTATTAGCAAGTCACATACTCTTTTTGCACACAAAGTTATCATCTTTCCCTTCCCCCAAATAATTCCACTTCAACCTTTTCATAGACTTTTTACACCATTGATGCTTAATTTCCAAACTAATATATTTTAAAACATTCTGGTCCAACCCTTCCACACACGCACTCGGTGGAAACAGTTGATGTTGTGCCTGCAGGGGGGAGAGACCATTTATAAAACTATGGCCATTGCACACTATAAAACACCAAAAATCGAGTTAGCAGTCTGCCTTTTCAGGAGTTACTCCTCCAGAAGGGAAAACTCTTTTCACAGGTCAGTAGCCTGACCTCGCTGATGTTTACTGCACTGACTTCACTAGCAGCCACTTACGGGATTGTTTAAGCATCTCGCTTCGGTAAGCAGTGGCAGTCTTCATAATGGGCAGGATATTGTTACAGCTTGCAAGAACTGACATTAACTTTTAGCCTAAGTGATAGATTTTACCTCTAAAATGATCATTTGCTTTTGATTGCATGCCCTTAAATCATTTTACTCTAACCTGACCTTACTCCCATACTGTGCTCCTCTGTACCACGCACTACTGCAGGCATCAGTGCCCACTCTTCCCTTACAAGCCTATTATGAGAAGTGTAATACTAATTTACAAACATTTTGTCCAATTATATTTTTATCCTCTTTAGTCAACTTGCTAATGGAGAGGCAACTCAAGGTCATGAAGAAAGCAAAAACATAGTTATAGGGCAACACTGAGGCTGCTGAAGGTAACACTAAACAAGTCAGCACACAGAAGGTGATTGCTCCCAGGAGGTGACTGTAAGAAACGCAGTCACCAGCCATGCATCAAACCAGCCGCAGCAGCGATGCTCGCACTATTAGCCTGTGCCATTCAGCCAAAGTGACTATGTGGGACACATGAAATGTGGCAAGTACCCATAGAAATCTCCTCAAGTCTCTCTTGGGATTTGGCACAGCTTATTACTTTCTACTTTGATAACAATAAAGCAAACTGAAGGCACATCTGGGCAGTGGTAAGCATTGAACTTCAGAAGTTTACAACATTAGGGACAGTACTGCTCCCTGCATGCAAAACACAACTCGTGTTTCTTCTAGAAATTCTCAGACTTTTTTTCAGCCTCAGCTGAGTACAAAATCCAGGCAGCTAACCTACCACTGGTTTTCCCTCTGTGAAAAACTGAGATGTTCCTAAAATAGTATACAATACCGCATCATGTTATACCGCGATACTATCCAACCTTGATCCTATAATCCCCTCCAAGTGGGGGGACGCTGGCAGCACAGGAGCCACCTACAGAGGTGCAATTTCAGGATGAAGGATTTAATGAGGTGGTTTTGGGAGCCCTGTACACGTACAGCAAGAGAGGGGGCTCGGAGCTGCCCTGGTGTGGTAGTTCACTCTGGCTTGAGATGTAATTATGCTTTTTCCTTGGTGTTCAGTCAAAATAGTGGTCAGATATACTGATACAGACCCACTACCTCATCTGAGACCATGCTTTAAATTTAGGGTTGTATAACAGTATCGAAAAAACATCACATCCCAGTCCACTTTTTCTTATTAATGTTCCTTGCACTATTAAAGAGATTAACAAAGAAGAGAAAGAAATTCATAGTCCTGTCTGCTTTTCCTAAAGGTTTATTTACTCATCAGCCTCTCATTTAGGACAAATACCTGTTCTTCAGAAAATAGCCTTCAGAAGGGGGAAAAGGACTCATCATTGGCATGTACCCAAGTTTCAAAGGCTAAAGCACAGAGCAAGATTTGGGCTGGGACAGGCTGCGGCTGCAGAGGCCTGGGTGGGATGTGCAGGTCCGTGCATGGCCTCTCTGCAGCACGGAGATGCTGCACCACCACACCAGGGAAGGGCTTGCAGAGAAGCTGCTTGCAGGTGATTTTTTACAGGGGCCTGGAAGGGATCCTCCAGTTCGATGCATCTGCAGAGGCCAGTGCCAACAACTGTGCACATCTGCATGGCTCTCACTCTCCCTGCTCCT
Source organism: Gymnogyps californianus (assembly GCF_018139145.2). Taxonomy (NCBI): domain Eukaryota; kingdom Metazoa; phylum Chordata; class Aves; order Accipitriformes; family Cathartidae; genus Gymnogyps; species Gymnogyps californianus. Next base: position 13,367,399 of record NC_059484.1, read on the forward strand.
CAGGAGAGGTCTCCTTGCTCCTGCAGACCTGTAAAAAATGGCTCAGAGCGAGAAGGAAGAACTTCTCGTGCTCCCTGACAATGCACAGGAGCTAAAAATTACCCTCAAAATTACCCCTTTGCAGTAAGAATGTAGGCAGTGATAAACAGAGCTGACAAGTAAAACACTGCAGTGGCTCATCTGGTACACCCGCTAGCTGGGCACACCTCAGAATTGCTTAAAAAAACCAACTCAGTTTCTGTCTTGTGGGGTTTTTTTTGGCCTGCCCTCAGCAGCAAGCACATACAACAACAAAGATAAACTAAATTAAAAAAAAAAAAAACAACCTCTCAAAGCTATTCTAGGAAGGAAGAAAAAAAATTGAGACTACAATCATGCATGCCAGCTACACTGCATAATCTATTTCTAGAAGGTACTCAGTGCTATGGAAAAGGAGGAGGTGCAAGACTCAGTGCTATGGAAAAGGAGGAGGTGCAAGATGATGGAAAGGCGTCAATGCTCTGTTCGTATCTATGAAAGGCTGGGAGAACTGCTGGAGCAGACACCAGCGCTGGCAAGCTGACCCCTTTACTTTGATCTCTTTAACCACCGATTTACAGCATGCACACAGCGAGGGTGCAGCATCCACCACGCTATCCTGCCTCTGTGCAACCGCCACGACGTGAGGACAGCCCACGCACAGTACTCCCAACGCAACGACAGAGGCTATCCACTGCCAGTGAAGGTAGATGTTCTGCTGTGCAAGCCTCCTTCCACCAGTGCATTTCAGATTCACCAGCACTCAGATCTCTACTTGTTTCCAGCCATTATCATAGCAAGCTGGATTTGATCCAGCCACAATGCGCGAGATGAATAAAAGCAGTAATTAGCTAACAGGAGATAAGTGTATTAGCAGACAGCATCCCTACTGCAACAACTATTTTTTGCTGCGTAATACCGAGATAGCAAATTTACTTTCCAATTTTCTTTATAACTTCAAAATTAGTACAGCAGTTAACTACAAAATTGACAAGTATGTTTTACTAGCAGTCAAGATTTCAATTAAAAAAATATAAACTTAACACCAAATTCTCAAAATACTTTGAGAAATAAGGATCTATTAGATAAGAAGCTAATATTACTAAAACTTTTCACATTGGCATATGAAAATTTTAACACGTTAGGAAAGAATTAAGCTGAAACTGCACACTTTAATCAAATCCTAGTGACATAATTTTTGCTGAATCAATTTGGAAAATCAGAAAGATTAAAGCTGAGATCCATTAGTAAGATGGCAAGTGAATATAAACATAATTCCTGCGATTTCTGCTGATTCAATTTTAATAACCTACAAGATTAAAACTAAGACCTACTTATAAGATGGCAAGTGAATACAAACTTATTACTCTTTAGATCATAGGGCTTTAATATGAAAATAATCAATGAGAAATCACATTAAAGCTGCTTTTCACATTCATCAAATTATTCGGTAAAGAAGCCAACAAAATTAAATCCCTCCTGATACGAAAATATGAAACAAATATAATATTTTCCAGATCACAAAAAACTGCATTCCAAGATACCAGTCAAAACCCAGAATCAAACTTGCATTGCAAATCAACAAAGTATTATTAAATTAGACCCAACTATGGAACAAGAGACTCTGTCCTGTATACTGGCTCTTCTGTATCTCGGCAGGTCTAGATGCTTCTGGGAAATTAGCCAGACATTACCATTATAAGAAATCTTTCTTTTGGCTCTTCAAACCACTGATGGCAGCTCCTTCCAAGTTTAAAAGAATGCACGTTAGATTTACAAATAAGAGCACAAGATGAAGGATTACAGCAAAGTAGGAATAAAGGAAAAATAAAGCTCTATTACTCTAGTAGAAATTCACACAAATTTTTCACTACGGCAATTAAGTATCTCAGAAGATACTGACCAAGAGTAAGTTGGGTACCTTCAGGGTCATCAGCAGATGATGGGAATGGACCACTGAGGCATCAAGTTCAGCTTCTCCCCTGCCCACCAACCATAGCCAACAGTGCAATAAACCCTAATCCAGACCCAAAAACCCCACGCAACTGCTGCTTCCCATTTGCCTCACTGCAGAGCAAAAGCCCACATATTACAGATGTGGGGAGCCTGAACAGCCAGATACAGCTCACCTCTGAAAGACACAACACCTAACAGCTAAGATAAATTAAGGAACATCATCCTGACCTCTCTTGGCAAACAAAGGAAAGCAGCTTCTTCAGGCCCCAGACCAGCATCACATCCCCACTGGTGGAGCCCAAAGACTACAGCAGAGCCCAAGTGACCTCCCTAGTGCACAGGGACACATCTGCTTGCTTCCAACTGCAGAAGCAGTTTGTGATGAGAGCATATTCTGCAGTTTATAAAGTGTCTGATACTCCCCTCGCTCCCTGCCCTCCAGCCCAAGATTGGGGATTTTATTTTTCTGTGATTCTAATAGCATTGAATTAAGACACAGGTTCTGGCTGGCAGCCTTGACTGACCTTTTTAAAGGCCTGAAATAGATTTAAGCTCAAAGTCCCTGGCAAAGGAAGCCTGGCACACTTCTTTCATGTGGCCAAACAGGGTTCAGTCCCAGCGACACTCCCCCACAGACCAGACAGGATGAAAAGGGCAAGTCTCTTAAAATAATGGCTCTGACTTTGAAATTCAGATGACAGGGCTTCTGGACATATGGTATTTGACAGCTCTGTAACACAGCAGCTCTGGTCACCCCTTGAAAAATTAATCAAAGTTTCCGTAAAGACATGCTTTTCCAATTCTGCCTTCATAACTTTGCTGAAGGGGTCCGTGGGTTCCAGCAACCAGACCCTTTAGAGGGAGCAGACAGATTGAAGCAGACATGGCAACTCCTGCAGCCTGGAGCTACCAAAGTGAGTTTCCTCCTCCTTTCTTATTTTTTATTTTTAAACTGCATAATTAAATAGAAGAGAAAAATTCAGCCATGGAGCAAATAGCACTCAAAACATATAGCTGAGCACAGAATAATTAGTTACAAGAAAGTCAGCTCCTCAAAAAATAACACAATGGAGTTAGTCAACTTTTTAAAAAGTCAGGAGGAGGGAGGGTTGATAATTTCATGATTTAAATACTATTACTCAAGTTAAACTTGAAAACCCTGCAAATACATTGCTCCATGTAGCAGAGACAAGCAGTGACCAGTACAGGTTTCACATTGCCGTACTGTGCCCATCAGACCCCGACATGGCACTCCACCTCTGCTCCACTGCTGCAAATGCACATTCATTTACTGAACGTAAAATATTCAGGGGAACATAAAACGTTTAGGTGAATCACTACATTGTGCAGCCCTGTGCAAAACGCCTCCAGGGATTTCTCATCTTCTGACTGTCAGTTTAAACCACAGAGGAAGAGGAAGAAGGCCAAAGTCTTGGACAGTTGTTGAAATGAGCACGATGTCCTGAGCATGATGTTCCTCTCCAAGCAGAGACTGCAGGAGTGGGGCAGTCACCACGGCAGGGATTGCTCCAAGCATCTTCCTCTCTACAACTTTGTAGCAATTATGCTTAGACACGTGGAGAATTAACACAGCTATTTCACAGACCAAGGCATCCCGGAGCCAAACTGGAAAACTACTATGCAATAAAGCAGGACCTTTGTTTACCTCAAGCCTGACACCTTGCTTTTATTGTGTAATCTTCCACTTACTAACCCAAATCGAGAGCTGGGGAAGTCCTAAAGTGAACCTGCAAGGAAATCACTTAAAAACCATCACACGCCACTAACAGAGCAAATTTAATTCCGTTTCAGGAAGAGATGAAAAGGGGCAAATGTAATGGGAACCTACTGTTTCACATCAGCTTGTGAAACATCCAGCTGTGTCAGGGAGAGAGGACTGTGCAGCTGTGTGGGGTACTGATCGCCGCTGTGATACCTGAATAAAAACCCATCACTTGCAGCATCGCACTGTTTTGGCTATCTTTTAATTTACTGTGCTTTTTAATCGCCCTTAAATCATCACCTTATCACTTCAGAGCACAAACCTTAGTTCTTTTATACCTTACAGCAATGCCACGTACAGACTGTATACATGCATCTGGTATCTCGTGTGCTTCCCGTCATAAGTAAGGTTATCAGAGCAGCCCTTACTCAAGGCTCAGGGCCACACTGTACCAAGTCCTGTACAAACAAGCAAAATAACCTCTGTCCTGGGCAGCTCCCCATCCCATCATCTGCTCCTGTCCACATTTATCTTACTTCAACATGACAAAAACAGTTCCTATTCCTGTATCTGTTGCAGCACTGAGCATGGCATTGGTACTTAACAGCTCCTCTAACTCATTTTGTCTAATTTGAAATTTCAAATCCACAAAATAGATGTAAGTTTTGAGCGAGTTTTTCTTTCAGAAAGTTTAGAAGTGAGTAGGACTCATTTAAAAAATGGAGAGAAAAGGCCTAGAGAGGACGGACTAAAAAAAAAAAAAAGAGGCTATAAGAAAGGAGACTCATATGACAAATGTAATTGAAGCCAGTCTCTCAGAATGAGTAAAAACCATCCCACAAAAAAAGACTGTGTAAGGGTAAAAATTAAGTGTGATAGTCTTGCCACCTTTGGGGCTTCAAGGGATGAGTAATGAAAAGTCCTGGATTAGAGATCATCGAAAACAGGGCTGGAAGGGACCTCACGAGGTCACCTAGTCCATCTCTGCCCCAAGGCAGGAGCAGCTCTACAGATATCATTCCTGACAGATGTTTTTCTAACCTATTCTTAAAGACCCACAATGATGGAGGTGCCGCAACCCCCATAAGCAATCTAATGCAGTATTTCATCCTAGAAAGTTTTTGTCACTAAAGTAAATCTCACTTGCTGCAGTTGAAGCCTATTATTTCTTGTCTCATCCTCCACGGACAAGGAGAAGGGTGTTCCCCTTCCCTGCGCAGCAGGAGAACAATGCAGCAATGTCCAGAGTGACCCAACCTTGGCGTTGTTTTAATTGTTGCCACTGTCACATCTTCAAGCTGTTCTCCCCAAATACGTGGACAAACATCTTTTCTATGATGTGAACTCAGATTTTTACTTTATCACATCACTCTGACAGCTGAGGTATTTCTAAAAACCACTAAATATCTTGGAATTCATAACATCAGTGCAAACACTACCAACAGGAGACTTCCTAGGAGTATTTCTGACTCAAACAGTCCTTTTTTTGCTTATGAATCCAATGACGTACTCTGTTTCCTAATGCCAATTAAACATCCGAGAAGAGGGAAGAAGGGGGGACATCAAAGTTGTTACACTTCTCTTATGCTTTTCAGCCAAAAGCTTGTCCCCTTTTCTGAGCCTTTATAGTCTAGGCAGATCTCAACAGCATTACCAGCCGAGGGAGAGCTCTTGCCTAAGGAGCTGTCTGCCTAAACTCCTCCATTTATTAGAGCCTACAGACATCAGGGAGCAAACGGGTGCAGTCAGCAAAGACAAGTTGCAGAAGAAAGAAAATAAAAAACATCCATTATACACACAAGTCTTGACTGCAGAATTCAAAAATATGCAAAACAAAGCACCCTGATTAATCATTAATTATACCACGTATCTCTTAAAAGCTACACATTCACTTTACCAGTCTGAAGGGCACATCCAAGATGATACGGACATTCAATCACAAAGCTTCAAAGCACACAATACCGAGTATCCCCCCTTCTGGATCAGTTCCTTCCTCTGATCTCTTTACATACATTGACTTAGTGCAATTAGGAATACACATTTAGCAGGATCGAAATTAATGGACCTACATAAAAGAAGTGCCTGGCTCTATAAGCAAGCCAAATGCCAAACTCCTTACTAAGGAAAAATTCCCATTCAAAGAAATGGGAATACAAAAATACTTAAGTCTTGGCCCTTTGGGATAGATTGTTAGAAGAAAGCTGCTTCTATTTCAGTACCAAAGCAAGTAGCCAGACTTTCCAAGTAGTAACTCCACTTACATGCTCACCAGGTGCTAAGCTTTTAGGAAAAGTGTAACAAAAAGTGGGTTTAAAATGTGCTGCCAAACCTGTGGTGTTTAAAGACTGATCTTGAGTCTTGGGGGGGGGGGGGGGGGAACAACCCTAACAATTTGTAGTCTGGTTTCCTTGCTTCAAAGTGGATTTCTTTCACTGATCCAAAAATTAGACTTGCCCTAGTGTTCCACTGTTTCTAGCTAAGAAAAACAGAGAGAAAATGCAGTTGCCATGAAGACATCTATAGGAGCTTGCATCCCACTCTACTTGAGTATCAAAATGTTAACTGAATATTGACATGCTCAAAAATTAGGCGTTATTTAAAAAAAAAATAATAAATCACAAGACTTCTGCTATGTTCTTCAAGCTCTTTTCAGTCAAGACTCCCATTTGAGTCAATTATGTCTCTTAATTAACAAGTAATCTTTCAAAAATTAACAAAGGAAAGCAATACTAAAGGCTATGGATGTTACAAAAAGAAACAAGAATAATGTTGTTGGGTTTTTGCTATGCTAGATGAGACATTAGTCTGCCAGAGGCACAAGTAATGGAAATATACTTTTATATAGATCTCCTTTCTTTGCTTGGATTATTTTAAAACGACTCCACTACAGTGTATATTAACCTAGCCATCAACTTTCCTGTAGTCAGCTCCCTTTTTACAGTTTATTAGGAACACAACCACCATGGAATCCCCCAAGGATGGTTAATATCATTGCGCTCTCCCTTTGTTTGTTAAACACACAGAAAGTTCATACTAGAAATTGAACAAAAACAAATTCTGGGAAGCACATCTTCTGTCCTTGCCATCATATATTCAAACCCTCACGCTAGATACGATGGATGAGCAGACTTCACTCGTTTTCAGCATGGCAGCACCTCCATTTGCCTTGGCCAGAGGTTACGCCACCAAACAGTGGACAAGCACCTGCAAACTGGACCTATTTTCTCCCCCTTTCCTCACTGAATTGACTTTTAAAAGCATTTTTTCAGAAGCTGAAGTCCACACTGTGACTGGTTAAGCTACAACAGATCAGGGGTCCAGTAAGGAACACACTCCATTTCTGCTCAAAAATACCTATTACTATTCCATCTTTATTTTACCCGTTTGTTCCTGCACTATCAAAAGGCTACGCTCAATACCGACCAAAAATGCAGTTACGCTGCTACGCATGTAAATATTGTGCTTCATTTTGGCACATTAAAGTTACATGTTGTAACTAGAAAAGATTCCTCTCTCCCAGAAAAGTATGATTGTGTGAATACACAACAATATTCAAAACCAAGAGCTAAAAATCTTACCCCTTTCTCTACCAAACAGTATGGTGCATTCAGTATTTTTCTTAATTTTTCTACGCTACGGCACAGATAGCAGTATCCTACTACTTTGTGAGTGTATAGGGAAAGTTCAGCATTTAGCAGCGGTGAGAAAATTGGTTTAGATCCCTGAGGGAAGATGCTATAGAAGTGCATTCAATATAGTCACAATTCAATTGAGTTTGCTGGAGCTGAAAGAAAACAAAGCGCCTTCAAAGTTGAAGTGAAAGCCAAGATATTTTTTTTTTATATGTGTGTATATATATAAATATACACACACATATATACATATACTATATATACACATGCATATGCACACGCACACACGCCCCTTAAAACTTTAGGAAGTGAAATCTCCAAGGAGAGTGCTGGCCTGTAAGGACAAGGTTAGCGTAAGGCAAGTTGTGCAAGGTATACAGAAGCATACGCTATATGGAAAAGAATAGTTAAAGGAACTTGCTTGTACTATCATAATTTTTTTTCCTGGGAAATGAACAAAACAAAATCAAAGCAATTAAATATTTACCTTGAGGAAAAAAATGTAAATTTAATTGTGCATAATCCTCTGAGTTGCTATTATGAACGCACCTACTTTACTTTGACGAAGAGAAAATGTGCACTTTTTTTTTTCCTTCAACATATACACTGGAAAAAAATGCTGGTAAAGTTAGAATTCAAAGACACAAAACTGCCTCACACAGTACTTTCCTTAAAAGAAAAAAAAAGCTCATGCTGTGTAATTATATAAAGGTAAACAACTAGGAAGGCTCATTGTAAATTGTAGCGTACACCGGGTGATTTGTCATGCTGACGAGCTTCCAAGGAGAGAGCCCGCAACATGTGCTCTCACCCTCTTCATCTCCGACTTTTGCATAACGCAAGTTGCAGAGCAAGGAGGCTCAGTTCTCCCATTGAAATTACACAGCATCGATATTTTGTCTCGAAGTTTGGTATGCAGTGTGAAAACTCGCCAGTTAAACAAAACAAGGCAGAAGAACTGGTTCAGACAAGCAAACTACATATCCGCTCCTCTCTGACCATCAGCATCTTGGAAAAATTGGGTGGATGAAAGAGCCCCTGGCGCCACTGCCAGCAGATCTCCCTGAGCTCCTCAGCCTTGGCAGAATTATAGGGCGCAACTTTACACATGGATGAACTGTTCTCGAACAATCTTTCTAATGTAGTAGACGTAAATAGGCTTTCCTCCAATACTAGGAAAGCATGTCCCACATGTTTGTTTCTTTTGAATAATATTCCTGCGGACAACCCAGCGACATTTCTGGAGGGGAGTTTCTCTCTAATAGCGGCGCAGGGGTCAGTTAAGTCTTGAGGAAAGATGGGTGGGTGGGGAACCTCAAGCACCAATTTCCAGACCAGACTCTCTCAGATGCAATCCTACAGAAATGTGGGCACGTTGCCATGGGGTCCCAAAGAGCTGAGGAAGCAAAAAACTCATTCGTCTCCGGGTCAGAGTTTAAAATCAGAAGAGACAAATACTGGCCATAACCACGGACAAAGGGATCACTCATAAAAATGGGATTACCTTAGTGGAGGAACTTTTGGGCATCTTCATCTACAAAAATTATATTGATGATGGCACTGCGTTGTGACACCACAGCCGTAAAGGTGAGAAAAGAATGGGTACGGAAACTCTGGTTCCCATAGGAAACTCCTTCACCCATAGGAATGATTCTCAAAGGTGTTTGTGCTACCATCACGGCTGTGAATGTAGTGCAGGAACATATTTGCTCCTGCTACATCTCTTAACAGCATAGGGAAAGCAACACAATGTCAGCAACACAACGTCAGCACTGGCCAGCCCGACACATTGACACTGCTGCTCTTATGTGGAGATGTACAGCATGAAGAATAAAGCCAGCCTGGGGGTGACTAATTGTCCTACTCCAAAACTTACCCCAAAACAACCCAAGGATGAATGCAAGACTGCAAAGTTTGCTGAGCTAGGACGCTTCCAGGCTTCTCGGTTTAAACATTTAAACATTTCAACACTTAGTGATGCACCTCAGTGGTAGAAATAAAGATTCTTCACCATTTTTTACATGTACCAACTAAACACATACATCCCCTGGTTTCAGAACAAAATTGCATCAGTCTTTATCCCCAGGAATTCAGGAAAAGACGGAATGGATGAAAAGTAAGAGCAAAGGCTATCAAAGGTTAACCTCTGAGATCAGAAGGAATGGTGCCACAGGGAGCATCTCTGCTCAGTCCCCGAAATCTCAGCACTTTGCACCGAGATTTAGTGCCATATGTACTCAGTAGTACATACACTGTTGCCAAAGTTTTTATTTTTAAATAAATAAAGGCCAGAAAGTCCAGATTTCCTTAACTCTCCAGTGGCTTCAATTATGCAGTACTGCATCCACCATGTAAGCAGTATTTCCAGAGCTTTAGCACTTGACATTTTGAGATAAAATGTCATGAATAGAATTTGTGAACCTCTCTCTCTTTGCCCCCACCGCTTTGAATTTAAATCCTTAAAGGCATCAGACCACTGCTTCAAACTATCCCCTTCCTTCCTCAAATTCAGGACTGAAGACCAGACAGACTTCAATGGCATCTTCGCAAATAGTTTGCTCTAAGTCTTATTTCAAGAGCTTTTCTTCTCCAGTGCTGCCCACTACTAGGCTAAACAATGATTTTTCTGCTCATTAAGTCCTGCAGGTGGAATCGCTCTTGCCTATCAGTAGGACTCCCTGCTGGCTGTTTGCTTCTCCTGCCTTCCCTCTTTCCAACCCAGGACCACAACAGTCTCTTTGAAAGAAATCAATGCCACCTGCTCAGGTCAGAGCATTTTGGCCTTCTATATTATTCCAAATCGCAGAGTCTTTAAGCAGGTCACTCCAACTTACGGCTTCTCTCGCTTTTACTCTTACCTCCTTATACACATCCTCCTCAAATCCATCCTCATTTTCTATGCCCCAAGCAAGAAATGACAGGCAAATAGAAGGCACAAAAATAACTAACAGCTTTCAGTGAACTTCTAGACTGCCTTGAATGTGAAGCAGGGACATGAGAAACTATTTTGTCAAATTAAGCCAGTTAGTATGGGGAGTTTAATGGTATCATCTGTGTGACTGGTTTCTCCATTGGCACATGGATTTATCAGTAAAACTGAAGGTGGACAGTCATTAATTCTACCACACTCTTCTGAGAAGACAGCTGTGGTGAACCCACCTCCTGAAAAGTAGATTTTGGATGCATTTTCTCTGCCTGAAGATGGAGAGAACCTTAGTCCCAGCATCCTCTTGCTCTTATCTGATGCAAACATGCTGTTTTCCAATTCCACTCTACCTTGTCTGCTATTTTATTTAGTTTGCCTCTAATTGTACGGCTTTTCCTGAAAGGTCAATTGTCCCTCATCTAGCTGATGGCCTCCCGATGGAGTCTGAACTGATTATTACCCCCTGCCTACTTATATAAGCTATGGTCAAGACAATGTTTGGCATTATTAAGATGTGATGTCCTGTCAAGGATGCCTTCACAACTGGAAGAGCTAATGTGACAGCTCTGAGCGGGGAGAAAAAAAAAAAAGTTGCTTTTCTTCTTCAATATTTGCCCTGTGCTGTCATGCTGTGCGAGGGGGCCATACTGGCATCTGTTATCCATTCCCCAAAGGAGTCCTTCACAAGAGTGAATCTGCCCGCAAAGAAAACGGGAGGATTTTGAAGATGGCATGTGGAAAGTTGCCATAGGTCTTCCAGAAATCTTTTCTGCAAGTCTCGTAAGAGCTGACCTGGGGCATACGAAACCACAGCGCTTGCGAGATACAAAGTAATCACACTGAACTCTCTTTCAACCATTTGCATTTTCAACAATTTCTCTTCAGAGAGATGCCCTGTGCCTACGGGAATATTTGCCTCTATTCGCAGATGACTTTTAATCTAAGTTGGAATCTGTTGGCTCTTCTTTTATAGTTGACAGTGAAGTTGTGGCTCTGTTAAGATAAGTGATCTTTTTGTTGCCTCTTATATAAAATTCCTGGAAGATGTGCCCTCGAACAAATCTCCCAGAATACCAGGGCAGAAATAAAACAGCATCGCTATTACTGAAAGCACTCAGCAAATCCCACACAGCCCAGGAGAATCTGATGGAAGATGTTGAATAAAGATGCTCAGTATGGCCAGATAAAAGTACCAAACAACCAACAAACATTGAATTATAAAGCTTGAAATCCAGAAATATCTATTAATCCTTTAGATTTGTTACCCTGATGTCTACGATTTTTTTTTTTTTTTTGCCTGAGTACAATGTGGGAACTTTCCTAAGCTGATGAATTTTAAATACAAAAGAGATCTTGGGACATCTCTAGAAGTAAAAAAAAAAAAAAGGAACATTTTCCATAAGCCAAAGGCAAGAGTTTGTGCTTTTGTTTTTTTCATTGGGGGGTTCATGGGATTTGTACTTGAGCTCCTTCTAAGTATTTGAGCTCATAAATACTATTGAAAATACTAACAACCTCAAAGTTGCTGGCCCCTAGAAGTGATGTGATTAACCACTGAAAGTCTTCACAATACTGTTACAATTAAAATTAGATTGTCTCAAACAGAGTTCACAGGCGAAGGAGCCAAACCCCAAAAAAGCCAATCTATACTTTGTAACTGAGGTGTAACAGCACTTGTTTCAATATGAGGATGTTCTTTATTAATAGATTTAAAGCCCGCTGTTTCATTGAGAGAAATACTTTCAACCCACAAGGACAGAGATATTCTTCCCATGCTTGTATGTTCAGCTGAAGGGCATCCTACATACGCTGAGAAGCACGAGCAAGAGGCCAGCTAAAGACAACTCTTTCTATGGAAGAATGGCAAGGATAAAGAAGAGGCAGAAATTCCCATGGAGATGGCGTAATTTAGAGAGGAACCTTTGCTAATCCTAGCGGACCACTAGCTAGGTATGAAGAATGGGGCAGTGGATAACACATTACCTTCTGCAAGGACCCTTAGCCCTCGCATCAAGCAAGGCTGTGTGAAACGTGAAAAGCCATTTGGAACATCGCCTAAAAGCCTCCCGTCTTCTCACCACTCCAGTCACTACAGTGGAATATTTTTCAAGCATCTCAGCAGATGAAGGTTAAATACAGATGAAGCGATTACACAATACTGGAAGAGGGTTGCTAATAAAGTTGTTTTTCATAATAGGGCAGTTTTCACCAAAATGGGAATTAAGGGGAAAATAGCTACCCTAGAAAGTACTGGGATCAATAACAGTTTGTCTCCCAACATCACCTGTAGCAGAGAAGCAACTCATTTCAGTGCACGCTAAAAAAAGACATTGTTAAGCATGAGCGTAACCCTTTCAATTACTCTTCCCACTTCTGTGCCGCAGGATCAGTAGATCTGAAGTGTGTGTAAACAACACTTAAGCCCAGAGCCCCCTGAGGCAGCGTCTGCTACCAGCATGGTGAGAGCTGACAAGGCTCTCCACTAAATGATCTCACCCAGCAGAAAACATCCTATATTTGAGGGAAGCTCTTCAAGAACAAAAGAGAATTTCAAAGTCAAAAGGAAAAAAAAGATAAGGAGAATCGGGGTAGCCTGCAAAGTAACAGTAACCCAGCTAAAGTAAATCATACCAAGTCACAGCTAGAAAGCCAACATAAATTCTGCTTTCAGGAAGAAAAATCTTGCTTGCTACTTCGTAGTACTGGGCTGTCCCACCGCAAATGGTGAGGACGAGCTAAAGCAGCCTGGACTCCTCCACTTGACTTCTGCCATTCCTGCTGATGGGAGCTTGGGAAGATTCAACGTCTCTAGTAGACACATTGAAAACTGTTCAATTATTCAAAGAGTAAAATGCTAGATCTGAGTCAAGAAAACAGGATCAGGAGCCAGGTCTCAGTGCCGTGGTTAGCAGAGCACAGAATGGCTATAACCACAGCAGTGCCTGGAGCGCAGGCATTGAGCGAGGCTTCAGAAATCAAAGCATAGCGTTTCAAGAGAAACAAATGGGTTTAGGAGCCCAATTCCCCTTGAATGAATTCCATTTCTAAACCCAGCAAAGGCTTTTTTTGCAAATCTTTCATCTCCATCCCCGATATTATAAATTGTACCCAAATCCCCACCCTCTTTGCTCAAGCTGTTATCAATCTTATTTCTTTCTCCAGATATATACTATCACAATAAGGAAAAAAACCCAAAACAGTTGATGCAATTTAATTAGTTGGACAGTTTCTTACTGATGTGGTATTTTAAACTTTGTGCAAGAGGAGTTTTTCAAACTACAGCACTTTGAGTGTGTAGGTACTAGCAAGAATGTGTCTTTCATTAGTAGTCTCCCAGTCAGGAAAGTCTGCCCAACTCAAATGATGACTTAGTGTCACGGGAATCATATTTCTTTTTCGCTATTTTATAGCCACTCATCTTGAACTGACATTGCACAGCACTCTTCACTGCCCGTGTCAGACGGTATATCAGCATCCAGAGCAGCCTCAGCATCTTCGGGATGAAAAGTTTCTATGATTAACTTTAAAAATGTCAATCGTTTGCCACGTTCAGTATTCAGGCTTGTTCATCAGTTAGTAATAACATTCCTAGCTGAACTGAAAATGTGGTCTGAGTAAGTGCTGGGAAAAGGAAAACTTAAACATTTGACAGCAGTTAGAGATGAAGCAGACTATACTTTTCATTTCTGAAATGAGGATGCAGTGATTTCAGTAGGCTTCTGCAACAGAAGCTACAAGATTACAGAAACAGACCTTTTCTTCTAGTTTTTATGACAACTACAATTCTACATTTCTCAGCTCTGCCCTGCAATTAAAAGGGGAAGATACCAGAAATAGCTGAAGAAGCAAGAGACAAGAAAGGAAAAATAAGCTGAACCCAGCTACTCCTCTCTTTTCCATGTGTGCCGTACACATTTCATTATTAGATTAGAAGCTTCTTCCAGCACCATCTTCATAGGCTTTGAAATTGCCACCATTAAAGTACGTCACAGAAGTTATTTTTAAACTGTGGATTGTGTTACAGAGAGAATCTCATTTGTAAAAATGTAATGGAGGAAAAGTATTCATTAGAAGACTATGACAGCTGAGGGAAAAAATATTCATCATATTCGGAGGATATAGAAGAGAAAAAAAGCTTGGAATGTGTTCTTGCTCTCTCAGCCTGAATACCTCTCTCTTCCCTGACTGGCATCAAATATGATCAATCAAATTAATTCTGCACATACTAAAAATGAGCTTCTCCAACTCATTCAGCTCTAAAGTCACAGTCTCTCTTCATTTGCACCAAAGTTAAACTACCACCTAAATGAAAAGGGGCTGGTGCCACATGCTGGAACATAGGTGGATCTCCCAGCAAGTCAGTCAGCCTGATTTTTGGATGCATACCAGTGCCTGCAACATGCATTGGTCACGAGGCCAAAAAGAAACCGATAACAGATCTGTGATCCTTGCAGTAGCAGTGCCTGTAGCCGCAGCCCTTTCCCATGGCCCTCTCATCTGCTTTCACTGGTTAGATTGTCTTCAATCACCCCCGTTCCCCAGTGAGGACTGCCACCAGGGAACATCTGCTCCCTTTGTGCTGCTCAACACCACTGCGGTGTTTCGACGCTCTCAACAGTTTAAGATGAGAGAACGGGTATCAAGCCAAACCCAGAAGTGAGTGAAACACCGAGCTTGAAAAATCCCCCTGACTGGCAAAGGCAAGTGAATTCATGTCCTGCTCAGATGCTCAAAAGAAGACAGAGGAGAGGAAAACAGTTCACATGCAAGAGAAAGGACAAGACCAATGCTGAACAGGAAGCAAATATTTCTCCTATGCACAAGCAAATAAACTCCTCGTGCATTATTCACGGGCTGTGCAGCTGGGGACTAGTACACCTCTTCTAGAAAGCAAAAAACCATTCAACATCCTCAGCTTCAAAACTGCACAATCACCCCAGGGAAAAGATTCAGGGAAGAGGCTGAGGTGTAAGGCAAGTTTACAAGTCAAACAGTGCAAGAGGGTTGTTTTTTGTTTTGGTTTTTTTTTCCCATTTTAGAGGCTGGATACTTATCCAAGGAGATGCTAGACTGAACTGGTCCAAGTTTGAAAATTGCGCTCAGTATCTATAATAAGCAGAGAAGGGGGGGGGGGAAGAGCAATTCTTAGCACAAGCTACCAGAGCCACGTTTAAAAGAAAGCACATCCACAGTTCAAGCAGATGCATCATTATTCTATTTCTCAATACTGTCCTGATAAACTGAACCTTTGCAGGACACTCTCTTACTACAGCTTATTAATCCCCACCTGCCCCCCCAAAGGGCACTCTGCAGTTTCTCCGTGCACAACCCAAGCAACATTAATAAGAACCTGTAAGGGTCAGGAGAAAGCCCTGAGCCAGAGCTCTGGCAGAAATCCAAGCTGGAAGAGACACTGACTATGCACAACAGCAAGAGAAGAAAGACAGCTTTTCCCCAAAGTGATATTTTAATTCAGAAAGGAACCTTCACTAATCTCAGGAAGGGTTTATTATTATCTGTGTAGCAAATGGGACTGCAGTTGGTCTACATAAAGCGTTAGTTTCCTACAGGGCATTTTAGACTTTAAATGATGAAGAACCAGACCTAAACCAGAAGTCTGCTGGAACTCTGCTCTTACCTTTAATTTGATTTAAGTGAATTAAGGGACTGAAAGTGCAGCAATAACAAAAAGACCTTGGTGGAACGCAGGGCGCGGGAGGGATCCCCTCGGGCTGGGATCTACACGGGACCTACATCTGCACCAGACTTCCCTCCCTCTCTGGGACCGACCCCTGCAGTGGGCTGCTGAATGTAGTCCTCCCTGACCAGTGGCTGGGACACTGGGAGATGCAGCAGTTGCACTCTCTCCAAGCAGAAAACACAATATATTGTCAGTGGAGTTGCCTAGCTGAAGGACAACTGTGCGTGCAACACATCTCACGGGAAATAAATGACCTCACTCATTAAAGGCGCTTTGCTATTTGGCCATGATATTTTTCAGTGTGTTCCCACAGTCACCACCATGAGTGAATTCTCTAACTGAAGTGAGTTTGGCTTGCCAACAACCGGCTTTGGGCAACACCTCTTCTCCGCAACTCCTCCCACATACTTTATAAAAGGAGCGAGCATGTCTCAGTGCGCACCAGGACAAGATTTAGCACAAGCGAACAAAAGTCTTGGTCGTGGATGCCAGCATAACAGAAAGAACAGTAACTGCATTGGGAAAAAAGGTTCCACCATGGACCATAAGTAAGTATAACCAGCAACGGTCTTCCAGTGCAAAATTTCTCACCTCTCATAGGCTGAGCCATTAAACACAAGGATGACGTTCACGTGCACTGACTTCTGAAACCCAGTACCTCACAGGGTTAAAAAGGACTGCAAACTTGTTATAAAACCACAGCTGATCTTCCAATATGGCACACATCCCACACCACTTCCCTCCCAGCCCCTCGCTCGAAGATCTACATTACAAAAGAGATTTCCTCCAAAGCTCTTCCTGTGATGAGCTTTACTGAAGAAAAGACGGGAATCTAAAAGAAAGATAAAAGCACAGGGACGTGAGTTAGGAGAGGTCAAAAAAAGCCACCACGTACTGTTACTGGGTTCACAGGAATGTTTCATTATTAAGTACTTTTCTTCTCTTCCCCATCCTGCACTATAGAGAAAGTCTTTTTCCAGAATGCTCAAAGGTACCAATAATCAATTTAAAACATATGAAAAACAGTTAAAATGCATTTTTTTGAGCCCTGTGCATTCTGGAACTGAAAGCAGAGTGCTGTAGAGTAGCCATCATTAGGAAAATGGTCTGCTTAAAGACATTTTCTCACATATGAAGAGGACTGTGAAGCCTTTAAGACTCTAAAAATATTTTTATAGAACTTGTCAGGTAGGAAGAGCTAGGTGGGGATTTTACAAAACCTGATCTTTTAACCTGAAATGTGTCAGCTGTACCTACAGGCTCTTTAGTTATCTAATGTTCTCATCAACTGAACTACAATTAAATCCATACACTGATACCTACTGGCTGAAGTGGAGGTGAACTGCAAAAATTGTTCCCCTCTCGGCTGATGATGGCTAACATACAAAAGCTGATTATCTTTCCTAAATATTACCACTCTGCCTTCAGGGTGTGCAATTCTCCTTTCTTTAGGACTGTGCGGTTCTTCTGTTTGGGATTCCAGTCCACAAGCAGATTCCTCCTATTTCTGACCATCCTTTTTAATCATGGGCCAGAACTGCAGCAAACTCACTGAGCGTTCAACTCTCTTCCCAGTGAAGTTGAGGGAAACTTTGCCAGGATTCAGTGCTCTCTGCTCTGGAGGAGATCCAGCCAGGTGTCTCATAATCATGCAATCTGCGCAGCTCCACTGACTCATGGAGCAAGCTCGCTCAAAATTTTGCGGAATACACCCAGAGAAATCAGTGGGATTTAGAGCTTCACAGAATCATTGTGAATTTGGAAATAGATTTAAGCAGCAGCTTGGAGTCAAGCTTTCAGCTTGTGACACATGCGTCGTGACGGGAGCGCCTTCCAGTTAATCATGGACTCGCATCCCTCAGCCAGCCTGCGAGTGCTCTGCACAGAAACACCCTCTAACACTGTAGACGTCAAGTTCCCCATCGGCAGTAGGTCTTGGCATGCCCAAGGGTACTCATCTGGATGACACAGCACAGCACATTGAAAGCATGCCACCATCCCCTCTTTACTTCTCACTGTGCAGACCCATATTAACCATAATCAAGCATAAATTATTAAGAAAACATAACAAAAGTCTAACAAGTATGACTCCATTCTTTGGCAGCATTTGTGTACTAGCTCGTTTATCAATCTGACATGTCCAGACATTTTTCTTCTGCCAAAAAAAAAAAAAAAAAAAAAAAAAAAAATCACAGCTTTCTACTACTTGCATCAGAAACCAAACCAAGCTACAGGGGGAGGGACACTGTAATTCAGAGACTTTCAGTTCAGTCATTAAAATGATAATTTGAAGCACAGAATGAGGCCCAAGCTGAGCACCATGGCTCTATCTGCTGTCTACCATGCAGCAGATCCTCCGTATTGTCTCCTATTTTTATCACCAGACTACTTAGCTTCATTACTCTGGGAAGTGGATGTGATTGATCAGACAGGGATTATTGCTTTCTTTTACTCAGTTGCTAGTTAATTAAAGCAAGTTGTTTGAAGCCTATTGCAAAATTAGCGGAAATATGACCTGGTAAGCAACCCTGAAATTTGAAGTCACTCGTCCAACCTCACAGACTTTCCCGCTGAGCCAATGCCAGAGCAAGCACATCTACAGCCACAAGATTGTGGCACGAAGGGCTGTCCAGGCATCGCACCTCAGTCCTGCTCCCTGCCGTTTGGGCTTCCTCAGTTCATCCAACAACAAAAATAGGATCATTCCTGAAAAACACTAATCCTGCAAAAAAATAAACAGAAGGAACACACTCGAACACATCAGAATTTGTGCTGCAGTTTAACAGATTGAAGAAAACTCTCTAAAATAAATGGCAAATTTTCTCAGCTGGGGAGGATTTAGATCAGCACCAAGTCCCAAAAATTGCATTATATACTACAGAACTTTTTACGATTCAGATTATATCAATCCAGATGAATAGGCTTTTGGAAGCAGTAAGACATTAGAGAAAAAAATAAAAGGAAGTGATAGTTATGAAGGAAATAAGGTTGGAAGAGGAGTTGCTTTAGTGGCTCAGGACTCTTATTGCCAAATACAGTTTCTACACAAGTTAAAACGTCAATGAAAATGGAGCTTTAAGAAAAAAAGAAAAAAGAAAAAATCAAAACAACTAGCAAGAACTTAGGTCAAATGGTTTTCACCATTTCAGACTTCTCAACATCATCTCTTATTTCTGCCGTATTACCCTTTGCCATTTTGATTTCTCACATCTATTCATGCTGGGTTTGGATGCAGTAACATAACTGCATGCATTATTTCTTCTCTTAGTTTGCAGCTAGTAATTTTCTAGATTCAGGAATGGCACAGCAGAAGCATTTTCTTTTAATTTGAAGAATTGTAATGAGTAATGTTTCCACCTGAAACATTTAACCAGTATTTCGAAAACTAATCCATGTTTTCATTTGTGGAGAATGATACACAGGAAGAAAATATCATAACATCTAATTTATGCCAGGGATATCTTCTGAAAGATCAAAAACTGATGGATACTAAACAGTTAACATTCAAATTACACAAACGATGAGGAGGAGTGTAATGTACTTACTGAAATTAAATGTACCTGCTCTCTGGGTATAAATCCAGCACCAGCTATTCCAAGCTCCCTATATTAAATTTTATTCATGAAGTTCAAACTAAGATTATGCTGATAAAATGCCAGACTGCATCTGCACTCCCCGGCAACAATACCAATGATAATTCCTGTTGCTCCTTTGCTAAATTCAGTATCCTTATGTTTTATTGCAGCCGCACCAGACCCTTAACCTAGCCAAGTTTGTGCTGCCAGTTGGCATTACAATCCTTCCAAAAATAAACATACTTGTAGTTCTGCTATCTTGGCTCAAAAACGTCCATTTCTCTTCAGCTTACGATCAGTCTAGTTGCTAACACACTGCCGGTTGTCCTAAGAGACCCCAAAGGGTACAGACAGGCACAGAATAATTGCTACGATTGGGGTGCTTCCCCCTCCCCTTTTTTAAATGTTCTTTTTGGAGATGTTTCTTCATTGCATGGGTTTAAACAGAGAGTAGATGTGTTTTGGAAAGCCATGTGGCTCAACCAGCAATTATGAACCCGATAGCAGAATTGCCTGGTAAATTTTTCTGGTCTATATTGCGTAGGAGACAGGGGTGCCTGGATTTAAAAGACACACTTGCTTCCCACCTGATATTTAGGTTTCTGCATACCCTCTCCTACCTAGAGGATATGCAATATTGTGTCTTTGGGCTACTACAGGTCAAATTCTTAACAGTGCTTAGGATCACATTTTTGAAGCGCTACTACCACAAACACTGCGTGGTAGCCATCTAAGCCATGCTTCATGTCAAAACATCTTTATCTCCTAAGCACTGAGGCAACTTTGGGTGGCAGACACTGTTCAGTTTTATATACTGCTCATTAAACAGATACAGTCACATGAGGGAGAGCACAGTAGAAAGCACTCCAAATGCACCAACCCATTAAATGAAACATTCATGTTAAACGAAACAAATAACCAAACAAGCAGTGTAGAAAAGAGAGGACCAGGAAAGCATGCAAGAGCCATCATCAAACGTGTAAAGTGATTAAAATGAGGAGGAAGAACAGCTGGTCCCTGTGTGCACCAAGGATAAGACAAGAATGACTAGTTTAATTTATAGCAATGGAGATACAAGTTCACTGATAAAGAAAAGAAGGAAGGGTCTGATCTACTTGATTTGGCATTAAGTACAGACATGCTAAGGGTTTTGCTAGCCTGACTCCTAGACTTCAACACATTCAAGGAGAGGATTTTTTAAAGCAAACTTTACTTCCCAGAAGTGTTGACCACTCAGCCTAAGTTTAATGATGATGATAATAATAATAATAGATAGCCATTTATTTTGAACCAACTGTAGGTGCAGTTTTACTTCATGTTTCAGCTGAAGATTACGAAATATGCTTCTATATAGGAAATAAGTATGGTTTGAAGACAAAATGGATAACCTGCTGCACTCTTCTCTGACTTCTCCAGGCAGAAAATCCATTTAAGCCGTCCATATCACTGAGGCTTTTAATATTGGCCCTATGCTAGTGGCTCGCTCTCGATCACACAGTAGAACCTCTGTCTGCACACATGATGCTGCACTGCACGCCCAGACGATGCCCACTCAGCCAGATGCCTCTTCAGAGAGACACACAACCTGAGGAGCAAGCACGCAGCACAAGAAGGGATTTCTTTTTTCAGGTTTTATAGTATCAGTGTAAATTCCAAAATTACTCCCCATTGCATTTTCTTTCTCCCAGTACACCTAGTGCCTCTCTTCCATCCTCTCACGTTCCGAGGCTTCTCTGAGATGAGACATACACTCATTTCTTCTCCTCCCCACCAAAGTCTTATTGCCCAGACATGACTGCATAAATATATTCAAATGTAAAGAGGTATGAGATGCTAATGCTTAGCTTGCGTGCAACAAGGAAGGATTTTTTGCAGAAAAGACAGCATATGAGATACTGGGCCAGATGCTTCTCCAAACCTACTGCTGTTTGGCTTCAATCTTACATGAAAGCCATTTTAAAGGGGGCCTCATTTGAAACACATAGACATGAGCATAATTATCTGAGAACCATGAAGTTCATGATTTGTTCATCACAGATTCCAAGGAAAAAATAATTTTGTCCTGAAAGGATACATAATACCTAGTGTTAATAAAATCCAAGGAACCCAAGTGTGCTGAAACATTTGTCTGGGTTGTTGGATTGCTTTCTGGGCTTTTAATGACCCATATTTCTAAACACAGCTTCTTTAAACCAGATTACAGAACAGCAACATCACTTTAATTTGCAGCAGTAGGTAGGTAACATATGATAATATCATAATACTTCAACTAACATGTTTTACTTCTCTTATTAAATAAGAAAAAGAAAGAATATTAAGAGTGCAAATACTCTATGCATTTGCACCTCCTTTCCTTCCTCTGTATCCAGTTCCTCACAGCAGTATCTAGCCCTGAAGAGAAGACCTAGCAACACATTTTGTTGCCGTTGTTCTTCCCAGAAACAGATAATGTGTTTTTATGTGGTTACAGAATTCAGTCTTAGTGAGACCCTTAAGTAGTAAAGCACATATTTAAGTGAAATGATTTATTGGCGACTCCTAGGGACTCACAACCTAGCACCAAACAGAGGTTTTATCACTGAAATGCAGACAGTAAAGGGAATTACTCAGAAAAACCTTCCTCTCCCACACCACACAATACCTCTTTTTTTAAAAAAAAAAAAAACACCAAATGCTTTTATCGGGATTGGGGAGGGGCAGGAAGGTTTAAAGCAGAAGCTTTCAAACATAGACCTCAGAATGGAAGAACATTTTTCCTGAAGTTCATATTCTGACTTTATACCACGCCTTGCATATACTTCCTGTACATATTTACCTAACCCATGAATCAACTATTAACCGAGCTATACAAACTATTCAAGTTTTAATGGTATACATTATTTAATGCAGAAAGATCTCAAAGGACAAAAACCTGCCACAAGGTACAGTAATAGAGAAAGAGAGACCAAAAATGATTTGTATGAGAAGCCCAGCTCACATCTACAAATCACACTAGCTGTTGGCTTTGCAGCCAAAGAACACCTGAGCCACCTGTATTCTTAGTCCTAATCCTCTAAATTTTTAAAATACTTTAAGAGTTATGCTTGACCTAAGTTAATTAAGTCTTTAATTAAGCAATAATCCCCAACAAATCACTGCTATATGTAAAGGAATGACCAGTGTGCTAGACAATTTGACACTGGCATTGTTCAGAACTGTAACTTGCCCATCACTTTCTAAGCCTTTCCTCAAGCAACAGATCAGCTTCAAGAAGTCCTCATCAGCCATGAAATACTCTGAGGGGAGGCTTCGGGGCAGGGGGAAAAGAGTTATTTGGAGTGAAGTCCCACACATTAGCATTGTGAAGTTTTAGTAAGTCCATCACTCGCAACAAGTCAGAAGCTCCTTTGATGTGGCAACGTAGGATAAGCAATACGGTACCTCCTCATAAAGCCTAGATGACATAGGACAACCCCAACTGTATTTAGCTCTTCAGCCCAAACAGGAGTCACAGCCAGAGCACCAACATATCCCAGTAGTATTAAAATGTATTCATGAATACAGAAGTGCTCACATGCTTGCTAGGAAAAGCTGAAAATAATCACATGAATTGCTGAGCAGCAGTTTCAATTAATAGGTCTATTTTCCCCATCTATGGGCAGAGAATTTGCTTGCTTAACTCCCATTAATGTGAACAGAGTTGGACTTACAAATCCCTACCCAAGGTGGAATACTGACGTTCCTACTGCTGCGCCTTTTGCCAAAGTTAAAGCAGAGCAATTCACTTTCTTTTAACCTCTGCCCATTTTGCTCGCTCTCAGGAGCTTTAAATGTAAACTTAAAAAATGATGAGCATTACCTTGAGAAGAAAATACACTGTTTTGCTTTTTTTGGTTTTTAATCAACAAGCACAGCCATCCCAATAGACCAATTATAAACCAATTCAAATAAGAAAACAAATCTTAATACCAAAGTATACAGATAAGTCACATACAGCTGATAGGTCAAATTTTTGAGATGAAGCCTTTCCATCCCAAATAAAACAAATATTCCACTGTTTTCTGTGCTTACTCCCTACCACCTCTAATTCAAAAAAATTACGCTCATGCTTCTGAAAGGTAGATTACGCAACAAGAGATACCACTAAAACCTGGGGAAAAAAATAGAGAAAAAATGAAGTACTAAAGGATTCTGGCCCCAGTCAAACAAGTCAGTGTAGGCAACTCTCAGGCTGCAGTTTCAATTGTGGTCCAGTTCACTCTGCAGTTCACTATGGGCTGGGTGCCTAATTCTCTGGTACAGAGATACTGGTACTATAGGCACTATACATATGAACAGTAGAGGCAAAATCCCAAAGACCAGTTCATCCTCACCAAAAACAGAGTGAGACAGAACATGTCTAATGGAAGACTGATGACTCATTTCACTCAAACAAAAAGCAAAGAAGCATGGACACTAGGATGGGCAAAAACTGGTATCAATGTCATCGCATGGGGAAAAAACTTCCCCTGAGCATCAACACAATGAGCTGTGAACTCAGTTACTGGGCAAATTAAGAGTCCAAGATAGATCAGATACAGCGTGCATTGAGAGCCAGTCTGAAGTTCATCAGGGCTCTGCCTGCAGCAGACGTGGTGCAATGGGTGCGAGAGGCAGCTGCCTTCCCATCGGGATCAGGAGCGACATGCTCTTCGCTGACAGCTTGTCATAACGCTGTCTCGAATATTTGGGACTTGCTTTTTCAAAAATCTTTTCTATGCTAATAACTTCCTACAGATGTTTTGAAATGTTTTAACTGTTCTGGTTTGATTCAGTGAGCCGATGATACTGTGATTTGAGGTGAACGCAGCAAGAGCTGTGGCAGTGAACCCATCCAGGACCTTTCCAGACGTCCAGGAGCAACAAGAGACGGAGAAGCAAATTCCCATCCTCCCTGGGAGAGCAGGGTGCAGTGAAAGACGGGAATAGTGTACTGGTGGGACAAGAGCACCCGTTTTAGCTGCGAGTACCTGCCTCTCACAGAAAAGAGAATTTCCATTCTGTATGAAACCTTGCCATTTTGAACTGACTTTTCAAACCAAGCAAGAAGAAAAGGTCAACATTTCTATATCCCAGAACTTTTTTAATGTTGATTCAGAAGTATTGACATCTCCCTAACAATACCAAAACAATCTCAAACATAAATATGGCACTGAATAATAAATCCAAAAGTCAAAAGGAAGTCAAGCATAAAAGCAACACACAACGTGTAAACATCCCCCCTATCAAAACAAGGGCTGAGCGTGACATGTGCCCACAAAATGGTTAGCTGTCAATGCAGCTGCATTTTCATCAGAGGCTCCCACTTGTTTCTTCTCCATTTCCTTCCTCACTCTGCTATTTGTCCATGGCTTGGCATTAGATTTTGTTCATAATGCAGTGCCTGCTCAGCATTTAAAACCCAACTGTCCTATTACAGGAGAGTAATACTGTCCTCCAGAAAAATTTAAACCTCTTCTTCCAGTTTTGCTATTTCCGTATATGATACATCATTAAAATTAAGTGTCATAAAGTTGTTTGGGATTTTTTATGCAGAGCAAAAAGGTGGTCAGAGAATATCAGACAGTAAGGAAGCCAGCCATCATCCTCCTCCCCATTCCACATGCACAATCTTCCTTCTAACGTGACTGACGTACAATGGTCTGAAAAGCAACACAATTTCTCTCTACAGCTAATGCAGCTGGGAAGAAATGAGCAGGCTTTTGGGTTCTGCATCCCGTCACCAGATATTTAAGTTGAATATATTTAGACTCAATGGCTCTTAATAAAGGGCAATTATGTTAATCAATTTAAAAAAAAAAAACAGTGCAATACTGAATGAGGTAGGATTAGTGTGAATAAAAGGAAGGGAGAATACAGGAGATCATTAAGACAGACTGTGAAGGGCAATGCCATAACACACGGGCAACAGCTCATGAACAGCAGAAGCCACTGAGACCAGCGATACCAAGGGAGTTTCTGCCTTTCAGCTACTATCAATGACAACAACTTCAGTGTGATTTGTTGCCCACCAGGTTTGAGAACTGCAAACAAAGCAAGAAGTTTCTAAAAGGCTCAGAGCCTTTTCGTTAAGAAGTGCCAGGTACAGCTGATGAAGATGCTCAGATGCATTCAAAGCGCAGCAGAAACCAAACGGCCAAACACTGTCAAGTACCACAGAAGACAACATTTTAGACTTTTCACATAAAGCAACATTTTTCTTACCCAAGAAAACCTTCCAATGGGTCTTATTAAGGATTTGAAATAAGGTAAGGATTTTTTTCCCTTTGCAAATACAACTCACCTGAAGCTGGGGAAGAAACCAATCACAAGCTTGACTGCATGTGTTTCAGCACAGGTGATCTTTCGCACTACATTTACACTACTGCTTTCTTTACAGGGACATCACTGCTGTCTGACTTCCTACCGTCTCTCCACACCGCCAGTGGTTAACGAATCATTCACATGCTGAGATTTTCTGGAAAAGTTAAGTAAGAAGTCTTCTGGGTAGAGGAAATAAGTTGTTACAATAACAAGCAATTTACTATCTGAATGCTACGCATACTGTATCATCTTATTTGTATTTCACAGTTAATCTCCCAGCTCACAAAAGTTTTATCGGATTGGAGACATGTGCTGTATTTCCCTTTATAAAATTTTACAGTCCCTTGCTATTCTCAGGGCTTGTTTTATAGGCACAATTTGCTGCTTTAATCTCACCCAATTGTCATGTTCTAAATCATGGTGTATAAAAATGCCCTAAAAGGAGAGATGCGCTGAAGGGTAGTACTTAATTACACTTACTGCCTGATTTAAATGTTATCTGTGCTTTGCCAAGTGCCAGGCACAGAGTAACCCAGCAGTGCAAATCTGCATAAACTGATACAAGTCATTATTGGGCTTTTAATAGCAACCCTGTTCTCCTGTGCAGCATTCTGATGAAGGTGTGTTCCTCCTCCTCCTCTCACATTAGCTTGTGAGAAAATTAAGTAAGGAGGTTGGGGAAGCTGGTAATTGGTAGGGTCATTCCAGTCACTCTTCCCTAACTTATTTTGATCTCCTTGCAGAAATCTTTGTCAAGACAATTTCACTTCATGACTCTAACTTGTCCTAATGAAACTGAAAAGCAGAGTGCAGAGAGCAAATAGAAAATCCATTTGTTCGATGGTTTCCTATTCCTTTTGTAGTACTGCCACTCCAGAACAGCTTCTCTTTACACCCTCTGCCCCCAAAACCCAGAAATCAAACAAACAAAAAAACAAATTAAAAATACCACCAAAACTTCAGGCAATTAATGTTTTCATTTCTGACTTCCTCCTCCCCGACCCAAGCAAGCACATCAAGGGACTGATTTTCCCCTGCACTAACTACACTAGACATGCAGTTAAATTCTCTGGCTCAGGGGAGCAGAAATGCAGCTTAGAGTACAACATATCCAAAGACCTTCTACTTCATGCTCCCATCCCTGCTCCAACTACACGTCAGACAGATCATCACAGGACCACTTTAACCAGACCACTCTGAACTTGAGGGAAAGCAAGAAAGTGACCTTCTTTGCTTAGGTTCATCATATTTAGTGAGCCAGTGGAGGTAGAATAAGTACTACAACTCCCAGTAATCTATCCAGCAGCTTTATTTCTGGTCCGTACCACCAGCATAAACTCAATTCACTTTTTTTTTTTTTGTTGTTGTTGTTCCCTTGAGTGTGCTGGGCTCACGGTTCAGCACTGCCAAAGTCTAGAAGGCACTAAAACACGCTATTTTGTGCCAAGTGCCTGGCAAGTAGATGTGAAAGAACATCACTGAGTCAATCCCAGATACTCTGAAGCTTTCTATTCAAATGAAATTTCTAACTTTGTACGCATTTCAAACAATGTCAGAGCAGTCACAGTTATGCACTACTACTCCTTACCCATTTATGTAGCGTGGTTCCGATCATGAGATGTTAGCATTGTTGCATGTAAGATAAACTACAACATTGTCCCTTAGGGGTGTATGAAATATGCATGTGCTACTGTTACCAGTCACAACTGTGCTTACACTGCCCTTATTTCAGCCTTGGCAAATAAGCAACTGTTCTAAGCAGTCTTCTGGCTAAAGCGTGGGGGGGGGAATAAACAGAGGGGGAAGAAACGCAACTCAATGATTAGACATTTTTTCATCTGATTTTAAGCGTCTTCTAAAGCCCAGTGGTGTGAAATACTAACCACCCCTCAGCTTCAGAGAGAGCTGAAGCGATACAACATCTTGCATGGCAGAAGCTGAACCCCTCAGCAGAACCTGGCCTGAGACGAGATGGGTACAGCAGCAGCTTTTCCAGCTCAAGGTCAGTGTAATCCTAGCAAGACCCCGGTAGGATGACTGTGCTGTACGCAGTTCCCAAAGTCCAGCCAGTGGATCCCTGGCAATGCGCCTTCCTTCGGGCAGAACAAGAGGAAGGATATGAGGTAGCAAAAAATGCTGCTCCCAAGAACCTCATTCACTCATTTTCTCTTAAAATGAAGAGCAATATTTTCCAGACCACTAGCATCTGAAGCCACGTGAAGAAGTTCACATCTGTCTCAGGGGATCCCATCACACCTCAGCAGCGATTTTAATTAAAATTTTGGTGACAAAAGCGCGTAGTCCTCTGCAAGTAATTTAGAGAGTTAAAGATGACACATAACTCCAAAGTGCCTGAGACCCACTGAGTTATAAAACTATAGGCTTAGAAGTAACGAGTTGCCAGCTTCAGTTTGTTTCATGACTATAAAACATTCCCCCACGTAAAGGCTCATTTGAGTGGCCACAGACTAAAATTTCTCTGGAGGCAGACCAACCTTGCCACTTCCAGGAGCAGCCACTCCTTCAGAGGGAGAAGCACACTAGAGGAATAGTGCAGCAAAAACTTCACTTTTCATGGTGGTCATATCATCCTCCTAGGAAGACTGGCTCCTCTGGTGGGTCTCACCACACTCCTCCTTGCAACATACACACCAAGTTTGACAATTTTGGGGCTTCTTCTCATCTCCAGTGAATTCAGCTTTTTTTTCTTTTTCTAAAGTAATAATATTACAAGATTAATTACTTAGCAAGGTCTCTATAAACTCATCTGCCTTTGAAACATCTACAAAAGCACAAGTGAAATTCCAGAGATAAACAAACACGAACTCCCTTTTAATTAAGCACTGTGCCTCTCTGTAGGGGGTGATGGAGTGAGCAGATGCAGGAGGGATTGCCAATTAAGATACAACTTCTTTGATAGGAAGGGTACAGCCATACACAGGAGGAAAAAGGAGAGGAACTTGCCATCCAAGTCATTATTTTAATTGCCTGCTCAGAAAGATTATGCATTCCCCACATCTGATGCTGCCAAAAAAGTATTACTGATCCAAAATACTAAAGAGCCATCAAAACATGTTCTAAGCTGCTTGTATCACGTTAGTACTAATTCTACCTGTGCTCCTCGCTCATCCTGTTTGAGAAAGCTGTAACACAGGGAGCTAATTCTCAGGGTTAATTAGACAAAGAAACAGAGAACTCTTGGATTTCATTTCCTGTTATTGATCATTATTATTCACTGAACACCAGGCATTCTTAGCAAAAACTTTTTGAAAGGAATGCACAGTATTTCTAGCCTAATTCGGTTTAAAAAAAAAGATTAAAAGCCATGTGCATAGCTAAAATAAATGCTGGGAAATGGCATGAATCAGGATGCACACAGAAAGCGAACCTGAGGATGGACTGGTCATCTTCTGCATAACTTCCATTGATTTGACATCCAAATATGTTCTGTGTGTTGACCTTTATTTTCTGTGATCCTAATGGTGATGCTGTCATTCTCTCAGCTTCGTTAAAGAGCTGCATATTAACTTTCACTTCTGTTTTTATCTGGTTTTAATGGAAATGCAAATCAGTTTTTGTATGGCTTGTTCCCTGCCTTTGTATCCTTTGGGAAAGGAAAAAAAGGCAGGAAACTGAGAAATGGTTTGTTTGATTTGCAGCCTGCTCAGGAATCTTGATTTTGCCTCCTTATACACTATGTCTTGACCACAGAAGACAGAGCGCTGTGCAGGGGAGAATTCACGCATGGGAACCCAGAGCTGCTTTACCTGAGCCTTCTTCCCCTGAACACGACAGCTCTGTCATCCAGTCCTATCCCAATCTGCTTTTGTGTTTTGATTTCACTGTCTCTACACAAAATAAATGAGTGTGACAGAAAAGGACCCCTTGCCTCTGTGAACAGAAGAGGTCAGTTCCTATTGTGAATGGGATAACCAGAAATGTATTCCTGCCTTGGGAAGAAAGCCCGGGCTGCAGAGGTAAGCTGGGGCAGAGAAGCTACTCCCTTCTGGTTCTCTCCAGCTGGTAAGTCGGAAACAGCATGATTACTAAATCTCACAGTTGTACACAGCAAAAACAATTCTGGCCGGACAAAAAAAGCCTGTAAAGGTGAACAATGTAGTCTCAGAGCACTGCGAGCTGTGAACTGTTTTTTTTTTTTTTTAAAGAAAAAATACGCAATTTGAGAGTGGAAAGTGGAAAAGCCACCAACTTGCTGGTTGGAAGATACATCAACAAACATATTATTTAGAACCAGCAAAGCCTTCCAGAGGCACGGCGCTCCTAAGGGCCATCATCTCCCTTAACCCTCCCATGAACTACACCCCATTACCCACTCTTCGAAGCATGTTGCTCTACTAATTATAGTCCTCCTTCTCATTTCTAGTCCAAATTGATTCAAAACCAAAGTATATCTTTTATTCTTGCTCCGGTACTTTGCTTTAACTTATTTAGTCGTGTCCGTCCCCCCCATTTGTACTCCCCTCCAGTACATTTTTAATGAGTGATCAGGGTTCTTTTCAGCTTTCTTTTACCTTTACTCATCTCCTGTCAGGGCTCCTTTCCAGGGCTTTCATCATGCCACCAACTTTTCTGTGGTCCTGGCCCAGTTTAGGTTCATCTTTCTCAAGAGAGAGTCACTACGAATACCAGCACTATTCCAGTGGAGACATCACCAGTGGTATTTCCATTGTCATCACCAGAAAAGCCTCACCTGATCTGTTACCTACCTCTGACCTGCCGCAGCTTCATTTTAGACAGCACTCACAGACTGAAAAGGTGAAGAAGGAACCTAATTACAGCTAATTAATTTCTGCACATTGAAAGTACATCTCCTACTACGGGGCTCCCTCATCTAGCAGAGTTCCAGTGTCTGGAAATCAAAGCCAGATCAACCAAGTCTCAAAATGGAAACAAGATGCAATTTTTCAATAAAGAGGAAAGTGCTTCTATCTTCAGTTTCCTTAGGTAGATCTTCATCACTTGAATCCATTATCCATACCCATTATTGCTAACTAATCCTGGATAATTTTCAAAAAGAAAAAAAGAGAGGAAGGAAGAGGGAAACAGTGTTTTCAAAGACGCAAAAGGCAAGTAGAGAGAAGACGTGAAGAATCAATTCAATCTAGGCAGCTAGTTTAAACATCCCAATCAGGAACCTCAGTTCCTCACATACTCAAGAGGAGAGAATCAGGCTCTAAATTCAGAGCTTTGAATCACCCTGTGGAGGCTCTAGGCACTGTATGTGGCCTTGAGGCTCCCAAATTAGATACCTGAACTTGGATGTGACTACAGCTATTGGCCATCTAATTTTCAGTTAACACTACAGGGATTGGACACCTAAGATTGTTTTTAATTTTTTGCGTAACTGTAGTGACAACAGTCTCAAGAGTTTTCTCTCATTTTTGGAGAAGGCGATGCCGTAAAGCACATGATATTCTGAACCATCTACAAGCTTACAGTCAAAATTTACTATCTGCAGCATGCTATATTCATATACTTGATATTTCAGCCTCTAAAACGAACATAGATATAGAAAGAGATACATCTTCACCATAAACATGGACAAAGCAAACTTCATGCCAACAGGATGTCTGCAAACAAAACCAGAGAAGTTATTTTGAAGATATCATCGATGCAAATCACATTGATGACTCTTTTGCAGACAGATTTCATAATTCCTTGTTTCTGTCCTTGGCACATCTATCCTTTGAAACACCTCTTGCATTATTGTATAACTTAAAAAGCAAGCAAACACCAAACTCTCACCTCTCCCCTGCTAACAAAAACTCTCTTAAGCATAGCAGTTCTTGAAAAACAGTATTAAAGTGACTGAACTTGCACATAACTCTCACTGGACTTTATCTGGTACAGTATATTGTCAGAAAGCAGAAAATGCAGGCTGGTCTCACATTATCTGTAGAAAGACAGACAGTCCTTCATTTTAACAAGGTAGCACTGCCAATATCAGCCCTGCTGTGTAAAAACCTGATGCAATGATTCTGTTATTTATACAAGTGCAATGAAACCCAGCGAGATCGGATGTGATCGAAGGCACCTTCCAGCAGCTGGCACACGGTGCATATTCATGCAACACCTTCGAGAAGCAGCTTACATCCCACGCACCTTGCACCAAGGGGGCTACCAGGGCACTGCCCCAGCCCTGCCAACAGCTGGGCAGCACAGCCTGGGACAAGCAAGCACACACACGGCCGCTGAGCCCTGCACACCTATTTCAAAGTGGGGAATCAAGCCATTTCAACGATGGGAATAAAAGTTTGGTGATTTCTCCCCAGTGAAATGTTTCAAATTTTTCCATCTGCCATCACAAGGCTGATGCAGTGAAGCTGGACGGTTTCTTCACACAAAGAGATGCCAATGCTCCTGGGACCTGTTCGTCTTCCAAGTCACTGCAGCACCACCAAGGGTTAAGCACCATGAACCAACTGGACAAGCAACACTACAAACCCAAAATGGGCTCTCTTAATCTCCATGAACGGAGCAACAGGTCAGTCCTCTTTCCTCTCAGCTCCCACACAGCTCTAGACCTCCTCAGAAGCAGGTGAGGTGCCTACCGTTGTTTGTCTGAAACATGTTTCTAACTGATCTCACTCAAGAATGTGTCACGCTGCAGGCCTTATTTACATCTGCACATAGTACTTCCACCCCCCAATACAAAGGACCAATTAAACTAGTGGTCATCTGTATGGGGGATCATGAAGTATAGCATAAGGACAAGCAATTAGCTCTGGAACGAAATGGAGCAGACAAACATTGGCTGGCTGGAGGCATAAAAAGTGTGTTGACGATTGCAGGTTCATCTGTATCTTGAGCTCAGTTGAACTTCTTGTGATCCACGATGGCCTCTTGTTAACTTTTCTTCCCTCTGGCTGTCTTTGGGAATTCATTTAAAACAAACCCATGACTCCCTCTAAGGTGCTGAGGAAAAGAAGGAGTGCAAACACGAGAAAGCTCAAGCAACTCAGTCAGAGAGATGAGTGGAGGAAAAAAGAAAAGATCTTTTGTTGCCACCAGATTAAGGCATCTGTGATTGGAAAGATGCTCCATGGAGAGGCCACCCATTTAGAGAAAACCTAGGCTTAAATTTCAGGTGCTGTAAGACATGATGAGCAATGCCACTAGGCTGCTTGAGTTGCACCAACAGTGACCCGGCATAGCAAGGAGTGACCAGAGACATCTCTCATGGTTTTGGGGGGACAGCACAAGGACAGCAACACAGGCTGTTTGCATTTGGAAACTCTAGTCCTGCCACCAAGAGCACTGTCAAAGTACATGTCAAGTTACTGTCACATTCAGGGCTCTGCCTTCTTGGGACCAAATAACTGGAACTGTGGAAATTTTATTTCTTTCAGCTGCCACCACCCCAAGGTGGCTCACAACTGAGATCGCAGCTGCTCCGTGAAAGACAAAAGCTGTTTCGCTTCTAACCGCAGGTGTGCAACTGAGGCACAGCAAATCCCAGAAATAATGGAAGGAAGAACAACAAAAGTAAGTGGAATTATCATCCGATTTTACGTGGAAGTCATCCACTAACTGGCTGTTTCAAATTTATCACAAGATTTTGAAGCTGTTACATGAGTCTCTTAAAAATCTGCTTACTGCCAAAACAGGTAGCCCAAGTCTCGTCATTAAGAGGACAGTATGTACTTCTACAACAAACACCCCTTTTTAATGCAAGGTCACCATCGTGGACTAGAGAGAAAATTCTTGATGAGACAAAATTCGGAGACTGTGCTGATTTACACCTGATGGTCCTGTAACCTCTGGACAAGACTTTCCCCACCCTTTGGTGAACAAGATGACAATTTAGCGAGTAAATGCTTTCTGCTGCTACAGCACAGAGGTTTGATAGCTCTATTAGCCTTGGCACACAAGGTCACAAGGAACACATACCCACCACAACCTGGTACCTCAGGAGAGACCAATAGCGCTAAACAAAAGGAAGGATTCGGGAATCTCAGTCAGCCCCTTCTGAGGTGGGTATTTACAAGGACTGTAGTTTTCTCCCACTGCTTTCCATTACAAGGCTTCATATCTATATTTCAGAATCTCCTGCTGAAAACATAGATAAGCTTCTAACATTAAATTTTCCATAAAACACAGTTACAATACAAGGCTAGTGACAAATGCTGGCATCAGGAGCCTGCAGTACTGGTATTCCTGTTAGGGTTTTGTAGAGTAATGAACAAAGATGTAGAGAGTAAAATAAAAGTCTCCTCCTAACTTGTAAGTTTATTTCTGGAACCTTTAAAATGTGAAACACTTATTAAAGTTCCTTTGCTGGGCATGCAGATAGCCCTATGTCTTGATACTTCTATACACAAGAATGGCTTAAAACTGTAATACAACATTTGGTTTCAGTCAGCATTAGTTCTAGTGTTTAATTTATTCCTCACAATAAATACACTAAAGCTTATTACCATTGATAAAGTCTATCTTGCAAACCTCAGGGCACCGCTTTGAAAATTTTCATGGTGAAATTTGGCAGTGGCATGCAGCGTAACACGATAACACCATGGTGATGTATCAGTGATGGGGATGCATCATTTTAATGATTTCTGATTCTGACCCCACAACTCTGAACAAAGCTGTAACACTGCAGTTCAGAGCAACACAAAAAAATACCACCACAATACCCACAAAATATGATGCAAAACATACCCCACTTCTTTCATTGGCTTTCCACAGTTGAACATTTCATTAAAACACCTAATGTTCAAAGACACAGGACCACTGAGTTTAACTTCAATACAAGAAAAATTGATAGAAAATATAATAAAGAATAGAATTAGTGGATGCATTATATACCCGTGAAGAGTCGGATATTTTGCAGACAGTGGTCATGCACAACAAATCTGTTAGACCTCCCTGAAGGAGTTAACAAGCACATGAATAAGGTGACATGGTATGCAGGGACATGCACATAGCTGATGCAGTACATGTGGCTTTTCCCAAACCCTTTAGCAAAGAGTCTCAAAGAATCTCAAAAAGAACCTTAAAAAAAGGTAGGCTATGGTAGGATAGAAAGAAAGGGCATCTTCAACAACCAGCAAAAAACCCCAGAAATAAAGGAAAGAATAAAGAATCATTTGTCACAATGATGGGAGGCTGTTAATGCATCTTCTCAGCATCTGTGCTGAGACCTGTACTAGTCTATATACCCATTAACGCTCTGAGAAGGGAGGAGGGAGGTAATGAAGTGCCAAACTTCACTGACAAAACAGAATGATTAAGAGTAAGCAAAATTATAACTGACGTGAAAGCTGCAGAAGAGTCTCAAGACACTGTGATTGGACAGCAGAATGACAGAGTAAATTAAATGTTAATAAATGCAAAATATTGCACTGAAAAAAAGGAGTATGACTGTCCACATAGACTGACAGGCTCCGAATTAACTATTCTAACGCAGAAAAGAGATGTAGTCATTACAGACAGTTTTCTGGAAACATCAGCTCAGCAGCAACCAAAAAAAAAAAAAAGCACATAATTTCAGAATTTTTCAGGAAAGATATCAAGACTGAAATACAAAATACCCTTATAGAGCAAAATAAACTCATGATTTACCTGCATCTTAAAAATACATATACTTCTGGTTATCCCATCTTTAAAAGAAAATGTACAAAGACATGCAACTGTGATGGATCAGAAGAGCAAAATTATTTCTAAACAGTGAAAAGTCTTACACGTTAAGAATGCATCAGAAGTAGAAATACACTGGGACTCTACAGCTTGAAGAAGAGTCAAACCACCCAGGACCGATACATATCACAGACAGGATGCTGGGCTAGGATGCTGGGCTATGTGAGCCTTTCGTCTGAGCACCTGAGTTGTTCTTACTTTCTTGCGAGGTAGAGGACATAGTAAGGACAATTTCTATTTGCTTGTGAAGTGTTAGTAGGATAAGCCAGAGCACGTTTAGGTAAATTGTATTAATTGGGCTGAGATCTGTAAGAGACACTTCTCTCATTTCCATCTGCCCTGGAAGCAAAGATATTTAATAAGTAGTTAACCATTCGGCTCACAATGTGCCATAAAATTTTACCTTTGGTCTTATTAGGGTAACAAATGGGAAATATAGTATGAAGCTTGAAATTATGGAGTAGATTAGATTGAAGTTGCTTCCTAAATTAGAAAAGAAAAAACCTCCAGAGCCACCTACACCATCTCCCACCCCAAAAGGACAGGTCCAAGTTCACCTGGACACTGTATTTTCTATTTCCATCTGAACAGCTGCACCTTCTATTTTTTTGTTCTACAGGCTGTGAGAAGAAGCAACTTTTGTGTATTAAGAGTAAACATAGGAAGTACTAAACACAGTGCTGAACAGACAGACATCTAAAATACCAGATACTATACACAGGCTGGGTTAGAGCACCCTGAGTCCGTTAGACAATTTATGCTGTTGTATCCCAAAGATGCAGGTCCAAGGTGGCTGAAAAGCAAAATTCAAGCAGATCAGAAGTTACAAGCATGGGTTCAAGCAGATAAGAAGCTTCCCATAAGTGGAGGAAAATGGAAGGGCCAAAAAAGAAGTATTGTGATCCCTGAAAGAACACTCTTGCATAGGACGAGAAGCATATGAAGACCAAGGGGGTTTGTGTCATTAAGCATGAAACACCCTTTTCCCACCTTAAAACCAACCCTTGTTTTCCCAAGACAAGCAATGGGTGAGGATGGAGCCAGTCACTTGAGGGAGCTGCTCTGTTACACCATCAGCAGCACGTTCATCTCTTGAACCAAGCTTTGGAAGCAATGTTTCCACTGCCACCATAGCTTTTCACACCATGTTCACGAGTAACTACCAACTGCTGAAGGTGTAAAGTTTGGAGAAAATGTTTCTGACTTATTTCAGTTCATTAACCTCTCCAGTCTCTCGTAATGCCTCTTCTTCTCTACAAACAAACCAAAATACAGTAGAATGACAAAAGTCCTGACTTACTGTACATTCTGATGCTGAGAACACTCCTACACAGAAACTATTAATTCACTAAATCATGTAAGAAACACTTTTGCTATTTACAAAGTTTCCGTGTTGCATCATTTTTCAAAAAATTTGACTGAACAAATATACTTCCACGGTAGCCAATTAAAAGGGGCCACAGCCAAGGTTTTTAGAGCCACCCTGAGAATGGTCTCCACCTCATTTTTAAACCCGTTTTCATTTTCTAAGTCAGACAGCTTCACTATTCAAGACAGAGACTACTAGCAATACACTCATGTACTAAAACTATTCGTGGTGTGCCGTTTAGATATCAAAATAATAGACTCTGTAAAGACAGACTCAAACACTGACAGACTAACACGCACTTGCTAGTTTAACAACATTATGCATTCTGGCTTTGGAAACGTGTCATAATATATCGGGGGGGAACCAGGGACAAAATGACATGCAGCTCCCACCAACGTAACGAAGAGAGCAATCTGAGAAAGGTAAAGGAGGTTACTCCCAAAGTTTCTGCTCTTCTCTCAGACAGACTCTGATTTTCACTAAGCCATACTTTTGCCTGTACTTTCCCCGCAAATACCAGCTCAGCCTCACAGGCACTATCCTCTCTTTCCCTTTGGTTATAATAAAGCCTTGTCTTCCTCAAACTCCGGTTCTGACCCCTTCTTTGCTACTGCAGTAAAAACCCCCCACTGCATCAGGAGATGCCTGGGACCCACGGACATGTGTCTGCCGCAGCCCAGAGGTGTGACTGCAGCTCATGTGTCCCAAGGTAACATCCAAGCATCAGCAGCAAATACCGATAGCTGTGCAAATATAAACCCACAACATTCAGCCTATTTCAGCTGCCTGCATACTCCTGAGGGAAGCTGGAGAGGGAAAATACTACCTGTTGCCACCATCTCGACTGATGCCTGTACTAGTAAAACAAAAAAAACAAACACACACAAAACCAAAACCACACAACATCACTACCAATGTAAAAAAGAAATTATTAGAAGTCTAACCAACCCACTATGAGGAACAAGATCAGCCCAGACAGAATAAGCAAAAAGTCATGGCAGAGGACCATGCCAGGGTTAAGTCAAAGTCTGTAAGAGAGCACATCACAAGGTGGTGACACACTGAAGAGGGATCTCAGTCTAGGACAACACCGCAAGAAGCCCCCACCTCTGCTAGGACACGCTGGCTGTACAACACGTACACCCTGCCTCCCTCCTCCAAACGCTTACTTGAGCCATGGGACATGAACCTTTCGTAACAGCGCAGCTCAAAATAAGAACAATGGTGAAGTTTAATTGCAACATTTTTCTATTTCTGACTCAACTACAATAACTATAATATCCTCCATGTCAGTAATAAGAAGATTGTTAAATATGATACTCAAAATCATTCACCTCTGACTTCACAAAGCTCTGTCAGGAAATACCTGTTAATAGAAAACATCATTAGTGTAACACTCAAGAATTAGTGTGTAGGTGCTTTTTGTCTAAACCAATAAATAAAATGCCCATCTTCAAAATTATTTTCAAAGTGTGAAATTAAAGCATGTAACAGCGTATAACATCAGCCTGCGTGAGGGTACATGCCATAACTGTCAAAGAGATACCAACTTGGGCAGAGGAATTTAGAAGTGCCTGTTGCTCAGCAGCCAAAGAGCTCCGCTGCTAAAGTCAGACAGAAAGAGGAGGAACAAAGAGAACAGGAAAAAAGAAGAATATCCAATAGATTTGTTTTTCAGACAATTTAACCAGTACATCAAAACTTTTATTCACATCTTCAAAAATCATCATCTGTTGGTAATTAATTACTGCATGCCTGACTCCATTCCTAGTATTTTCATTGACACCAGTGGCAGTAGGATTGGCCTCTTCCCTATTAGCTAACTCAAACCTATAACTTGCTCTTGAATATCTCATTCAGATCGAATATCTCCTTTTAAGTATCCAACTCTGGCAGAGCGTAAAAGAATCAACCTGTCAAAGTGCTGCAGTTTCATCATTACCCCCCAAAATTAATCATATTTCAGTACATGCAAGGCAAGCCTTTTGTATCACACTCTGTTAAGCAGGAACAGATAAAAGTGGATTTCCCAGTGCCCATACTGAAACAGTAATACAGCTAATGATTTTCTACAAAATGCTAGTGCAAGCTCCGTGAACAAAACTGCAAAATAATTCAGCTATTCAGGACCAACGTGTAAGCAGAAAATTGAGTTATACTTTGTAAGGGCTACGATTCTTCTTTGGTCTTACTGAAACAAAATAAAAAGTAGTCAGGTTAAATAAAGCATAATTCTTGCTCTAAAGTTTATTTTGGATTCACTTTTTTGAGAAGTCATGTATACTAAAAGATGAAATCTGAAAGTTGGAATATCTGTAAACTTGACAATGTAAAACTGCTAAAATTCAGGATTACTGTTTTACCTGAGTGTTACAGTAACAACAGTGAATTTTATCCTCCTTCAGACAGATAGCATAAGGTAGAAAATCCACTTACATCCCATTTATATCCATAAAATAAGTTGCAAGAGGAGCAAGGCTACCCGTGCTGACACTCCAAAAAAAGTTTATGCTTTCTGCATAAACAATTTTGTAATTCAAATATATATATATAAACAGAGAGGTTTACAGGTTATTTTTTAAGTCATGGAAAGGCTCTCATACCCCACGCCATGGCTATGCATTTCATACATATACATGGACAACTCTCAGTATAGCTGAAGCTTCACTCCCCAACTCCACTCTTCAGATCTCACACTCTCAACAGTCTAAAAGTCAGAATAAAAGCTGGGGGTTTCTGCAACGCAGTTTTGAAAGATTTCAAAAAGCTACTGGAGCAAGACAAACTGCACAAGATTCTTCTATAAGAAGTCAGGCTAGCAGCAGTCCAATAGCTCAAAACAGCTCTCATTTAATTAGCTATTTGCTATGTATAAGAGAGGCTGTAGGAAGTGCCCAGTGCTGCATCCTCATTTGTGCTTTGCTGTGATCCATATAGCAGCAATTCAGTCCTGAGTGAAACAGAGCTCATTATCCAGCAGAGATGAACTCTCCTCAGGAGAGAGGTGTTTCTCCTGCTGTTAATAGCATCAGCTCGATATGATCGCCCCCACCGCCTGCTCCCAGCAGAGCACAGCTGATGTGTGAAGGCGATACAGGCGGCTTGTGCGCTGGGAAGGACCTGGCAGAGCCGGGCTGGAAGCAAGGATGGAAATTGGTCTCTAACAGGAATGGAAATGCAGACCCTTCATAACCAGTTTGCAGGGCAGGTAAGAATTTGAAAGTAAACTCAGGGCTGGCTCTGGTTTGAATTTGTTTTTACAAGCCAGCACAGAAGATGGGAGAGCCTTCCCTGGGAGGCTGACTTTCATCCCTAGCTCACAGGCACCTCCAAACGATGCTCTTTTTGCTTTCCGAGTAGCACATTCCACATTTGCCAGTTCGGCACATCTCCCTGTCTAAATGAGGGTAAAGACCCTTATCGTCATCCTCCACACACTCTTGGCTCATGCTTTAAAAGAACATTTCCATTTATTTAGAAATGCCCAGTGCAGAGTTGGGTCATGCCCTTTGATCAAGCAGGGGAGAGCATTTGGAGCCCCACTCCACTTAGCTACTCACCCTGGTAGTGTGAGGAGTTTTAATCTGCTCTACCTACTAAAAGCCTCAGTAAATGGCACCTCATTGATTTAAGTGGTGTAAGAGCAGTAATACTCCCTGCTCTGAAGAACACAGCCCCGAAGCCGACCACGTCACCCGCTGGGCCAGTGGCAGACAGGGAGCGAGCCAGGTCTCCAAAACACTGCCTTATTCAATCCAATTGCAGGAACTTCCCATCGTTTTTTTTTCCCCTTCATGCTTATCATCTTGCTTTTACCTGGCAGCGCTTTAACAGCTGTTTTCTTATCACATTAAACTGACATCTCTGACAAAAAACAAATGTCTAATTCTCCTGGATTTCCACACAGTATGCTACAGGGCAGCAAATCTCTACTGAACCATACTGTCTATTTGCCTAAGCACAGATTTTACTCTTTAACCAAATACTTTTCCCATCCTCAAAAAATATCAAATGAAAAAAAAAAAACCTCAGTGACAATCTTTTGCTCAAACTTCCCCCCCCCCCCAAAAAAAGCAGGCCAACCCTCCAGCTAGTGGCACAACTGGCACAGTGCCGGGGAAGTCAATGGAGCTACGCTGATTTACGACAGTTAAAGATCTGGCCTGGAGATGAGTCATGTGGATTACTTGCTGCTTGAATTTCAACTAATTCAAGGGGTTTGGGTTTGGTTTTGGTTTTGTTTTGTTTATCTCTGGATGTGCTGTAAAGCTTCAGTCACTAAAGGCCAACTCCAGCATTTCTTCCAAAATATTCAGGAAAGCTCCTGAATATTTAGGAAGCACTTGGATCTACGAGATTTTTCAGGCATGCTGCTTCTCAGATTTGGACACTTCTTTTCTATCCCAGCCACCTACTCTGCCATCTGAAATAGTCCATTAACCTACAGATTGAGGCAGCTACTTTTGATCAAGAGGTGAAAAATCACAGCTTCGCTCTGAGCTTTAAAACAAGAAGGGAAGAGAAAAAAAATTCAAGCAGGGAGGGAGGCTTTGGGACTCCTTTTCCCACTGTCCGTCAGGGCGATGGGGCTCTGGCTGCTGGCGGTTTTGGGTGCCTTGTGCGATACAGTCTGTTCTCCCTCTGCTGAGCAATCCAAGCACTACAGAGAATAACGGAGCTGCCTTGCAGCAAGAGGTCCTTCAGTTGTGTCAGTATTATGAGGGAACAAACTTTATTTCTCAGGCTAACACCAGAAAAAAAGGAAAAACAGCCAGAGAGATCTGCTCAGCCCCACGCTCCCACCTCACCCGCAGAGATGTGCACCAAGCCAGGCCGTAGCTGCCAACCACCGTAGCTTAACTCAGGGTTGAGCACAGGTCTGCAGAGTGGTAACTGGGCTGGTGCAAGCCCCCACTGTGCAAGTACCTGCTCACGTGTCGAAACCAGTACACCAGCTGGTGGCCAGCGACAGCTATAGAACAGGCAAACCTCCAGAGAAGGCAGGAAAGGTTTTAGCTAAATGGTTAGCCCTGGCTGCCACATTTCCAAAGAAGAAACGAGCCTGTCTTATTGCTCACATGCCTTCCATACAAGGAACGGATAAAAACACTATACCTACATTGCAGCTGCTGGGGTGACCCTAGCAGATCTTGGCTCATCCCAGCAGTGGGCAACATCTCCCTGGATGTGGTCCCAGCACTGCTATTCTGCATTCACAGTAGTTCTCCAACCTGACAAACCCTACCGTTCCCTTGGGACAAAGAAGGGCAATAATAGGAATACTACCATAACCCAATACTACCAGCTTACCACTTTACCACAATGCATTAGATTCAGGGAGCTTTCTGTGCAGCACCAGATTCTTAAAACCATCATTAAATTAAAAAATAAAAATAATAAAACCCCAGTGTCCATATCAGACTCTCTGGCTAAACTGAGTGGTGACGCCGAGATTTTACAAAGTTTTCACCTCCATGAGGAACCAGTATCCTCCCTTGCTAAGCACAGGAGCAGATAATCACCCTAATGCTCCATCTTTAGTGAAAAGCAAGATCCCCCATTTCTCAAAGGCAAAAAAATACTCCCACAAAAAAATCAACAACACATCCATTTTCACTAGCTCTACTCAAATTCAACAGAACAGCAGCTAAAAATATGTCAGAAATCAAGGGAGGGAAAAAAAAGAAAAGAAAAAAGAAAAGGCTTGACACCAGAATGGCAAGATTTCAAGCGTGACCCATTGCCTGGTAATGTCAATGGGATCCTTTTCAAACATTTCGAAACGAGTCAGATACAAGCCATGTCCAGGTGAGCTGTTACTGAGCACAGCT
This sequence comes from Gymnogyps californianus, assembly GCF_018139145.2. Classification (NCBI taxonomy): domain Eukaryota; kingdom Metazoa; phylum Chordata; class Aves; order Accipitriformes; family Cathartidae; genus Gymnogyps; species Gymnogyps californianus. The sequence continues at coordinate 13,410,108 of NC_059484.1, forward strand.
GATCGAGGTAGAGGGGAAGAAAGCACAGAATTCACAGGGAGAACGCACAGATCCACCAGTCATACTTATACCAGCCCTTGATCAGTGGGCTGGGAAAAGCATTCTTTTGTTTCTTTTCAATATTTAGCCCCAAACTGGAAAAAAAAAACCAAACCATCCTTCCCATAGGATCCATCTTAAACCCGGGGGGGAGGGAGCGTAAAAAGTAGTTAAGACCTGAGATTTTTCAAGGTTATTTAAAAAGATATTGCAAAGTTCTTTACTGTGTTTAGTAACCTACTGCCCCCCAAAAAGTTAACAATATGTTTTCAACCTACTCCAGGCATATTCAGCAAACTTCTCTTATTAAAATCAATGAGAGACAAGCTGTTAGCTGCATGTCGTGCTGGAAAGCTGCAGATGAAACGCAGAAAGCTCCTATGCTTTCACTCCACATCCAAAAATTCAAACATTTTCAGTTACCTCATAAATCAAAGTTTGTCATTAAGCTACACCTAAAGGGCTATCTTGCCAAAACCTCTGGAAAAGCATCAAGGTAGCTGTTAATTATTTTTTTCACAATCACCCAGGAAACATCTCCCAGGTGAGGAACCGTGGGCTGGCGCAAATCCTGCCTCCGTTACTGTTCTGGGGGCCGACGGTATCGAAGCGTATCTGCTGGTGGCCAGAGACAAATGGACTCCAAGGGTGACAGTGTGTGTGAGCTTTTAGACTGAGACACTTTCCACTTCAAGCACACCTAAGGGACTCGATGTAAACTGATAACAGAGCCTGGGATTCTCACAAATGAAGTAAAAGTAGGAGTAGACAACGGAGAAAGTTAATTTTTCACCTAGAGAACTGCAATGTTAGAAGATTGCCCTGGAGGTTTTAATCAATGCAAGTGAATCTTCTATATTTTTCTCCACTATTCCCAAAATAAGTCAATAAGATGCCAGCACTTTCTCAGCACAGAGTGACCACTTCCCAGCAAGCTTGAGTTCAAGTCTTTATCAAAAGAACTAAAGAAATGCATTATGATTTCAAAGAAAAATAGCAAGCAAGGCCACAGAAGCAGCAAGATAACCTTATGAAGCACGGGAAGTTTTCAGAAAAACTTTTTTACTTCTTTTATTCTTGAGGATGATCAGAAGCAAATGAAGACTAGTCTACCCAGACATTGCTGGTGCACAAAAATACCTGCAGCTACCCTGGCCCTTAAGAACAGCAAAACATCTGAAAAATGCACACCACCATCAGACACTATCTAAAGGCATTTCCAGATCCAGAACCTCCTCCCTCATGAGGGAAACACAGCTACTTGTCCATCTGCTTCATCACATATGATATAAAGCTCCCTATGCATTTAAGCAACTTCTACTGCACCCACCTAATAACCCATCACCTAAAGGATCCGTGCACGCGTATTGTGTCCACGCACGTCACCTTACATAAAGAGCAACAGACCACGTTATGTAACACACTTCTATATAATTATATAAACACTGAATAAATGGCCCTGCCTGTCTGAAGGTTTGCATACAGACTCTCTCTCTCGGCCAAATGAAATGTAGGCAAGGAGCTTTCTCAAGTCATGAGTCAATTTACAATCCCACCTTCAGCTGGAGCCTGGATAATCTGTTTCTCTGAGCATTTAAATACAAAAAAAAAAAGTCTCTCCATAATTTCCTCTTTGTCATACTCAGTCTGAATGCACAAAACAAAAGAGCTGTCACTTCTTAAGTTTTAAAATCTTTAAGCAAAATTAGCTACTCTAAGTTACTTGCAAAAGCAAAGAGGTGCAAATGAAAAACATCAGGGGCACATGATCTGTGATTCTTCAAACCAAGTGTTAGAAGTTTCCAGAAGGCACAATATGGGTAGAGTCAACATCCTCGGTACACTCCGATACAAGAAATTTCAAGACTTCAAGACACAAGACTTCAATTTCAAGACACAAGACTTCAAGGGGCAAAGACAAAGGTAATTTTTCAGTCGCAACCAGCATATTGCAACAGCTGTACCTATGCTAATCAAAGGGTTTAGAAGCAAAGTTCATGCACTGTATTACTGAGAGGTGATGCTCTCAAAAGAGCTTTTACCATAAGGAATCTTGTCTGGTTTGTTTCAAAATGATGACTCTTATTTTTCCATTTATCCGTATAATTTTTTCCTCAAACTGGCATTCAAAAATATAGCTCTTCCTCAGGAAAAAAAAAATAAAGTAGTCTGAAATACAGGAGTGGATTCTCAACAGATATACATCAACATGAGAAGTCAATGGAATTATGTTAATTTATGCCAAATGAAACATAACCAAGGTTTCTCTCCTTTGAGATGAAGCTCAGACAACTATGGTCATTTATAGCAGATGCTACTCCTCATAGGACATGGCACGAGAGCTCATTCCCATGCCTAGGTAATGTCACAGAGCAAATATATCGGTTAGCAGGAGGAGGACTCAGTTCAGCACACCAACGCAGTAACGTCACTGGCTGACCTATTCTGCCCAGCACACAACTGAGAGTTGTTCATTTTTCTTTTCAATGAGACACTATGCAAGTGTTGATTTAATGGTTCATTTATCAACCCCTCTGAATATTAAGCAATTCATTTTGACTTAATTTGGACAATTCAATTTCACCCATCCTTTCTCCCCTTGAAAAATGTGAATTGCTGTCTAGGGAGAGCCTGTTTTCAAAGTTGACTTAACAGGAAGTACTTGGATCCATGGGCTTTGTGCCCTTTCATAGTCTGATATATATATCTATCTGACTTTTTTTTTTTTTTGCCTTTTACATATTATACCCGAAATTCACAAATGCTAAAGCAAAGACACTTCAACGAACATTCTTAATGCTGCAGACCCAAATGCATCTTCTGCAGTATTAGCTACTCCCTAAGACGACCACCAGAAAATTAAGTGCATTGTCAATACAACCAACAAGCCTATGAAATTCTGTAATACTTAGGGAAAGGAGCTTCTCATTGAAAATCCATTACTTTTCTTAGAAAGTTTTTGTTACTGGATACATTCTCCCAATAGGAAAAAAATAATAATCAACGCAGGAAAAACGCTTGAGCTCTAGCCTCTCATGTAAGCAGTATCTCATACCCAGAAGTTTGCATCTCGAAGAGCTCCCACAGCGAAGCGCAAGCCCCGCTCCGGAGCCGGGGTTCAGGTCGCCGCGGTCCAGCGCGGCTGCCCAGCACCGACCCGCGGCACCGACCCACGGCAGCGGCTCAGCGGGAGCGACCCGGGCTCGGGGCAGCCTCCTCCGGTGCCGGAGCAGCCGCGGCCGCCGCACCTGTTGGTCCCGTGTGTGTCCCCCCCCCCCCATACCCCCCGGCCGCAGTCCCCGGTACCCACCCGGGTAACTCAGCCGCATCCCTCACCCAGCCGGGCGCTCCCACAGCTTTTTTCTGATTCAGCCAGATTTCCGCCTGTTTTCACCGGCTGCTCCCGAGGTGCTCAATTCCCCTCTCCACAGCACCCGCACATGCACGCTTTTAACATGCAGCCCATCAGCCCCGTCCTGCCGCGCACCCCCGGCAGCGGCAGCACCGGCGCGGCGGCCCCGCGGAGCCCGAGCCCCGGCGGGTCACTCCCCAAACTCCCTTCCCCACGGCCGCGACCTCGCATGGCCACGGGAACCTCGCCACCCCCCCCCACACAGCACATACACCCCCCAAAGCTCGGCTGAGCCTTCCGGAGGGCCAGGCAGCATCCTCCCGCTGCAAAGAGCCACTTTTCCCTCCGGGAATGCAAATACGGAGCCACCGCGCTGCGAGGGAGGGATGCGCGGAGGCATCACGACCCGTACCCGGGGCGGCGGGGGGTACCCGAAGGGACGCGGGGTCCCCGCGAAGGGCAGCTCCAGCCAGACCCCCAAACTCCGCCAAGTCCGAGAGCGGGGCTGGGCAGGGCAGAGCCGCCCGGGCATCCCCGCGGTGCTCGGCCGGTCGCGGCACTCACCTGGGCGGCGGGGCGGGCGAGGGGCGCGGGCAGGCTCGGCCCCTCAGGAGATCATGCCGCCGGGGCCGCCGCGGCCGGGGGCGGGAGCGCGGGGCCGGCGGCGGAGCGGCTCCTCCGGCAGCGGGGGCGCGGCGCTGCCTCACGCCGCGGCGCAGAGCCGCGCCGCCTCCGACACGCGGCCGCGGCGCCCCGGCCCCGGCGGGGGGGGGGGGGGGGGGGTAGGGGGGGCGGCGGGGGCGGGCCCGGACCCGGCTGCGCCCGCCCCGCCCGCGCCTCCGCCGGCACCGGCCGCCCGGCCCCGCCGCGGGGCGCCGCACCCAGCGGCACCGGCACCGGCACCGGCACCGGGCCCGGCCGCCCGCGGCGGGAGCGCCTCTGCTCTCCGCAGATGTCTCCTTTTTTCCCTCCTCCCTTTTATTTCTTTTTTTCTTTCACCCCACTTTTCTCCCGTTTCCCCCTTTTCACCCCACTTCCCTCCCGTTTCCTCATTTCTCCCCTTCTCTCCCTTCTCGCCATTCCCTCCCATTTTCCCATCCCCCTTTTTCCTGCCCCCCTTTTCCCCTCCCTTTTTCCACCACCTCCCCCATTTCCCCCCACATTTCTTCTCCTTCCTTCCTTTTTAAATTCTTTTTCTCCTCCTCCTTTTCCCCATCCCTCTCCCTACCAAAGCCTTTCAGCAAAGGAGACTGTGGCCAGCAGCCAAGCAGCCTCTTTCTCCAAGGAGATGCTCAGGGGCTGGGGGAAGCAGATGGCCCCGGGGGAACCGGCCGCAGCAGCCACCATGTGCAGCACACACACTCCCCATATCCCCCCTGCCTGGGACCTGACCCGATCCGGGCACGGCTGGCACAGGAGGGCACTTCCAGGGCCATCCTTCCCTGCCGCCCTTGGGAGGGTTAAGATAAGCCAGTGCAGTTTTTCCGAAGGATCCAGCAAAAATCAGGGAAGCAAGGTTTATTGTTCATTTAATCCCGAGCAGCCCACCCTGCTTCTGGCTGCACTGAAATACCCTCAATATCCCAGCCCTTAGGTCTAGCTGGTCCTTAAGTGCCCAACTTGCGAAGCATCACCGAGGCAGCAGGCACTCAGCTGCCCAGCGTGTGGTACAAAGGCTTCAGTAGCAACATGGTTTATTTTCCCTTTGAATTTCATATGTTGGAGATGGCATCAGGGGAAATGCTTTTTTCTACCTTAAAAAGTTGGTTGTTTTGCCACCATATGCAAATGCTTTGATTTTACCAGACGGCAATGAATGCTTTCCTTCCACCTTTTATTCTGGAGATAAGGATCAAGGTAGAAAATGGAAAGAGTTTGCAATAAACTCAGTAGCTACTGACTGCTGTTTGCCAGGACAGGTTGTACTTGTATTCATGGAGAACTTGTCCATCACATGCCCGCTTGCTGCTCTTCCCTCCTCACTGTGAGCCCAGGCCCCTCGCTTCCCTTAAAACTCCAATAAAGTGCCAGGTTTTGGTTCATCGGAGGTCTGTATAATCAGTACCCAACTATATGACATTAAGCAGGGGGTACAGTTAAAAAACAAAACCTAAGCGGAAGATGTTATCCTATTTCAGATCTCCTTCCCTCTCTCCAGGTTAAGGACTTGGGTTTTTTCCTTTTCTGAGGAAAAGGAATGATTACTGATGAACCCTGGAACACCTTAAACAGAAGTATGGATACAAAAATCAGAGGGATTGCTTCTGTCAATTTAATTGAGTTGTTACTACTAGACTATAAAGTTAATCATCGGCAGAATAGAAATTTGATTCTTACAACAGTTTAGCAAGAGTTGGTTGGGGTCTTTTACTTTGTGACTCACTGAGTTGCTACTGTGCCGCTGAACTTCACTATCACTAAAACAGCACCAGATAAAATTAAATGAAGTATGAAAAAACCTGAATAACTAGCAAGAAGTTCCTTTTTTCCATCTCAATATCACACAGTTTGAAGGCCTAGCGAAGTTGTTTTCTTGCCCATCTAAAAAGCTTGCAAACAAGAACGAGTGCTTTTGAACAGTGCATGGGAAGTGCACCAAGGTCCTGCCCTACACAGGCGCCTCTATACATGCATTCTTTCTACATATTGTAGGTTGTACGGAAACTTTCTGTGTTCATCTCATCTCTAGCTACAAAAAATGTCAAAGTACTGAAGCAATTTGACAGACCAAAAGAAAATAAAAGCACATCAGCAAAACTGGGAAGTATCAAGCACCATAAATTTCATCACGTCAGGCCAGCAACAAATCTGACCTATGGCTCTTCATTTTCTTTTTTGTTATTCTTTTAATTTTTAGTACTTTCCTGCTGCAAATTCATGACAGTTGCTGTCCTTCATTTGCACTGATTTGCACTGTACACTGGATCCAGTTGGCCAGCAATGGCAGGGAATGCTAATTCCATTTAGTTACCGGAAAAAAGCAATAAAAGCAAATATGTTTCCCTAAGGTCCCAGCCCAGAGTGATGAAAAATCCAGACCAACAAACATATTGTGTTAAAATCATTCTTAAATGTCATCTCTTTTCCCACAGAAAAATAAAAGTAGGGAAAGAGTATACTAGGCGAACTGAAATATAAATGATGGACCCTTCCCAGCTCTAGTAATTGCATCCCAAATATATCTCCCAGCTGGGGAAAGAGTGACAGTCTCCACCCCAGAAGTGGGCAAGCCCTAATCACATTTCAGATGTGCCACGAACGCACGAGTGCCGTACGGCCATAGCTAAGATTATTTAAAGTTATGGGGTCAGTGACAGCAGCAGCTGCTGCTCCTGACCTCAAGGGAATCACGGTTCTGGTTAACGCAAACTCTTGTCCTCCCATTTCTCACTGGGACTCACTGGGATGTGAGCTGTTCTTCAAGCTGCTGCAATGGGTTCCCAGTGCTGTACCGACAACAGACAGGAGTGTGCTGCAGGGGCAGAGGTAAAGGCAGCGCAGGCAAAGAAAAAGTAACTTTTCCTGTTAGAGATGACTCTACTTATTTTCCCTGCCTTTAGAAATGAACAGCTGCTGCTCAGGTTTGCCAGCACCCAGCACTCAAAAACTGTGAGTGAGAGACTCAGAAATAGGATGATTGTCTGTAAAACAGTCTGATGTCGGGGGAAAAAAAAAAGCCTCTTTTTATTTGGCTTGTGATTACTAAGTCTGCAGGGATCCTTTTTTTTTTTTCAAGCTTTTTCCTTCATTCGTGAGGAGCAGAGATCCACTCTTTTTTTTTTTTTTCCTTTCTTTCTTTCTTTTTTTAAATGAATGCTGGGATTCTAACATAATCAACTAATTCCAGGAGCTGAGGCTTCAAGATAAAAAAAAAAGTATACCATGTCGCAAAGCTCACAATGCAATCTCATTGCATTGGCATTGGCAGTGGTTCACTTGGCTCTGGAAATAATGAAGTGGGAGACTGAAATGACAAACAAACCGGAGATCCAAACCGAAGTACCACCAGGGAATGCAAAGCAGATGGCCAGCTAAAGAAGACTAGCCCAAAGAATTGCTATAGTCTTTGCAGGAAGATTACTGACAGCATCCACCGTGGTGGCCTCCTTCCTATGAGCTTGCCTGGCATGGTTTGCATCTTGATGTCCTTGTCATGAATTATTATTAAGAGGAGTAAACAAGCTAGAGAGTCCTCTCAATTGCAAATCATTGGTGCACCCTCTTATAGCAAATAAGGAGATTCAAGGGCATTGGAGAGCCCAGGCAAGGGTCAGGAACAACTCTACATTTCTATGCCGTCTTGGGCCTACATTGCTTTAACTGGTCGTTTAGCTATCACAAAGATAACACCGGTGTGTGCTTTCAGGAAGAATCCTTTCAGGATGCTTCTATTAAAATGTCTGCTTTGTTTCAATATGCCATAATTTTATTTTGTCAAGAGAATTTATTTAAAAGCTGCAAAATTAAGTCTGTGCTAAACAGGAGCTGGCACAATGGAAATTAGATTTTGGGACTCCCCATAAATATGCAAGTGTGAGCATATGAAATCACATGTAGCAATTCATTTTCAGAAAGAGGAAAAAACCCTAAATTACATTGTCTTCTGTCATATCCAGTTTGCTCAGCAGAGGAAAACACACAAATATCAACTGTGAACATTTGAAGTAAGCAGTGTGGTATAACGCCCTGCAGAGCTCCATCGGGACTGATCCTTTCTGCGGACCCTAATCAATACATTGGTTTACTGGAGAAGAAAACAATTATTGTGGAGCAGGTTTCAGACTGCCAACCCCAGCAGATCCTCTGTGCTGCCAAATAGGATTTCTCTTTAGTTTATGTCCATCCTTAGCACTTAGCAAAGCTGACCTGTCTTCTTGTGCTTCTAAGCATATAGCTATTTTCTTCAATTTTCACTCTTTTTACCAATGCAGAAATGCAATGTTTAACGCCGACTAAAACCTACATGCTCGCCTCTGTTCACAGGGATCGGGATTTTGAACTTTGGACTCAATAGGAAAAGTTTTTCCACAAGCACCTGGAGCTAAATCCTACCCACCATATTTGTGGGTGTTGCTCCATTACCTGCCGGTTTGAAATAAGCAGGATTTAATCATTTGGGGATCACAGTGAATTACAGCCCCTCATGAAGGGATACAGCACTCCCGTCCCCCTCTCCCAGCCCGTCTGCTCACAGGCTGGTGCATCACTGGAGCGCGGCCAGGCAGCCATAGAAATGCATTGAGTGAATAAGGTCTTCCTTCCCTATCAGCCAATAAAGATAATTACACAGGCCAGCATATATTAATTTGGGTTCAGTCCTTTTCCCACTCAAATTAACATCGGTTTTGCCGTTAACGCTGATGTTAGCAGAAGCTGGCCCAACATCAGGGAGCTAAAATTAGATTGCTTCTGCCATTTGCTGGTCTCCCTCCTTCCCCCACACCAGCTGAGGGAGTTACTGGCCCAGCTGGGAATCGGTACTAATTCAAGGAACAGCCCAGGTATCCAAGGCACGCCGCTGATGGGCTCTCAACACCTACTCCAGGAGCTCAGGTGGCGGGAGCCCCACGATGATCAAGGTCGCACCATCTCCGCCCCTGCAGCACTGCAGCCGGGTCCCCGGGCATGCTCACCCCTTGGGAACTCATTTGCCAAAACCAGTGCTAAATGAGGGCAGAGAAGGAGACACGCACAGAAAATCCTTATCCGCCGGGGCTCGGAGTCAGGGGACAGCAGCTTTCGGTGAGGGTGCCCACGCGTGCTCACGTGGGTGTGCGATGCACACTGCTGTCCTCAGAGATTCCTCGTGCAGGGCTGTTGGATTTTTATCCCATTTCCACAACGCAGAAGTTGCTTGTTATCAATATCAGTGATGCCACTCGAAACATCAGAGGAAATCCATCACAGCCCTGCTGTAACAAGCAGCCCTTGTATCTCATTTTTCAGAAGTGAGACTCAGCCCTTACATCTCCATTTCTGTGCCGTGCAAAGCCATGTAGGTGGTGGCTCAATGCAAGGCTTGTGGGGCTTTTCTGCAGTCCAGCAACTCGTGATCTCCCTGCATACATGCAGATGTGGATGCACACAGATACACACACACACACATATAATTATCCTCCACAGTTTTCCTCTGAAACAGTATTTTTTCTTTTCGGCAGTAGTCTGCCTGTCAGTGTGTTTGAGTATATAGATATACAGACATTTACCAGCAAGACTGAAAAGTCTCCTCAGCCACATTTCCATGGAGCACACATAGCACCCTGATTTGCATGTGTCTCGGAAATACAAACAGTTCCTCTCTTTTCATATTCTGCTGCTACAATAACTTTGCAGAAATCTTTGCTTACTGGACTTGTATCATGGTGGGTGTAACCACCAGCAATAGTTTGCCTGCTACTTGGAGTAGAGTCACATGCTGTGATTGCTCATATGCCGTTCAGATTCTCTAACAACTGAGAGAGAGAAAAAAAAGAGAGGGGAAAAAAGGCAACTATTTCTAATTGAGACGCATTCCTCTGTTGTCTCTGCCTCGGCTGCAAATGCTCTGTTACACTGATTTCCTTTAACTGGTCAATCCCTACCCCATTTCCACAAACACAGAAAGCAACTGTTTATAATTCTAAACTCCTAGCCTTGTGCCAGATAACATTTGCCGATCAACTGCCAAGGCAAGCTTCACACAGGAAAAAAAAAGAAAGAAAAAAAGAAGGAATGGCAGATTAAACAGATCAGCTCTGATTCTTACCTTCAGAAGCAGACTTCGTTCAAAGCCCACAAATACTTTTACTTTGCTGGAAGTCTCTGAACTATTTTTAGCGTCCCTCAGGGATGCCATATAGGGAGAGCAGCCCCCTCCCTATCGTTACTAATCTGCCTAACATAACAGCAGGACACCTGCTGCTAGTGAGTCATGTTTTGTGTGAAGCTAATGGTATATATATAGGCAAAACGTAAAGACAATTGCTTATTTTCCTCCATACCCCATGTGTTGTTTGTGTCTTCCTGTTACTCTAAAAAATCAAATCAGTGCAAAGAAGACAGTGTAAAGAAGACAAATATACAGGAAAATTCATGTTCTCTTTA